>NW_022631017.1:23443876-23924647 GCF_010015895.1 Lontra canadensis
CAGAATCCTTGAGGAGAACACAGGCAGCAACCTCTTCGACCTCAGCCGCAGCAACATCTTCCTAGGACCATCTCCAAAGGCAAGGGAAGCAAGGGCAAAAATGAACTATTGGGATTTCATCAAGATCAAAAGCTTTTGCACAGCAAAGGAAACAGTTCACAAAACCAAAAGGCAACTGACAGAATGGGAGAAGATATTTGCAAATGACATATCAGATAAAGGGCTAGTGTCCAGAATCTATAAAGAACTTAGCAAACTCAACACCCAAAGAACGAATAATCCAATCAAGAAATGGGCAGAAGACATGAACAGACATTTCTGCAAAGAAGACATCCAGATGGCCAACAGACACATGAAAAAGTGCTCCATATCACTCGGCATCAGGGAAATACAAATCAAAACCACAATGAGATACCACCTCACACCAGTCAGAATGGCTAAAATTAACAAGTCAGGAAATGACAGATGCTGGCGAGGATGCGGAGAAAGGGGAACCCTCCTACACTGTTGGTGGGAATGCAAGCTGGTGCAACCACTCTGGAAAACAGCATGGAGGTTCCTCAAAATGTTGAAAATAGAACTACCCTATGACCCAGCAATGGCACTGCTGGGTATTTACCCCAAAGATACAAACGTAGTGATCTGAAGGGGCACATGCACCCGAATGTTTATAGCAGCAATGTCTACAATAGCCAAACTATGGAAAGAACCTAGATGTCCATCAACAGACGAATGGATAAAGAAGATGTGGTATATATACACAATGGAATACTATGCAGCCATCAAAAGAAATGAAATCTTGCCATTTGCGACGACGTGGATGGAACTAGAGGGTATCATGCTTAGCGAAATAAGTCAATCGGAGAAAGACAACTATCATATGATCTCCCTGATATGAGGGAGAGGAGATGCAACATGGGGGGTTAAGGGGGTAGGAGAAGAGTAAATGAAGCAAGATGGGATTGGGAGGGAGATAAACCATAAGTGACTCTTAATCTCACAAAACAAACTGAGGGTTGCTGGGGGGAGGGGGGTTGAGGGGGATGAGGTTATTATGGACATTGGGGAGGGTATGCGCTATGATGAGTGTGGGGAAGTGTGTAAACCTGGCGATTCACAGACCTGTACCCTTGGGGAAAATAAATATATGTTTATAAAAAATAAAATTAAAAAAAAAAAAAAACTTAAATGAGCAGTCCTGTTATTATGATTGAGGTTCACTGTCTTATTGAAAGCAAACAGTCACTAATGAGTAGTCCCTTTATATTTTCTGTGTTTTTGTGTTTTGCTGGTCTTTTTTGTTGTTGTTGATTTATAGGAACTCTTCAGGTATTAGGAAAATAATTTCTTTATCTATAATAGAAGTACTTTTGGTTTTATCAACTTTCCCTCATCAGAAATTCTCTGGCCTCATGAGGTAACCATGAGAGAATATGGGCTTTGTGCACCTCTAGAGGGTAGTTCTTTGCTAATTTCTCCATTTTTTACATGATTAGATTTTATTTTTTCTGTGTTAATTGTGCTAAATTATCCTCCTGAAAAATTTATCTTTCAATTCAGGTTTCTTTCATTTTTTTTTCTTAAGATTTTATTTATTTATTTGACAGGCACAAATAGATCACAAATAAGCAGAGAGGCAGGCAGAGAGAGAGGTGGGGAAGCAGGCTCCCTGCTGAGCAGAGAGCCCTGTGAGGGGCTCGATCCCAGGACCCCGGGATCACGACCTGAGCTGAAGGCAGAGGCTTTAACCCACTGAGCCACCCAGGCACCCCTCAATTCAGGTTTCAATGCACTTTCATTGAGTATATTTTTTCATAGAATATGTTGAATCTTTGGTACTTTTTTGTCTTCTTAATCTATCAATTTCTGAAAACCAAATAACAAAAAAACAACCTTTTGAAATCTCTCACTGTGATTGTGGATTTGTCTAGTTTTCTTCTATGTGTCAATTTTTGCTGTATATGTTTAAGGCTGTGTAATTAGATACTATCAACCTTAGAAGTACTTTGATTTCCCATATTATCTGAAATTTTGTAACTTATTCAAAAACCAAGTTTTCTGGTTTCCCACTAGATACCAGATTCTTAAATAATTTTAGGGCATAACATTTTTCAGAAAAAGAAAGATTAACCTAAGATTTTATGGAAATCCTAGCAAAATCAAGTAGAGGCAATGCCTTAGAACAAAAGAATATAGGGAATTGCAGTATATACAGAATGCCTAAAATATAAGCAAATGACTTGCTTATACATCTATTAGATAGTCCATAACCTTCCTCAATTACTTCACTATATTCCAGTGAGTAAATATCAACCGGCATCTGCCTAATTGGGAGGCATGAAGCTTAATTTTATTTTCCCAAGACAAATCAGAAAAAGCCAGATACTTCATTTTTGGTAACTTTAATTGTTAAATTGGTTCCCGTATTGTGTAGATTCACATCTCTTTGATCAATGGGAGACCAAGTGCTGATGACCCCTCTCCTGAACTGTTAGAATTTACCTCTGCTCGCTACATTCGCCTGCGATTTCAGAGGATCCGGACCTTGAATGCTGATTTGATGATGTTTGCCCACAAAGACCCAAGAGAAATCGACCCGATTGTCACCCGGAGAGTAAGTTATGATGAATCCTATTGTGGCCTGTAAGTGATATTGGTAATTGTTAAATAACATTTAAAAGTCCCTTTCAGTGATTCGTAGGAGTGGCTGTTACCAGACACCTATTCAACATAACCTCCCTTTGTTCAAAGCCAACCTCTGCCCCTTTTTCGATATGGAGCATTTATCAAACTTTTTAACACTTCTAAACTTTAATTTCCTCATTTGTAAAATGAGCATTGACAGTACCTAGTTCATCGTCTTATTTTTGATGACCGAGTTTGTTGTTGTCACTTGAGGGGATCTGAACTCCTATCACAACTGGCACTGGGGGGTTACTACGGGAGGTGCTATGACTTTGAAACATTTTTGACCACAGTCCACACTAAGAAATGTATTTTCTATCATAACTCAGTACACACATATGCACATACCCATCTCAGTATGTCTTACACTTTAATGTGAATAGAATTAGCTGGTGATATTGTGGAAATGAACATTTTGACTTGGTAGGTTTAGGGCAGAATTGAAAAACAGTAATTCTAGCAAGTTTTTAGGTGACGTAAGTGTTGCTGTTCTGTGGACCATTTTGCCCAATCAAATAATTTAACTTTATGTTTCATTAATGAATTGCAACCCATAATTTTAAAAAGTGCTACTGTGGGGGGAAACTGGTCGTGTACCCTATTTTATTGTCTTTTATAAATAGGATATCAGGGGGAAGAAAGGTGATGGCGTCCCTTTTAATAGATCTTTGAAAACAGGAGCTAAGAGAATGCTGTTTTCCGGGGTTAACCTAGAATTTGTGGATTATGACATAGGTGATCAGTCCAGGTTACTAAAGTAATAATTGTCTTTTTCCCTACCTAGTGCTCACCACATCCCTAGTTTATGTCCCATTCCTGAGAAGCTGCTGTACAACTAAGACATTGTTATAATTCAGCTATAAATCCATAAAGCAAATCCATGCTAAGAGAATATCTACTTTATGACTAGAGGTGAAAGCTGAAATCAGATTATAGAGAGAAATGGAGATTGTGAGACAAAGCACTTAATTCTAGAACGATGCACTTAGTTCTAAAAGGTCTGACTATTCCACCAGTTACAAATGACTGAACAAGCAGACTGAATATCGAAGGGCACCACTTTTCACAGTTCATGAATACCCCTTATGTATATTTTCTTCTCATTACTTAACCTACCCACACCTAACCACTCCATCATCCCAAAAATAACTTTTCAAGTTTGATTATCCCCATACAACACACGTGGGATGTTTTAGTGCCCTGCATTTTCCAAACCTGAAATAATTTTACCTTGCACTACATTTCAGCCTATTGTAAATAATCCTATGCAGAAATATTATTTTACTGCAATGTTTAGATTCTTTACATGTTTAAAAAAATCACCTTTAATTATCATTTTGACATGACTTAAAAATATACACTGAGGAAGACTGAGTAATTTTGAAGTGAAATTTAATCTTTTCCAACAGTATATCTAATGGAGGAAAAAAATCAATGCAAATAAATATGTTCCTTTTATCATCTTTTGCAGAAGGCAGTGTGGGGGTTGGAATGCCCATCTATTATTTATAACTTCATTGTACATGAGCCTTTAAAATAGTGCAATAAAATGCAACATATAAATAAGCTTTTTGAAAGTACTCAAGTTCAGTAAACACTACATATAAATTTAAATATATAAAAATAGGATATTGAATTTCAGCTCTTCATGACTCAAAAGTGAAGCATTAGCCCTTTATATTTAAAGAAAATTTCCCAGTTTTAAAAGCATCTACAAAAATACTATATCAGCTTTCTGACCAAATATCCCTATTCGTATCTATATTATTAAGAGATGAATTTAGTGAAAAGCAGACTTTTACATTACCTAAAGTTCTGGCAAGTTTCATTTCAAGTTCCAGGTCTAAGTATATCAAGAAACAAAAGTGACAAAAAAAAATTATAAAAGGTATTCTATATAAACAACAAAAATAAATAGGAAAAAAAGAAGTAAATGGAAAAAGGAAATTTGTAGCTAGGGAACTCAGATTTGTATTCACCTACTTATTCTTGCTGGGTTTTGTAATGTGAATAATTGGAATAATAGAACTATTTACCACTGAAATGGTTATTTGGATTCTATAAGATAACGTACTCTCATGATTACAAGATGTTATATGCATATTAATTAAAATTTGTATATAGTCCAGTACTATCATTATAAATTATCTTTGAAGATAGGTGGGTAGATTAAAATAATTAAAAACATAACCTTATGTTAATTTCAAATAGGAAAGTAATCACATGGGCTAATTTTAACATAATAATGAAAAAAATAGCAAGTGTCCCTCCCATGTAGTTTACTCCTTATGTTATGTTAAATCAATCCTGTAGCTCATTACATTTTATTTCCTCTTAATATAGTTAAGAAATGTTTTGTTTTGAGCATGATTTCCTCTAAATATGTTGTTTCTTCAAATCCGTCGCGTAAGACAGTCCGCATATGATTAATGAACACTGAGCTTCCTATAACGGCAATAAAGGGAGTTTTCTTTCACAAAAGTACATAAAACAACTTTTATGAAGAGTAATTGCCCTGACCAACCCCCACCCCACCATAAAAACTTGCTCTCAATAATAAATACTCCAGCACAGACTTCGTATGTCTGTGGGAAGGAAATTTCTCAAATGCCCCCCCATATGTAAATCAGAAGCGGTCTTTCTCTGGGCTCTGATCACAGGGCAAGGAGTTAACTTGATACCTTTTGTGAGCCCTCCATTGTTCCGTTGTTCCCTCCTGCTTCAAACTAAGGATGAAAGCAGAAAGTAACGTTTTTAAGCGAATGTTCCCTTTTATTACTTACACCTTGCAGTCATCTTAACAGGATTTCTCTCTGGATTGCTTTTTGCAGTATTACTACTCCGTCAAGGATATTTCGGTCGGAGGGATGTGCATCTGCTATGGTCATGCCAGGGCTTGTCCGCTTGATCCGGTGACAAATGTATGTATATTTATAGGATACTTAGCAAGATGAAACTCTCAACTGTCAAATGCTTCCTGAGCCGCTTTGCTGACAGGGATGCTGTGAATGGGTGTCAGATCCTCACTTAGACGGTGTAACAGAAAGCCATGCCAGGGTGAAATAGAGCCAGCAGTTAGGATGATAGACTTTGAAGTCAGCCACCACAGTATCAGAAAACGGATTAGTTGGGATTTTTTTGTTGTTGTGTGTGTGTGTTTTTTCTTCCCCAAAAAGCCTCCCAAACTGGTCTATTTTGAAACCTCTCTAGCAATGACAGCCTGCTGTATAATTTAGCTTTAGAGAATGTCTGCCATCAGTCAACCTGACCATTTCTTTTAAAAAGTTTTCATCAAAGAAACTAATGCAAACAAATGAAAACTGCGCATGGAAGTAAATAGGAATGGCCGTGGAACAGGAGGCTGCAGTAGGGCCTGGGCGACAGGGCGCGGAATTGAAGAGCATCTTCAAGAGAGTGATGAAACCACAGGGTCGGGAAATGCTAGAATGCTTTCGGCTTGAATTTTTCATTAATGCCCTCGTATTAAATAAGCACCCTAAAAAGAAGATGAATGGATATCTGTTTTTCTCAGTCATAAACTGGTAAAATACAAAATCATCTATTGTATATTATAGGGAAGAAACATATTCAGTAGTAAGATCAGTGAGCATAGTTACTTATGTACGGATTTTTTTTTCCTTTAAAACCAGGATACAAATGGTATTTCTCTCAAAGCTGGCTTTCTGGCTAATGCATCATAACTTTACTTCCTAGGGGAGGTTCAAATGCCCTAGCCTATTCGTTGGGGCAGGTTATGGTGCAGCTTTCTGCAAGCTGTGGGTGTTGTCTCTCATGTGTTCCTCAAGCTGTGAGAGCCCACAAGGCAGCCTGGCAGGCCCCGTTCCCCATGATGCACTAGGCTCTACTCGGAGCGCAAACAGACAGGAGATTCAGCCCTGGGACATTAGATTTCTATTAGATCTGTGACCTTTAGTGCCTGGGAATCTATTCTCTTCTTCACACACCCTTGACTGCTAACAGTACTTTGCCTTAAAGTGGACACATCCAAACCAGAAATGCTATAGATCTCAGGAATCAGAGAAGGGAGTTCAGTCTTCAAGACAGTCCTCAGTTGGGCCTGTGCTGTCTTCCAGACCTGAGTCCACTGACTCCAGAACTAGTCTGGACCTCCTCAGGCTGGAGTTGACCAAATATATCCACTCCTTAGGCTGGTATTTCTTCCTTTCCAGACGGACGGGAGTTTCACATTTTGGCACCTGTGCTCGGAAAAGTTCTCTCTTCTCTTCCTTCTACCTTCTAGGGAAAGCCCTTCGTTAATGGTTCCAAAAATACTAAAATTATGCTTTTCCCCCAATTTTTGACTAGAAATCCCGCTGTGAGTGTGAGCATAATACATGTGGAGATAGCTGTGATCAGTGCTGTCCAGGATTCCATCAGAAACCTTGGCGAGCTGGGACTTTTCTGACTAAAACAGAATGTGAAGGTATGATCCCTAGAATTCAATGTCTGTTGTTCTTCCTTTTCTGGGACACAGGTAATATAAACATGTGGTGATTTTAGGTAAGTGCACTTTTCCATTTTATGTATTTTATCCAAGGCAATAGCTGGTAGGCTCTTTAACCCTATGGTTTTACTCAGTTTTTTTTGTTTAATTTGATAAATATTACTAAACACCTAGACTTTACCACTGTGTGGGAATTACAAAAAATAGATAAAAGCATAATAAAAGCATACTTTTTACAAAAGTATACTTACTGTCATCAGAATAAATCTTAAGCTTATAGCATTATATGAACACACACACACACACACACACACACACACACACACACACACAGTTGACCTCGAATAATGTGGAGGTTAGGGATGACAAAACCCATACACAGTCAGAAATCTGGGTATAACTTCTGATTCTCCAGAAACTTAATAATTACTAATAGTCTGCTGTTGCTCAATAGCTTTACCAATAAGGTCAATTAACATGTATTTTATATATAATATAATGTATAATATACTGTGTTCTTACCATAATACCTAGCTTTTTCATATTTTTGTATTCCTAGGCTACATGGATCATTTGTAAATTTTTTAAATGGTCAAAAAACCCCCCAAATTTTTCCAATATATTTATTGAGAAAAGTCTACGTATACGTAGATCCACACAGCTCCAAAACCCATGTTGTTCAAGGGTCAACTATGTACACACATACACACACTCCACTAGAAATGCAAATAAACAACAAAACCTACACTGTATAGAGACTAATTTTCTAATACATTTATATGTTTGTAAAATGGTTCTGAAACCAGTAGAGCTCCAGATTCTTCTGCCTTCTCCCTTTGTAGCTCGTTCCCTAGTAAACAGCTCTAGCATATCAATCATCTAATGGAGGAAGAAACAGAGAGGAGAGATTACACCTTTCCAACTAGAGCTATATCATTACCTAAAAGACAAAACAAAAAACATTCTGATTCATTAGTTATACTTATTAAAATATACTTATAAATTATACTTATTAAAGTCTCCCCATTAGCTGGGAAGAATATGAGAGTAAAAGGTAACAGAGAAGGCAAAAAAATCAAATTTATAGAAAAATATTTATTTTAATAGTAACAATATTTTAAATGTATGGTTTCTCATTAATAATAATATAAGATACTAATATTAGAAATGACACCAATGATAATCATTAGCATAAACTAGGCTGTAGCGATTATGGGATGGTGACAACCAAGAAAAAAAGCCAGTGATGAAAAATAATAAAACAACTGGCTATGAAAACACATGTCAACAAACACTCATTCATACTTGAATGTTAGCACTTTTGAAGACAGTTGCCTATGTCCAGTTTTTTCAGAACGGAAATACTCAAGAAGTATAGTAGATGACTTTTTAGCCTAAAATTGTCAACTGCCCCAACGTGGTGATAGGGATGCTAGAGACACCTGCGTCCTGGAGATCTGCTCAGGCCAAGATGAGACCTAAAAACAAAGATTTGTGCTGAGCTATAAATCCAAAATAACCATGATGCCCAATTCAGTTGAATTCAAATATTAATATTTTATTGAGTCCTAGCTACATTTTTTTTTTTTTTTACTTTCATAAGTATATATCGCCCCCTGAACAGGCTTGGTAGACATTTTAACCTAATACCAACTTTATATATTTATTAAAAAGAATTTTATCATGTATCATGTGTCAGATATGGTAGGTTCTTAAAACTATTGAATTATAGCAAACATTCATCATAAAATCCCCCAACCATAAAATATTTTCTTTTGAATTTTAAGATTCTGCATATACTAATATACTATCAATGTCTTGAGTCCCTCCATTTTCTGTACTCACCTTTTTTGCCCTTTTATAGAAAAGATTTACTTACTTATTTTAGAGAGGGGGAGGGGCAGAGGGAGAGAGAGAATCACAAGGAGACTTCGTGCTGGGCACTGAGCCTGATTCAAGGCTCCATCTCACAACCTTGAGATCATGACCTGAGCCAAAACCAAGAGATGGTGCTTAACCAACTGAGCCACCCAGTTGCTCCCTTTTTTTTTTTTTCCTTTTGATTTGTGTCTGCCTGGTTGTGAAGATGTTTTGTTAGAAATCACCCATGGTTACTGAGTTATATCTGTAGAAATGGGTTACCCCCCCACTGTGGTAAAAGGGGCATCCAGAGTCCCAGCTTTTGTTTTCTTTGCATATCCCCTACCCCATTCCTGACCATCCCTCAGATTCTCCACAGCTGCTCCCAGTGAAAGCAGACATTCATTCCTAAGAGTGAACTTAAGTGCAATGCCACTCATGTTCTCAGACTTCTTTCAATTTGATTATATTTCTCTCCTTCTGCTGGAATATCAGCAATCACAAGTGGGAGTAGCATTTGAGGGCAGGGGTTTTTCCTATTGCCCCTGACATTCTCCCACACAGTTCTAATTTTGTAAAGTGATCTGCAAAATCCTTTAGTACACTCCACTTGTGTATGTGTGTTTACACAAGAAAACAAAAAGTTTAGCTTAAATTTGTGAGGAATAGGGATGGGTAAAGCAATACAAAAGCACATCACCACTAATTACTATATATATATTTTTTTAAATAGTGGAATTATGAAACAATCATCTTTTCTCATGGAACAGATGGGAGGTGATATTTCCAAATTAAAAAAAAAAAAGTTTTTCTTTTTTGTCCACAAATTAGACACAAGAATCCAAACCATAGCACCTTGCATAAATATCATGCTTTTGGTAATGTATTCATTCCTAAAAGCTTATATGAAAATTTTCTTTTCCAAGTTGAATTGTGTTCCAATCACCTTAAGATGTAGAAAACCCCTTCTGTAACATGACAAATCCTTCTATGAAATGAATAATTACCTACTAATTCATTTGAGTTTAATTTGGATTTTCATCAATCTGGCTTACTTAAGGCAGGATATATCTCTAAAAAGCAAAGAATATTTCTTCCCTTGCTAAGCCTATACTAAAGACCATTTCTATCACGTGTGTTAGTTATTCTGTGAAATAGCAAACTGCTGATGGCAGAGTGAAAAATTGCTCTTTGTGACTGGGAACCATCCGTGTTCTCTGAGGCTATACATAGGGAACTTTGCAGGTGCAATGTCTTTAAAAGAGCCAGGGGAGCTGTAGGCAGAGGGCCCTGGCATGGAATGTGAAAAGCAGGGCTCCCCAAGCATCCGTGTTTTACCTACTTAGCTCATGGTTATAAATACTAAATCTAAATAATGTGTGAATCAATTTGCATTCCTCTATATTTCCCTTTACTTACACTGGAAGCAGAAATCTTGTCTGTTTCTTGCAATATATTTTTACAACAGGATTTGTAAGAATTCTTGTTATTGTCCTAAAGGTATCAAACTGCTTATAATACCTAGAGATTTATATTTATGACTATAGGTTCCCTAGAATAAAGTTTGAAAACTTTCCATCAGTATAGCAAGAATCCTATATTCTAAACCAAAGTCAATAGACCAGGAAAAGTATTTGCTACAAACAAGACAAGGAGATAGTATTCTTACTATGTTAAGATGTCTTCTATAGCAATAAGAAAGAATTAAAAAAAAGAGAGAGAGAATTAAATAAACCGGTTAAAAATGAGCAAAGATTCAAACAGGAAAAGAAAAGACTTAAAACTATCTAAAGAGATTCTCACACTTACTCATAATAAAAGAAGTACCAATTAAAACAATGAAAATACTCTTTTCAATTTGGCAAAACTTATCATTCATTCACTTAACAAATACCTGAATGCTTACTATGTCCAGGAACAAATAAAGAGGGTTGATAATACATAGTGTTGGTGAGGCTACGGTTGAATTTTTATCATATCTGTTGGAGGGAAAGTAATCTGACGTCACATTTTTGGAGGGAAATTTTTCAAGTTAATTGAAGTTGAAATTCGACTTGAAATTACACTTGTAGGAATTTAGCCTAGAGATGTGGTTGTATACCAGCAGGACTATTTCCTGTGTCCCAGCCATTCCACTGGGTGTTTTGCACTCTCACAACATCCAAAAAAGGGAAGCATAAAAATGTCACCAAGTGGGGCACCTGGGTGGCTCAGTGGGTTAAGCGTCTGCCTTTGGCTCAGGTCATGATCCCAGAGTCTGGGATTGAGCCGCATGTTGGGCACTCTGCACATTGGGCTCTCTCCTCAGCGGGGAGCCTACTTCTCCCACTCCCTTTGCCTGCCACTCCCCCTGCTTGTACTCTTTCTCTTTCTCTGTTAGATAAATAAATAAATCTAAAAAAAAAAAAAAAAGACACCAGTATTTAAATTTTCTTCTCATAGTCACTCATCTGGCAAATGGGAATCAGTATGACATTAGAACCCCCAATCCTCCCCCACCTCCTTCGGCTCCTATTACCTACTCAGTGTTACTTATAAAAGAGAAATCTGGAAACAATATAATTACCCATTAATAAGGTATTAAACACCCCATTCAAGAAGTACCCTGTGTAGCCATAGAGGAAACATGCTAATAGAGAAAAGAGCTATATTTTTACTGTTAGTAAAATTTGGGAATAGTTCAGAACAGTTTACAAATGTTTCCCTTTCTGAGGTGGGGGAGACTAAGCTGTGTGCCCCACACATAAATCTGTATACACACATGCACCCCTCCACACACATATGTGGAAGTCATGTAAGAACACCTGAGAAACTCAACATCTGTGGAAGGAGATTCTGCATATCTTTTCCCTAGTACCCATCCTAAAATAAATTTTACCCACTTATTTTAAAGCCTTACCCAATTCTTTCTGGGGGAATAATTTTTTCACATCTCTGAACACCTATAATAAGACATGAAACACAGAAGGAGGAAGAAGAGAAGGGGATTGGAAAACAAGGAGGATCAAGGGGGAAGGGTGTTGGAAAAATCAATTAAGAACTTATTTACAAGGCATTATGCTAATGATTCTACAGGCATTTTCTCACTTAATGCTTTTAAAAATTCCAATCTGGTAATTACTATTGACCCCTCCATGTTTCCTGAAATGGAGCCTTAGTGAAATTAAGAAGTTCCCTACATCACATGGCTAAGTACTGGATAGCCACGACTGGTGCAACACAGTCTGATCTCAGGCACTAAGCAAACCGGCTCTCATTTTGCCCTGGTTCCTTGGCACTTATGATAGAGTTCATCTCTCTTATCAGATAGAACTTGAAGGAATTTGCCAGTGTTAGCCCTGTAGACTCAGGAGCCTGAATTCAGAGTGAGGTTGGCAAGACTGATTTGGTTACTTTCTGTAATTACTTCACTTCTGTCTCCGTCCCTGGTAGATGAAAAGAGGTTAATATGAGCTGATAAAGCTATTTTGAGAATTAAAATCTATGGCAATAGATATAAAACACTTACAACAGAATGTAGAATATAAAAAGAAATCCCACGTTTTAGTTATTATCAGAAGTACAAAAAAGCAAATGTGTCATAAGTGTCCTTTTTTACCCATAGGATAGATTCACATATAATAATTACCCATTGCAGATTACCTGGATTTTAATCATTCAGTGCCATAGTTCAATAATTTCTTATTTGTTGTAATAGGAAATTATGGGTTGAACCATGAGGAATTTCAGTTTTATAAGATAAAATCAGTCAAATATTGGCAATTTCATCTGATTCAGCTTAATTTAGAGGTTTTAATTATTTCAAGTTCTATTAAAAAGTATGAATTTATTAATACATTCAATAAACCCAAATACCTTCTGGATGGTTACTTTTGTAATGTATATATATGTATACTAATGCAACATAATTTCTCATAGAATATAAAAAATATTATATAACAGAAAAAGATTTTTAAGTAAATCTGAAACCTGAAATTAATGTTTATGAATTTATTTTTCCCTAATGCAGCATGCAATTGTCATGGGAAAGCTGAAGAATGCTACTATGATGAAAATGTTGCGAGAAGAAATCTGAGTTTAAATATACATGGAAAGTACATTGGAGGGGGGGTGTGTATTAACTGCACTCAAAACACTGCTGGTATAAACTGTGAGACATGCGTTGATGGTTTCTTCAGACCCAAAGGGGTAAAGTATACTTTTTCTTTCACAAAGTGTTATTTTTGGCCTTTTCATACAGAAATGTATTATATAGAAAAATAATTTTGAAAGCTTCTCTAAACAGTTTGACTGCAAATCTGAGAGGTGACTAGGAATGTTTCAGAATGGAAACTGGATAAATCTTTGAGGATGTGGTATAAAACATTTCCATCTCTCTAGAAAGTTCTGTTGTGCCCCATTCCTGTCAATCCTCACCCCTTGGCAAACTGATTTTTAGAACGTTAACTTAGTTTTGCCTCTTAGTGAATTTCATGAAAATGAAATCATAAAATGAATACAATTTTGTTTTCCTTCTTTCACTCAGTATAACATTTAAAGAGTTATCCATAGTGGATGCATCTGTAGTTCTTTTTTTTAAAAAAATAGTACTGAGTATATTATTCATTTGCGTGAACGTACTGCAATTTTTAATCCATTCTGTTGGTAGGTATTTGTGTCATTTTCAGTTTCTGGCTAGCTCCCATAAAACACTGCTTATATTAAATAAAATAGGACCACAGAAAGACATATTTTATGTAAGCGTCTTTGTGGTCAAGTTTTATTTACCTTGCTTGCATAAGTATCTAGGGATAGAATACTTGTTTTATAGGATATTAATATATCCTTATATGACTTTATAAGAAACTGCCAACATTTTGCCAAATTAGTAAAAGTATTTTACCTATTCACCAAAAATGTGTGAGTTCCAGTTCTTCCATATAATTTCTAATATTTGGTATTGGTCTGTCTTTTTTATTAGCAATTCTAGTGGGTATTGCACGTGTAGCAAGTGGGTATTTGGCAATCATTAAGTCATTCCCATTAATGCTTGGTGCTACCACAGATCTTCTATTATAACCTTATAGCTGATCCCATTTGCATGTAATTTCCCATTAAGTGCTTATTGTCTATTCCGATATCTTGTCTTGTGAACTTTCCCTTCAAGCCAAAGTATTTTTTTTTAAATTCCAGAAACATTATAATTTTAGCTTTCAGATCTATGCCCCATCTCAAGTAGATCTTTGGATGTGGTATAAAACAGTGATTGAGATCTACATGGTTAATGTTGTTCCAGAACCATTTTTTAAGTTCTTCGTTTTCCTCTTTCTTCCTTTCTCTCTCTTTCTTTTCCTCCTTCCCTTCCTTCCTTCCCTCTCTCTCTTTCTCTCTCTCTCTCCATTTCTTTCTTTCTCTCTTTTCTTCTTCTTTCTTTCTTTCTAAGACAGAACAAGCAGGGGAAGAAGCAGGCTTTCATTGGGCTAAGAGACCAATGCAGGACTCTATTCCAGGGTCCTGGGATCATGACCTGAGTTGAAGGCAGACATTTAACCCACTAAGCCACCCAGGCATCCCCCCACCTTTTTTTTTTTTAAGATTTTATTTACTTAGTCATTTATTTATTTAAGATTTTATTTTTATTTATTTATTTGTTTATTTTAAAAAGATTTTATATTCTTTTTCTCCTTTAAATTGCTTTGAGGCAGGGCACCTGTGCTCACTTGCTCTCTCAAATAAATAAGTAAAATCTTGAGAAATAAATAGTTTTGAGGCATTTGTTGCAAATAATGTGGTTTGATCACGTGGGTCAGTTTCTGGAACCCTAGATCTGTCCCATTGATTTGTTTGTCCATCCTTGTATTAATAGCATGGTATCTTGACTGGTTTACCTTGAGTAAGTCTTGAATTCAGAAACATAAATACACTAACTTTAGTCTTCCTTTTGAAGATTGTTTTGGATCACAATTTCTCTTTATATTCCTGTACAAATCAATGACAGAAATATTAGCTGAGACTCTTGTATAGAACCTAAATTCAAGTATGGAGAGAACTAACACTAATATTGAGTCTTGTAATCAATGAACATAGTATGTCTCTCCAATTATTTATATGTCCTTTAAATATTCATAGCAGTGTTTTTAGTATAGAGATCTTGCATGTCTTTTGTTAGTTCTCGGTGTATTTATTATAAAAAAATAATTTTAAAATTGTTTAATGTTATTATTATCAAGATTTTCAAATATTGATGTTATATCCCATACCTAAATTCCTTTATTTGTCCTAGTGGCTTTAAGCTAGATTATTTAGAGGCTTGCTTTACGCTGTGTTAGGACAGATTAACAGTAAACTCAAGGTGGTTGTCTAATCTTGGCTAACTTGGTAGACAACTCCAATCTCTGTTTACTTTATGGTATACAGACTGGAAAACTCTACTTCATCGTTGAGCTTTCCAGCTGTTACTTTTCACTGGATTCTTTGGAGTCTACTGAACGGATGTAAGATTAAGGGATCAGTTAAGCATTTGATGAAGGGTGTTGATATCCAGATTCTGGTGTTCCCCATCTCTGAACATAGATCTCAACTAGTTTTTTTTTTTTCAAACTCAAATTTGTCTAGGTTCTGCCTGCTTTTGATTAATATTCCAGGCCCTTAAATATTTTACTTTCATATTTTATCCAGAATTAATCATTGTTATCTGAGAGTAAATTAGACCATACAAGACACTGCCATGATCAAACCTAGAGACTTCATATTTTTATTACAAGAAATTAAGTGAATTAGAGCCTAGATTATGGTGTTTTAATACTTATAAAAATAATTATGCTACACTATATGTTAAAAATTCAAATCACTCAAGTGCCAAATATTTGGGTAGAAGTCCATTTCATTTTTTTTAAAGTTTTATTTATTTATTTGAGAGAAAGATAGAGCTCCTGAGCAGGAGGGGCAGAGGGAATGTGAGAGAAGCAGACTCCCCACTGAGCATGGAGCCAACACAAGACTGATGAGATCATGACCTGACCTGAAATCAAGAGTTGGACATTCAACCGACTGTGCCTCCCAAGAGCCTCAAAAGTCCATTTCATTTTTAAAGATAAAAAAAGAAAAATTTTTTGCATTGAGGTTTTCAGATAAATAACATCTCTATAATATTTTTAAAGTTATTGTTCTGAAATTTGATTTAAAGTTTACTTACTAAATCCATATACTTAATAGTTAAATCAAATATACATAATGCATTGTTTATTTTGAGTAATCTAAATTATTTTAATTGTTATTTTAATAAATATTTAATAAAGTTATTTTAATAAATTTAAAAATCATGTGCAAAGTTGATATATTTATAGGATCTCATGTTAGAAAGTTTCCTGGTCAGTAATCTGGCAAGTTTCCCCAATTACCACAAAGAGAGATAATGAATTAGGGGACTTTGATTTACCCAAGCTTATCATTGGAATCATAAATCATATTTATTACAGCCAAGATCTCACTTAAAAGAATTTTTTTTCTTTAGCCCACAGAGGGTTTTGTTTTTTTTTCATTTTTTGCTTTCATGTCTTAGTGTTTTGTTTTGTTTTGTTTTGTTTTCTAGTGGGAGAGTCCTTCTGCCATCCCTACTCTGAAACTGTTACTCATACTTCAAGCTTCAGTCTAAATGTCACTTCTGTGAAACATTGTTGACTTCATTGTGTTGTGTTATTGTGCCCTAATGCTCTGTTTGTATGTCTGTTTTATCACTTGGCACATTGTACTTAATCTGTGTCTTCCAAACTTGTTATTCCTATATGCTTATTTAAAGCAGACACCAGGCATTACCTATCTGTGCTTTGTGCAGTTCTTACTTCATAATGGGGAATGAATAAATGTATCTTTAAAATGTTGATTTTAAAACTGATCTGTGAATATAGTTGATTGATATTCTATCAGAAATGTAAATAACTCTAGTTATAACACTTTGATTTATATTAGTAAACAAGTTTCCATTTCTAAATTAAGTTTAGATATGTACATATGTCTGGCTATGTTTTATGGGGGAAGTATACATATTTATGTGAATAGATTTATTTATATGTAGAGAGAGACAGAGAGAGATCATGTGCACAGTATTTAGGTATACCCTAGGCAAATGCTTTTTTTTTTCTTCTTATCCTATTGCGTCTAGAAACCAAGTGTTGTAATTACAGCATATTTTCACAGTCTAGGTTTGTTTAATTAAAATATTTTACATTAAAATTAGTTATATTGAATAATAAATCTGAGGAATCTTATCAGAACCTTTATTTGTTCTTCCTTTTAATTTTAGCTTAAGAATGTTACTATAGTTTTTACTGATATCCTCATCTCACAAGGAAGTAGAGAAATTAAATGAGGCAGTGTAGTCAGCACCCACACTGAGATGCGAGCTCACATTTTCCTAATTGTGGAGACGCTACATTGTGTGCCCTTGGCTGATGCTCCCTCTCTAGGAAGCCAAACGGTTAATTTGCCTACTTAATATTATCTTTTTTCAGCACCAAATATAAATTTCTATTTAGTCAGTCACATCATAATCAACATGAACAAACTTCCTAAAAAGTAAATTTGGGGAAATTACTAATTTTGAACTATGGTTTAAGAAAAGAAAAACATACAGAAGAAATAATCAGAAGGATTTTATTAAGGAATATATATATTAGAGACTATCAAGTTTTTTTGTTTATTATAATGATACCATGATTATAAAAAAAAGATGCATCTTGAAATGTCTAAGAATTAAAGTACTCTATCTGCAGTTTTCTTTAAACTTCAGCAAAGAATGAAAAATCATGGAATTCATGTGGCCGAATCTTGATAATTCCTGGTTATAGGTAGCAAATAAATACAAGTGTATTTTACTACCTGTTTTAGGTTTGTGGCTCCATTTAGAAGAAGAGATTTTAGAAATTGCAAATATATATTGAAGATAATTTCCTATACTGTTTTCTCCATATAATTTATTATTATGTATTATTAAATTTATTTTGTCCTTAAAAGTTTGCTAAATTAAAAAATACTTATGTTTTTATTACATTTGACTAAGAGCCCTTTGATATTCTTGTTAGGTATCTCCAAATTATCCAAGACCATGCCAGCCATGCCATTGTGATCCAATTGGTTCCTTAAATGAAGTCTGTGTGAAGGATGAAAAACATGCTCGACGAGGTAAGAGCAAGAACAAAGAACTGTTGTTCTGATAAAAGGACAATAAAAAGCCAGATATGATTATTTTTAGGGTAATATTTTATAGTAAATTTTACTTAATAATTTTATTCTCGTATCTATCAATGTTCCCTCCAGGAAGCAGTTTTTTATTCATCTCAATAATTATTTTTCTGTAAATTAATTACAACTAATTAATTATGCTTTAAAAGCAAAAAGTTGAATAATTTATTTTGCATTATAAGCATATGTGTGTATATTCATATATACATATTTATATAGCTATGCTTGTCTATCTTCTGGTTAATCAGAAATCTGTGATGTATGTAATTTTTTAGTGTCTTGTTATTTATTGAATTGTTTATTGTAGTTTCTGTGGTTTCTAGTGTGAAAAGACAGCATTCACTGAGGGATGTGTGTGTTGCAGGGGGAGGAGAGAATAGACTTCATACACTGAGATGTAGTACAGAAAGCAAAATGTGTACATAAAGGACTAAAAATAGGTAGTTGTCATAAGTTAATGAAGGGAAAGAAGCTGATAGAAATTTAAGCCAAATGCTTTCTTTGAGGATTGAACTCATGATGAAGTCCAAACATTGAAGAATCAAATGCCAAAATAACTCCTTGATAAAAAATGTCAAGGAGCTATGTCCAGGAGAGTTGCTTGCCAAAGTTAAGTAGAACATTAGGACATATCTGAAACAGTTTTTTATATCACTAAGGGTGGATTCTTCTCTTGGGAAAAACTAAAATAAATCATGGTTACAATAGCGTTTTTCCTCCAATGGCTTTCAAGTTAAAACACTGGCAATGTTTCTTTGGCATGGTGTAGCTTACCTGCTTTCTTTATAAAATGATAAGATTATCAACCTAAGCCCTACAGTCTTAAATCTTAAAAGATTAAAACCCTGATTATTTTAAATCTCAAATGGTGAATTATTGAGGTCGTTTTTCATTTTATAGCTCCTTATCTTTTTGTAGTAACAACTAAATCATGTTATTTTCAGTAATGTCTTTTAACTTTTTTCTGTACTTATTTTTTTTTTACTTTTTTTACTTTGTAAAGAAGTATATTATTTTTGAAAAACTGATAAAATATTGAAAGGTAGAAAAATAAGCATACAATGCAGTGGTAATTCATTATAAATACTCTTATTAACATGTTTATGCTAACTTCACATGAGTTTTTCCCCAAACTATTGAGTGTTTTTCTGAAATCTGGTTTTAACACCATTTAACATCATTATGTGGACATACCATAATTTATTTACCCACTCAACTTTATATAGCCATTGAGATTGTTTCTAATTTTGTTTATTGTAACCAATGTTTTAGTGAGGATATTTGTGTATAAATATTTTTCAATTATTATAAAAACCATACATAGTAAAAACAAATTTTAACAATAAGGAAGAGAATAAAATAAATAGCAATAGTATCCTCTTCAATTTATTCATCCCCCAATTTCATTTTCAAATTTAACCACATTGAGCCATTTCTTCTATTAAGTTCTGGAAAAACATATCTTCCAGACAATATCTAAATAATATTCTTAGTACTTTAATCACCATTAAGTATTGCCCACTGACTCTCCATCTTAAAAAGAAATGTTTCATTCATTCATTCATTCATTCATTCCTTTTCTCCACTGTTTAGTCATTTTTCTTAAGTATGGTATATTTATCATGTTAAATAAAAAGTTTAAGTTATGATTTTATGATCCGCTAAATTTAGACTCCTCTTTTGAGGTCCTACCATGTGTAAGTCCCTATACTCTCCACTGGTCTTCCAACTCACTTGACAATGTCTGCCAATTGCATCTTTATCTTTTCAAAAATCGTAGTTATATTTAATTTGAGACCTAATTCTTCTCATTTTAAAATTGAAATGTAAGAATCAAAATTTATAATTAGATATATATTACTCAATAGAGACCTGGGTTACCAAATTAGACACATTTCCCATGATACATTTTTATCTTCATGTTTATCTTGATGATTTCTTAGGAAAGAGTCTAAGTTACAGTGTAATGCTTTGGACTTCTTAGTATGAGTAACCAGATAGTGGAAAATGGTATTTTATGACATTAACTTGATTACTAAAAAACTGATTACTTTGATATGTGGTGATTTTCCCCCCAAAGATTTGTAAGAGTACTTTAAATATGAAAAACAACTGTATGTTAAATTTGTTATAAACATTCCAGATTTTGTGTCTCACTATTGTTAAGATTATTTTATAAATGAAACTTTAAAATGTTTTATATAATCACCTATTATAACTTAAAGAACTTTAGCTTTAAGACATTATGCCAAGATTATTATGTTTTAATATTTTAATTGAATTTTTGATATGCCTTTAGAATTCTAAAACTCTCATCTATCCCAAGATCAGACAAATGTATTCATTTTCTTAATTCTTATTATTTCACTTTTTTATACTTAGTTCCTTAATCAGTATGGAATTTATTTGGTGTATTTTATAAAGAAAGTTTCTAGCTATATTTTGTTTGTCCAGTAGTCTCTTTTAAATTGATCTATATTTAATACAATTTTTTTCATTAAACATATTAAGTATATTTATTTTATATTCTGTATCTTTTAGCAGTTTTCTCTGTTACCTAGATAAGCCTAATCCTGGGGGCTGATTTTTCTGCTAATTTATTCATTGGGGCCCTATTTTCTTGTGTGTTTGATGATTTTGTGTGTGTGTTTGTGAGTACACACACATGCACATACTTGTGCATGTTTGTGTAAAGGTTCTAGTTTATCCTTTCAGGATCCTTGAGTTTGTATAACCTCTGATACGATCTTCTAACTTGAGTAGTACCTACAACTTTTCTTTCGTTCCATAAAGCCATGCTCAGTTAATCGGTCAGTCAGCTCCAAGAAAGGATACTGGTTAAGAGATAGCTTATTTCTTTAGAATCTCCTCTCTCTCTTTCTCTCTTTTAAATTTTGTAGTTTCTGATTTTAAAGGAGTTTCCTTATTTTCAACCAGCACAGCCATTCTGTCTGTCTATCTCTCTTTCTGTCTGTAACTTTATCTTGTGTTGTCAAATGTTCTGAACAAGAGGGATGTTTGGACATCTAGTTCACAATATTACAATCTTACAACATATAGGATTTTTACAAATGTTAAGATAGACATGGTCATTATATGGAATACATCTACACTCAGTCTTAATGGGGATTTTTTTGTTTTTAAAGATTTTATTCATTCATTTGACAGACAGAAATCACAAGTAGGCAGAGAGGCAGGCAGAGAGAGAGGAAGGGAAGCAGGCTCCCCACTGAACAGAGAGCCAGAAGCGGGGCTTGATCCCAGGACCCCAGGATCATGACCTGCGCCAAAGGCAGAGGCCCAACCCACCGAGCCACCCAGGCGCCCCCATAATGGGGATTTTAACATGAGAAGTAAATGTTAATTTCTTGGAATGCTTTTCAGCCTTTATTGAAATTACTAGATTTCTTTTTCATTTGATTTATGAATATAATATGTTAAAATATATTATTAATATGAAACAATATTTAAATTAACAGAATAAAATCTTTTTGGTCCTTATGGAAAATCCTTTTAATGTACTTTAGGATTCAGTTTGGTATTTATTTTATTTAGGATTTGTTCATCGGAATTCATATGTAAATTGGTTTTGTCTATGACATCTGCTAGCTGTGCTATCTTGGCAAACAAATTAATTTCTCTGTGCCTTAGTTTTCTGATCTGTAAAATGGGAAACATTATAGTACTTATCTCATTTTGAGGTTTTGAGTATTAACTAAATTAACCCATGTATCGTATATAGTGCTAAGCATAATACCTCGAATAAAATGAATGTCATTTAATTATAAGCTGTTATTAGGTTTATTTAGGGCTACCTTAGTTAGATTTTGATACTAAGTTTTACTAGCTTCATAAACTAAATTACATAGCCCTCCATGTTTTAGATACTCCGTTAGAGTTTCAAACATTGAAAACACTGTAAAAACTAACTGCTACTAAAATACTTTTATGATAATCTTTGACATTTGTCCTCCTTTCATATCTTTGATTATTTTTAAGTTGTCTTTTACCTTATTTTCTTTGTTTATTTTTCAAATCTTCCTTCTTTCCTGTGGTATTCATTTGTTTTTTCTCTTTTTTTCTTATAATTACATGGATTAAATTTTAATTTATTCACATTTTTTAATGTATGTAACCTTTGGTTACTGCTTTTTCTATATCTCATAAACATTAAGTTCTTTTCTCACTGCTGTTATATATATACTTAGAAAACTATTTAATCACAATTGAAGTCTTTATTTCTCTTTCACTCAAGAGTTAAAAGGGGAAATATTATTCATTTTTAGAGTGGTAGAATTTTGTATAAGACTTTATTATCATGGTTGATATTTTATATTACCTCAATCCTAATTTATAATGACTTTTATTACAAATACAGAAATAGTAATTTATGTTAAGAAAAGTAGACATAGATTACTTCTGCTTTGAGAAATTGAGCATTTTCGTAGATTAATGAACTACAATAAGTATATATATACAGTATAATGTGTAATTCAACAATAGTAGATGATTCATGTTTTTCTATGTCTTTTTTTTCTAATTCATCCATAAATATTAGAAAGGAGTAGGTTAATGTCATTCTCAGCCACTGATTTTTGGCCACTTTCTCTTTGAGCCCTCAAATCTTTTGTTGTCTATCTATATATTTTTGTACTTAAAATTAGTGTTCTTATGGAGTGTGAATATAATATCTTAAGTCATGTTTTTTATTTTATTGTCATCATTGTAAAATGAGGGCTTGTCCAAATGAATCTATTTTTTTTAAGATTTTATTTATTTATTTATTTGAGAGAAACAGAGAGCACTAGCACAGGGTTGAAGGGGAGAGAGGCAGAGGGAGAAGGAGAAGCAGATACCCCACTTAGCAGGGATCCTGCCCTGGGGCTCAATACCATGTCCCTGGGATCATGACCCCAGTCAAAGGAAGACAATTAACCTACTGAGCCACCCAGGAGTCCCTTAGTGAATCTGTTTTCATTGGATTCTACTTTGCTCATTACTAATATTACAACTTTATATGCTCTCCTAATGTAGATTTACATTCCTTTCTTTTAAAACTTTCTTACCATTTTGCATATCTCTTCTAAACATTATACACACATAGTTTTTTTGTTTTTTATTTAAATTATTTTTATTAACATATAATGTATTATTTGTCCCAGGGATACAAGTCTGTGAATCATCAGGCTTACACATTTCACAGCCCTCACCATATTACACACCATTCCCAATGTCCATAACCTAACTACCCTCTCCCTACCCCCCCACCCCCAGCAACCCTCAGTTTATTTTGTGAGATTAAGAGTCTCTTATGGTTTGTCTCCCTCCTGATCCCATCTTATTTCATTTTTTTCCTTCCCTACTCCCCATCAACCCCGCCATGCCTCTCAAATTCCTCATGTCAGAGAGATCATATGATAATTGTTTTTCTCTGATTGACTTATTTCGCTCAGCATAATACCCTCCACTTCCATCCACGTCATTGCAAATGACAAGATTTCATTTCATTTGATGGCTGCATAGTATTCCATTGTATATATATATACCACATCTTCTTTATCCATTCATCTGTTGATGGACATTTGGTTCTTTCCATAGTTTGACATCAAGGTTCTTTCCATAGTTTCCATAGTTGTGGACATTGCTGCTATGAACAATTGGGTGCATGTGCCCTTCAGATCACTACATTTGTATCTTTAGGGTAAATACCCAGTAGTGCAAAGGCTGTGTTGTAGGGTATCTCTATCTTCAAATTTTGAGGAACTTCCATGCTGTTTTCGAGAGTGGCTGCACCAACTTGCATTCCCACCAACAGCGTAGAAGGGTTCCTCTTTCTCCCCATCCTCTCCAACATCTGTCATTTCCTGACTCGTTAAAATTTTAGCTATTCTGATTGGTGTGAAGTGGAATCTCATTGTGGTTTTGATTTGTATTTTTCTGATGCCGAGTGATGTGGAGCACTTTTTCATATGTCTGTTACCCATCTGGATGTCTTCTTTGGAGAAACGTCTGTTCATGTCCTTTGCCCATTTCTTGATTGGATTATTTGTTCTTTGGGTGTTGAGTTTGATAAGTTCTTTCTAGATTTTGAAAACTCACTCTTTATCTGATATGTCATTTGCTAATATCTTCTTCTATTCTGTCAGTTATCTTTTGCTTTTGTTGACTGTTTCCTTTGCTTTGCAAAAGCTTTTGATCTTGATGAAGTCCTAGTAGTTCATTTTTGACTTGCTTCTCTTGCCTTTGGTGATGTGTCTAGGAAGAAGTTGCTGCAGCTGAGGTAGAAGAGGTTGCTGCCTGTATTCTCCTCAAAGATTTTGATGGATTCCTATCTCACATTGAGGTCTTTCATCCATTTTGAGTCCATTTTTGTGTGTGGTATAAGAAAATGGTCCAGTTTCATTCTTTTCCATGTGGCTGTCCAATTTTTCCAACACCATTTTTTGAAGAGGCTGTCTTTTTTCCATTGGACATTCTTTCCTGCTTTGTCAAAGATTAGTTGACCATAGAGTTGAGGGTCTATTTCTGGGCACTATTCTGTTCCACTAATCTATGTGTCTGTTTTTGTGCGAGTACCATACTGTCTTGATGATGATGGCTTTGTAACAGAGCTTAAAGTCTAGAATTGTGATGCCTCCAACTTTGGCTTTCTTTTTCAACATTCCTCTGGATATTTGGGTCTTTTATGGTTTCATATAAATTTTAGGATTATTTGTCCCATTTCTTTGAAAAAAATGGATGGGATTTTGATAGGGATTATATTAAATATGTAGATTGCTTTAGGTAGCATAGACATTTTCACAATATTTGTTCTTCCAATCCAGGAGCATGGAATGTTTTTCCATTTCTTCATGTCTTCCTCAATTTCTTTCATGAGTACTTTACAGTTTTCTGTGTAGAGATTCTTTGGCTCTTTGCTTAGGTTTATCCCTAGGTATCTCATGCTTTGGGGTACAATTGTAAATGGTATCAACTCCTTAATTTCTCTTTCTTTGTCTTGCTGTTGGTGTATAGAAATGCACCTGATTTCTGTGCATTGATTTTATATCCTGACACTTTACTGAATTCCTGTATAAGTTCTAGCAGTTTTGGAGTGGAGTCTTTTGGGTTTTCCACATAAAGTATCATATCATCAGCAAAGAGTGATAGTTTGACTTCTTCTTTGCTGATTTGAATGCCTTTTATTTCTTTTTGTTGTCTGATTGCCAAGGCTAGGACTTCTAGTATGATGTTGAATAGCACTGGTGATAGTGGACATCCCTGCCATGTTCCTGACCTTAGGGGAAAAGCTCTCAGTTTTTCCCCATTTAGAATGATACTCACTGTGGGTTTTTCATAGATGGCTTTGATGATATGGAGGTATGTACCCTCTATCCCCACACTTCGAAGAGTTTTGATCAGGAAAGGATGCTGTACTTTGTCAAATGCTTTTTCAGCATCTATTGTGAGTATCATATGGTTCTTGTTCTTTCTTTTATTAATGTATTGTATCACATTCATTGATTTGCGGATGTTGAACTAACCTTGCAACCCAGGAATAAATCCATTTGGCCATGGTGAATAATCCTTTTAATGTATACTGTTGGAACCTATTGGCTAGGATTTTGGTGAGAATTTTTGCATCCATGTTCGTTAAGGATATTGGTCTGTAAATCTCCTTTTTGGCGTGGTCTTTGTATGGTTTTGGGATCAAGGTAATGCTGGCCTCGTAAAATAAGTTTGGAAGTTTTCCTTCCATTTCTATTTTTTGGAACAGTTTCAGGAGAATAGGTATTAATTTTTCTTTAAATGTTTGGTCAAATTCCTCCAGGAAGCTGTCTGGCCCTGGGCTCTTTTTGGGAGATTTTTGATGACTGTTTGAATCTCCTTACTGGTTATGACTCTGTTCAGGTTTTCTATTTTTTCCTGGTTCAGTTTTGGTGTTTATAGTCTCTAGGAATGCATCCATTTCTTCCAGATTGTCAAATTTGCTGGCATAGAGTTGCTTATAATATGTTCTTATATTTGTTTGTATTTCTTTGGTGTTGGTTGTGATCTCTCCTCTTTCATTTATGATTTTATTTTGGTCCTTTCTCTTTTCCTTTTTGATAAGTCTGGTCAGGGTTTTATCAATCTTATTAATTCTTTCAAAGAACCACCTCCTAGTTTCGTTGATTTGTTCTACTGTTCTTTTGGTTTCTAGTTCATTGATTTCTGCCCTGATCTTTAGGATTTCTCTTCTCCTGCTGGGTTTAGGCTTTCTTTGCTGTTCTTTCTCCAGCTCCTTTAGGTGTAGGGTTAGGTTGTATACTTGAGACTTTTCTTGTTTTTTGAGAAAGGCTTGCATCACAAGATACTTTCCTCCACTTTGCTGTGTCCCGAAGATTTTGAATAGTTGTGTTTTCATTTTCATTTGTTTCCATGGATTTTTTCAATTCTTCTTTAATTTTCTGGCTGACCCATTCATTCTTTAGTAGGATGCTCTTTAGCCTCCATGTATTTGAGTTCTTTCTAACTTCCTTTGTGATTGAGTTCTAGCTTCAGAGCATTGTGGTCTGAAAATATTCAGGGAATGATCCCAGTCTTTTGGTACCAGTTGAGACCTGATTTGTGACCTAGTGTGTGATATATTCTGGAGAATGTTCCATGTGCACTAGAGAAGAATGTGTATTCTGTTGCTTTGGGATGGAATGTTCTGAATATATCTGTGATATCCATCTGGTCCAGTGTGTCATTAAAAGCCTTTATTTCCTTGCTGATCTTTTGCTTGGATGATCTTTCCATTTCAGTGAATGGGTTAGCATCCCCTGCTATTATTGTATTATTGTTGTTATGTTTCTTTTTTTTGTTATTAATTGGTTTATATCATTGGCTGCTCACATGTTAGGGACCTAGATACTTAAAATTGTTAGATCTTCTTGTTGGATGGACCCTTTAAGTATGATATAGTGTCCTTCCTCATCTGTAATCATAGTCTTTGTCTTAAAATCTATCTTATCTGATAATAAGGATTGCCACCCCCGCTTTCTTTTGATGTCCATTAGCATGGTAAGTTGTTTTCCACCCCCTTACTTTAAATCTGGAGGTGTCTTTGGGTCTAAAATGAGTTTCAGGGTGCCTGGGTGGCTCAGTGGGTTAAAGCCTCTGCCTTCAGCTCAGGTCATGATGCCAGGGTCCTGGGATCAAGCCCCACATCGGGCTCTCTACTCGGTGGGGAGCCTGCTTCCCCCTCTCTCTCTGCCTGCCTCTCTGCCTACTTGTGATCTCTGTCTGTCAAATAAATAAATAAAATCTTTAAAAATAAATAAATAAAATGAGTTTCTTGTAGACAGCATATTGATGGGTCTTATTTTTTTTATCCATTCTGATGTCCTGTGTCTTTTGATTGGGGCATTTAGCCCATTTACATTCAGGGTAACTATTGAAAGATATGAACTTAGTGCCATTGTATTGCCTGTAAGGTGACTGACTGTTACTGTATATTATCTCTGTTCATTACTGGTCTTTTAGGCACTCTCTTTCAGTATTTCCTGTAGGGCTCATTTGGTGTTTGCAAATTCTTTTAATTTTTGTTTGTCCTGGAAGCTTTTTATCTCTCCATCTATTTTCAATGACAGCCTAGCTGGATGTGTTCTTTGCTGTATATTTTCTCATTTAATGCTATGAATATATCATGCCAGTTCTTTATGGCTTGCCAGGTCTCTATGGATAAATCTGCTGCCAATATAACATTTCTACCATTGTATGTTACAGACTTCTTGTCCCGAGCTGCTTTCAGGATTTTCTCATTTTCACTGACTTGTAAGTTTTACTATTAGATGACAGCGTGTGGACCTATTTTTATTGATTTTGAGGGCAATCCTCTGTGCCTCCTGGATTTTGATGTGTGTTCCTTTTACTGTATTAGGGAAATTCTCTGCTATAATTTGCTCCAATATACCTCTGCCCCTCTCTCTCTTTCTTCTTCTGGGATCCAAATTATTCTAATATTATTTCATCTTATGGTATTACTTATCTCTTGAATTCTCTCCTCTTATGGTCTAGTAGTCGTTTTTCTCCCTTGATCAGCTTCTTCATTTTCTGTCATTTGGTCTTCTATATCACTAATTCTCTTTTCTGCCTCATTTATCTTAGCAGTAAGACCCTCCATTTTTTATTGCACCTCATTAATAGCTTTTTTTATTTCAACTTGGTTAGATTTTAGTTCTTTTTTCCCCACCAGAAAGGATTTTATTTCTCCAGAAGGGAGTACTCTAATATCTTCCATACCTTCTTCGAGCCCAGCTAGCACCTTGATAATCATCATTCTAAACTTTAGTTCTGACATATTACCAATGTCTGTATTGATTAGTTCCCTAGCCATCAGTATTGTTCTTTTTTTTGTGGTGAGTTTTTCCACCTTGTCATTTTATCTAGATAATAATATATGCATGATAGAATAAAATACTAAAAGGGTAGCAAAGAACCCCAAAAAATGTACACTAACCAAATCAGAAGAGACCCAAAACTGGGGGGAGAAGAAAGGGGAAAAATGAAATAAAAATTGTATATATACATTATATATGTATATGTATATGTATATGTATATGTATATGTATATTAGACTGGTGAATAGATCGGAGCCACCCACTTGATTTTGGTGGATTTTGTTTTTTTAGAAGAAACTACTTTCCAAAATTTTAAGGAAAGAAAAATGTATATATACACAAAAGTAAGGGTAAACATGATGAAGGGATGGAATATGACTATAAAGGTGAAAATTTTTAAAAAATTCTATAAAAGGAATTGATAAGATAAGTTGGGTGGAAAAAGAAAAAAAATGAGGAGAGACTGTGATCAGGCTGGGGACTAGAACAAAGCCATGTGCTAGATTTAGGGTATATTTTGATCTATTAGAAGAAATTGTATCCTAAAATTTTAAAGAGAAAAAATCTATATGTATACCAAAAATAAGTTTAAATATAATGAAGGGATAAAATATGGCTATAACAATGAAGATTTTGTGAGATTTTTGAAGATTTTGAAAGATTTTTTTTTAAAAAGTTATTGATAAGATAAACTAGTTAAAAAACATTGAAAGAGGAAAAGTAAAAAAAAATAGAATAAGAAAAAAATAAAATTAAAAAATTTAACTTTGCAAGACTAAAGTATCATGGGGAAAAAGCCATGAATTCTATAGGTTGCTTTCCCCTAGCTGTGGAGTTCCACTGTTCTCGTAGATTAGTGCACTTGGTCTTGGCTGGATGTTCTTGCTGATCTTCTGGGGGAGGGGCCTGTTGCTGTGATTCTCAAATGTCTTTGCCTGAAGTGCTATTGCGCCACCTTTGCCAGGGGCCAGGCTAAAGCAATCTGCTCGAGTTTGCTCTCGGGATCTTTTGTTCTCTGAATGCTCTCCGCACTGCTTTGGATAATGAGAATGAGAATGGTGGCCTCCCAATCTCTGGCCCGTAGGAGCCAAGAGCTTGTGGCCCCATTCCTCAGTACACCCTCAGAGAAAACCAGTCAGTCCCTCCCATCTCCATGGTCTCTTGCTGTGCTCTGAGCTCACTCGTCCTGTGACTGAACATTTTTATTTCTGGCACACAGCCCTGTTTGGTGTCTTCAATCCCAGCAGATTCTTGCCACGTGCTCCCTTGCCTCTCTTCATGCATAAGAAAGGAGGAGGTCTCTCCGTATCTGCCACTTGTGGGGTCCCTGCTCAAAGAGCAGTGGTCTGATTGTGACTTGGATCACAGCTTAAGGTAACCCCAAGCTGAGAGCTCACTCCTTGGCTCTGTCTCTGCAGTCAGCTTCCCTGCTCCAATACCTGGGAGCTCTGCCACACTCAGACACTTTTTGTGTCTTTCTGTGACCCCATGGATCCTGAGAGCGCACTGTCCCCACGAGGGTTCCACCCCCACTTACCCGTTGGAGAAATGTCCTTCAGTGAAGTAGACTTTTAAAAGTTCTCCACACATAGTTTTAACAAAAGCAGTAAGACCATGAACATATGACATATGATTAGCATGTGGGTTTGACAGTCTTCTTCCCATCCTGCTGTGTATTTCCCCTTGTAATGCTTCTTTCTTTTCTCCTTTCCTTTCTTGTGTGGGCTATATTTTGCTCTTACACCCTTCCAGATTTTGAAAGTCAATAACTTGTACTTATTCATCTGCATTTTCCATTTTTTTAATCAAAGAGAAGAATAGAAATTGTTTTTTGATGATTTAAAAAGAAAAAGTAAATTTAAACTGCTTTCATTTTTCTCTATATCTTGTTCTCAAAATATCTATCCCCACAAATTTTGTTGTTCTAGTACCCAGTGATGTCATATTTAGATGACTGTTGTTTAATTTTGGGCTTAAGCAGTATATTTTTACCCACCAGGCACTTTTTCCATCTCATGGTAGTCTCAGCTATGAAGCAACATGTATCACAGGTCGCTGCTTATTCTTTGAGTATCATTAATCAACTATGAAAATGAGTCCTTGATCATTGTGACAGTTTTTCTGTGGCCTCAATTTTGGTAGGACCTTCAAGATTTTATCTTTCTTTTTTCATTCTTTATATTTGTAAAGATATGTAAGAGATGCTGTGTTAGAGACTTGTAGCCAACTTCTAATTAAGCCTTATATCCTTTAAAGGTTTAACTTTTCTTTATTAGTTTTTGTGTCAAAAAATAATTATAAGTGTTACTATCATGAAACCTTTAGGAATTTGTGTGTGTTTCAGTTGTTGATATGTGGTTCGTTTTCCCATAGGTTTGGCACCTGGGTCTTGTCATTGCAAACCTGGCTTCAGAGGCGTGAGCTGTGACCGCTGTGCCCGAGGCTACACTGGCTACCCAGAATGCAAGCCATGTAACTGCAGTGGTGCAGGGAGCACAAATGAAGACCCTTGTTTTGGACACTGTCACTGCAAGGTGTGTTGTGTATGCCGGTAAAGTCTGCTGTCAAGACAGAAGGTCCTTTTCCCTTTCTTTTCTGATCTGTTCTGTCTGTTTGACATTAGGTCAATTATAACAACTTCTCCTATAAATATCCCCTTTCTATCCTACCATTGGCCCTCCTCTTAAGTGTCTTTACAACCAGGATGTCCAAACATCCACCATTTGTCTAATTCTACCAGCTCAAGAAGGACCGGTCACCCTAGGAAGAGGTGTCACTTCATAGCAAAAACCCCTTTCCCTCATTACCCAGCTAGTCTGTGAATTGAAAAATAGCATTACAAACAACAACGATACACTCAAACCTTCCATAGCTTTGCATCTACCTCTGAAAATAATTCTGCCAAGAGTTACATTCTGGCGTTTTAGATAATCTTTTGAAGTTTAGACCCAGATTGTCTGAAATTACTACATTCAGATTCTTCTGTTTTATTACCAAAAATGTAAGAAACCCTAGGGGAATTGATTAAAGTCTCAATTTTTCCTCCTAAGAGTACTTTCAGAAATATGACTTTATTTGTTGTACATACTCAGCTAATAGCTCATCATGTTAACACTGAGGGAGGCATTACAACCACAGCTTGTATGCATAGAGGAAACAGAGGCATGCACAAGTCTAAAATGACAGAACTGATTTCATTTAGCTGTGCTAATCAGTTCCAAAACACTGAGGTTAAGCTGTGTTATCTACATTAGTTGACAGAATACACTGAAAAAGTTAGAATGCCATACTGATATAAAAAATGAATGTTACTTTTTTTTTCCTTTGCTCTCAGTTATGGTTGGAACCTTTTTAAGAACCTTTATTAAATCATTAGTCTTATCTAGGAAGCTGTAAATCACATGAAATTATATACTTCCATTTGTTATATGTGTATGTGCATACAAACATTAAAGTATAACACAGGAAGTAAATATTAGTATTAATGTGAAGTGTATATTGATTGGGACAAGAATGTCTGACATAACAAGCTAAATATTATAATAGTTACATAATAAGTGTATGCTGTATCATGGGTCATTTAGGTGTTTTTTCTCCCTACTGAAACTACACAACTCCTGTCTCTGTAAACTGGCAGAAAGTCCATAATCTATAGTAAAAGCTGTCATATACTGGAACATAGTAAATTTCCTAGATATAGGACATTTTATTCCAATATTATTTGAAATAATAAATTGCCATAGCACAGACCAAGACTGTGGTGCCATCTGTGTATGATCACTTGTTTAAGGAGACCTCTGCTCTTCATTCTCTGTGTCTTTTTGGACAGTCCTACAGGCTTAGTTCATATTCTCTGATATTTACCAAAATGTTGCTTGTGTGCATTTTATTTCTCTTACAAAACTCCACAGAAATCTCTGAGTTTTATCACTTGTTCAAATAAAGGACAGGCAAAGCTGAGCTTAGAATGGAAGGGAAATCTCCCCAGTCTCCAGAATACAGGACATCAAATGGGAAAAAAGAAAAGGAATGTTTTTATATACCTACTGTTCATACGCTGGAGATGTCTAGTATTTGTAAGGAAAGAGTAACAAGTGAGGGAGAGATGCAGGCCTAATTTTTTCCTTTCTTTGGTAAATATAGAGAGAAAGGCTAGAATAAGAGAGCTATAGCCACTAGGAGGACTCAGAGGGAGACCTCTTTGAGCCACTGCCTGCCCTCTCCCAGCTCTCTGTCTGCCTCTGTCTTGTATGGAGCAATTACAGTCCCAGTGAAGAAGCATCCCTTTTGGGGTGCCTGGGTGGCTTAGTGGTTAAATGGCTGCCTTAGGCTCGGGTCATGATCCCAGGACCTTGGGATTGAGTCCCACATCAGGCTTCCTGCTCAGCGGTGAGCCTGCTTCGCTTCCTCCCACTCCCTCTACTTGTGTTCTCTCACCATGTCTCTCTCTGTCAAATAAATAAATAAATATATATTAAAAAACAAAAAAGAAGAATCATCCCTCTTACAAACACATCTGAAGCTCTACACAGACAGTTAAAAAACAATAAACAACAATTAAGAAATCATAAAAGAATAAATAAGTAAGTAGCATCATTAAAAGGGTTGCCTTTCAACTGTGTGACATTTTAAATAGATGACTATAACCGCTTAGATAAAACTAAATGTTCGTTCTTTTTTTCTTTTAGGATAAAAACTTGCAGAAAACAGATTTCAATAGACATCCACATAGTTTTAAAAATCACTAATTATATGCATACAGCAAGTGAATTATATCATAATATGCATGCATGTAATGCACTATAATTAAGTACCTATAATCTCTTATTTAAAAGAGTAATAAATACACAGTATTCCAATAAAATATGCATGCAATTTAAATACTGAACAGACATTTATTAATGTAGAGAGAAATGTGGAAGGCCATTCTTTTTTACGAAAACATGATGAGACATAGGTGTGTCTGCTGGTTATTTGAAACAATATGGATCGATCAAAATGGTATTTAACAAGTAATACTTCATTAAGAAGCTAAGATACTGGAGACTTAAATTCAAATAAAATGGTATCAATATAAATGCTCATTTCCAAAATGCATATTAACCAGTAAACACGTACACGTTTATTTGGTTGCATTATAACATGTAATTTTTTTTAATAACTTTCATTAGGAAGAAATTTTGTCCTTACTGAAGTATGTAGATACTTTAAGAAAGCACTTGGTTATGAAGTCTTGGGCCTATATATACTTCTATTGTAAATTTTAAATGGGTAACATTCTATCAAGATATACTGAGAAAAAGGGACACCACTTCTTTCACTTCCAGTACAAGTATGCTGGATGAAACAGGGTAAATAAATTTGTAATTATGTTGATTCAGGAAAGAGAGGGAAATTTCTGTATGTCAGACCCAAAAGAGAAACCTAAGTTAACAAGCATAAGCCCAAGCAGAGCTGAACAACAAAGGTCATGGGGTGGGGAAATAGGAGGCTGGTCCTAATCTACAAATGGAAATAAGGTTGGAAGTTTTAATGGCCTCTCTAGGACTTGACATTGAGGTTTGGACTCAAGGAGGGTAATTAAAATTGAGTTCACTTACGCTTAGACTCTAGAATTGTCTCCTGACAGTGAAACAGGCACTAGAAAATTCCGCCTGCAAGCTGGCGGTGGCAACAGTAACTTTCTTTCTCCTTTGGGGCTCTAGGCAGGGAAAAATTAGTGTGCAGTGAGGAAGCAAACACCCAAACCTGTGTGCCACATGGGAATGGGGTCAGTCTTATTCTCCCTTTATGTTAGAATTCTTCAACATGTCAGGCAAGTGGTATTCCCACAGGAAAGAAGGTGCTGCTTCAACTGATGATGAGCTTGCAATAAAGCAGTACACAGCACGATAGAAAAATAACTACAAAACGAAATCAGGAGCCACAGAAGTCAGAATGTTTGTACACCAAGAACTAGAAGAATAAGATAGTTTGCAAGAATTCATATAAACAGCAAAGTATATACTTTTATCATATTAATCATAAAATACATGAAAATGTATAATCATAAAACATGATGTGAATATAAAGGAATAAAAAAGAATGGGAAAAACAGTACAAAATAGGGCCCCATATTAAAATAAATAAGCAGCTTTGGAAAAGAAGTCAATATCATTTACTTCTAGAAATAAAAACTGTTTATGGTTGAAATTTAAAATTCAGTGAATGGGCTGAGCAGAAGGTTAGAAACTGCTTAATAAAGTTTTAGAAATGCAGACTTGAGGATATCACCTATATATTGACATAGGAAGTAAAGACATGAAAACATGAGATGCTAAGTGGCGTGACTCATAGAAGGATAAAATTTAATAAAAGTAGCAGGAGTTGCCCAAGAAGAGACTAGATGAAATAGATGAGAAAGAATATCCAAAAATGATGAAAAGAATTGTCGAGAATTAAAGAAAATTCAATATTTTCCATTTGGAGAAGATAAAAAAAAAAGAAATCTAACACCTAAGCTCCCAGTAGGCAACTTGCCCACGAGTCAAGATTGAGAGAAAAAGTCTTATAAGTGTTAGATATGTTTTTATTGCATCTATCCTATCATATATGTGCAAGAGACAAATATCATGATGTGTGTTTGCCATTGTCAGTCCAACTGTATTGAAAACACTGCTTTTGGGCACCTGGGTGGCTCAGTGGGTTGAGCCTCTGCCTTCAGCTCAGGTCATGATCTCAGGGTCCTGGGATCGAGTCCCGCATCGGGCTCTCTGCTTGACAGGGAGCCTGCTTTCTCCTCTCTCTCTCTGCCTGCCTATCTACCTACTTGTGATCTCTCTCTGTCAAATAAATAAATAAAATCTTTAAAAAAAAAAAAAGAAAACACTGCTTGATGATGTACATTCTTTAGCAAGGAGAATATTGAAACCAGAAGAGTATTCCAGTGGCTCGAAGAATGCAAGTATCTGTCTATAAAAAACAGTAGCATTTCTATATGTCAGTGATAACCAATTAGAAAATAGAATGAAAATATTCCGAATAGGAACAAAAACTATATGATACTTAGAAATAAGTATTTTTAAGTGGAGATACTTTTCAAGAAGATTATTGGAGAATATAGGATAAAACTTTAAATGGGGAGATAGCAAATAATATCAAATCCTGGTGAAAACCAAGAGAAATGCTGCTGTCATTTGAGTAAATTAGTACTACGACCTTAGGAGAACAGTAGGGTATCATTCACGCTAAAGAAACTCGTACACTGTGCAGAAAGAAGCAAAAGCTGTCCGCCATATACATAATTGTTTTAAAAATTAGAAAAAAATTGAAATATCCATATATCAGTAAGAAAAATGAAGTGCAATACATTCATGAAATATGAAAGAAGAGCTGTTCCAGTGAGTGAAATAGGTCCTCATGCCTAAGCATTGATAAATCTCAGAAACTTCAGGTGAGGTGAGGAAAACCAATGTCACTGTGCTGTCATTTGTGTGACATTGTAAGACATAAAACAGTTTCATATTGTGTGGACACACACATAAATTAAAAAATTTTAAATACTCTGATATGTAGAATTTCAGAGACTAGTTAACTCTAGAGAAAAGGGGAAGGGACTAGGATAGACATGAAGTAAAATTCAAATGTGCCTAAATATTCCTTTAAAATATATCTGAAACACACATGAGAAATGTTAATATTTTTCAACCTCTAGGTTATGGGTAGTGGATAAATGTCATGTGTACTTTTCTGGTGCTTTTAAATAATTCCTAATTTAAAATTTCTTTAATCAAAGGAAAAAAAAACATTTCCTGATTTGAAAAGAGGTAAATGAAATTAGTATGTATCAACTGCTATCAATTTTATAGATATTCTGTTATATCTGTTATATCTTGTTTACTCAATGATATTAGTGAACATCATCCTCATTATATTTCAAAATATGAAAATGTTAGCTCAAGACATGAAAATACTTACTAATTTTTATACATTATTAACATTTTTTAAATTCCTCTATCTTCTTGTGAGTTACAAGAGGGAAGCATTCCCAGATATATAAGTCAGTTGAATGTAAATGCTGGTCAGACTCTTGGTATTTATTTTAAGTACCACATGCTAGAAATTGGCTCTTTTGAAGTTTGGTGTCATGTTATCCATTCAAAGGCAGTTGGAATACAGACTCTGATACATAATATAAACTGACCTTGATCTAGGTTGTAACATGTGCTTTTATTTTATCAAAGTCTTATAACAGAAAGATAAATAGTGAAGTAAAAGATTAGAAATCAAAGTGTGTATTTTCACGTGCTTTGCTTTGGGTTTTCTACTGCACTTTCCATTAAGTCCTTACTGGCCAACAAGCTTATGTGATCTGACCTTGGGTTATCTTCCCAGAATGTTCTGGAGCTTCAGTCCCTGTCTTCTAGTCTGAATTACATTCCTCGGGGGCACCAAGCTCTTTCTGGAATTTCAGAGTCTGTTTAGAAGGGTGGGAAAACCTTACCCCTGGCCCTGGCCCTTTGCATGCTGCACAGTTTTCAAGGTTCATCTTCACTTTCTTAGCAAAGCTGGGATCCTGGTTCCCCTGATAGAAATCATTCTCCTGCAGTAATCACTTGTAACATCTTTGTCTTTTCCTTTATTATCTTTTCACAACTTGCAATCTATTTAATGTCAGCCTCACTTCTGTTATTTTTTCCATCAATCAATAAGAAGCTGACAGTGACTCATACATAAAAAAAGGAAGAAAGAAAATGAAACAGTTGCAGAGATTTGAAAGTTACTAAGATTGGTTGATACCTATTTCTTAATCTATAAAATGATGATATTAAATCTTTCTTGCCTAACTCTCAATAGGTGTAATTATAACATCGAAGCCTTTTGAAAGTATAAGGGATCATCATAAATACATACTAATTACTTTTTCTGTTTATTTATATTTGTTTTTATGAGTAGAAGTAAGTTTCTACTCTTTTCCTCTAATGGGATTTGCATGGTGTGTGCTAAGATTTTTATTGGTTTTGTGTTTCCCTTTCCCATTTATATATAGCAGTGATCACCTCATTAACTTGTTAGGCTCTAACCCTGGGCATTTCTACAAAAGGTGTTCAATTTATATGTTTGATCCTGAATCTAAATTACAGATGTAAATTTCCTAGCATGAGAAATGCATTCCAGAGTTTGTCTCCTGCAGCAGCGACAGTTGAGAAATACTGTGTTATTCAATTTTTAATATTAAAGGCTAAATAAACTTGTGTGAAGTGAGAACTAATTTTCTTCTTGCTTCTAACCACCAACTACTCATTATTTAGCCACGGAACAGTGTATTTAAAGAGTAAGTGCTCAACAAATACTGCTAATTAGCTAATTATCCTTCTTTTGTTAACTTCTTTTAATACTTGGATGCGTTAGAATGAAGGCCATAACAGAGGAAAATCTGTAATTGACTACAAACACCCCCCAAAAAACAGGCATGACTAGAGCATTTCTGGAGCAATTATCACAAAAAATAACTTAAATGTCACTGGAGATACTCCAGGTAACTTTGTCAATAGAATTCCCAGTTGACTAACAATCACGGTTAAACATGTACCACTGGAATTGTACCTAATTTATAAGAAGGCGACTTCCTGAGAATGGCTACAGGGAACCGATCGTGACCATTTCTCTAGAGAGAGCCTTTGCCGAGGGAACTCTAGCAAAAAGAAAATTGGTGTCAACCCAACAGTGTCTGACTCTAAGAAAAAAGAACCTAGTAAGATTTTTCTAATTAAGCTTTGTTTTTAGAGAAAAAACTGCCAAAGGAGAAAGGCCAGTTATCATAAATATTTTGTTGGGTAGACCACAACATACCTACTTATGTACTCAGCTAAATATGTGCAATAGAATATGTGTCTTAAGCATGCATGTCTCTGGAAGGAGATGAAAATTGGCTCTAAGAGGGGTGAAAATAGCATTTTCATTTTATGTATATGGCAAGCATATGGACACAGTGCATCTGTACACAGAGTATACCTGTGGAACAAAGATTTCATGGTGAGGATGGTATGAAAATAAAATAGGTAATGAAATAGGCTCCTTAAGGGCTTGAAAATAAAAATCAGGCTGGGAGGCACTGGTCTAAAGGGAAGAGGCACTGCTTATCATCAGACTATCTTCATCAGATTTGATGAATGAGTGAGTAAAAATAGCAAGTAAGGGAATAGTAAAAAATAACATAGGTTTTTATTAATAATTTTATACTGGCAGTATAGTAAATTAAACTGCTCAAGGAACTTACCCATAAAGCAGAAGATTCACTCTCAATCTGAGAATCAAAAATTCAAATCAGAAAGACCTTCCAAAAATGAATCAGGAATATAATCATAGCCACTTCATGTATGTCATTGTTGATGAACCACAAAGAAGTTTTGAAAAAGTAGTTATGTACCTTAGAACCCATAAAAAGAATTGAGAAGAAAGCTGCCAAGATTTTCTATGTGATCAAGTTACTAGAAGGTGGGGAACTTGTCTCCCTAGAAGTTTCAGTAGAAGTCCTGGAACACTATGCCTTTGTGTTTGAATTGTGCCACTCTTAAAATACATTAAATATCAAACTGTGATGTTTTCCCTGTTTTGAAGCTAATATCATTCAAAAGAAAAGTTTGGAAACACAATCCTTAAATAAGAAATTACTTAGATATACTCTCAAGGAAGATTGGAAAAGGAGGAAGGAAGTGGAATAGGCAATAACTAATTTATTCTCTGCAAGTTGAGGCATGACCAGAAAACAGAGCTCTAGTGATCTAAAAAGATTTTATCCTCAATTCATGTTCCTGTCAGCTTTCAAAGGCCCTTTTAATTAAGCCACGAGGACAGATACATAAGTTGGTACTATATCCAGAATATTTACTATTTAGTTTTGGCTTAGTATTTATCTATTGTAGAACCTGAGAACAATCAGAACCAAGCACTTTTCAATCCAATGAACCCAGCTACCACCCACTCAAGAAAAAAATGTGGTGCAGACTCAGAACTAAATAAGTAGGAGCTAGCAACTTAAAGCTGTGGCATGAAGCTGACATCCTATGCAGTCATGTATAAGGTCTATGCGGATCTTACAGAAGTTGATCGTTACTTGTGAGGAGGGTTGAAGTAAGCATGGTGGTGTAGAATAGGATTAGCTTGAAGACATATAAAGAGTTCTAAAATGTTTTGGTTTGAAGATTTGTCACAATGAAGCAAAACTATCACTTTGGGTAGCCTGTTTTTCTAGGTATAAACATCCTATTATTACTATGGTGTGTTGGGGGCCCCCAAGACCACACTCATTATCAGTGATTCACTAGAAGGACTCGCAGAATTCTGAAAAGTTTTTGTACTCACCCTAATGGTTTATTACAGCAAAAAAAAATATAGATTAAAATCAGCAAAGACAGAGGTGCATAGGCAAGAGTCTAGAAGAAACCAAATGCAGACTTCCAGTCATCCTCTCCCAACGGAATCATACGGAAAGTATTTATTTCTCCCAGAAACAATGTATGACAATACTTACGAGGTATTCCAACTAAGGAAACTCACCCAAGTCTTGCTATTCTGGATTTTTATTTGGAAGTCAGTGATTGAGGTATGAAGCTCTCATATGACTGACCCAGTCTCCAGTTCCCCCAGAGATCAAACTGATACATTGTGACTCAGGGCCCCAGGTAGACAAAACTATGCATTCACCATAAATGGTATTGTAAGCTGATAAATGTGGTGCAATGTCATGGGGAAACAAAACTAGACATTCACCATAAATGGGATTATTAGCATAAACTGTCTGATGTGACCCCTGACCCCAGGTATGCAAAGACACTTTTATCAAGCAGAATATTCCAAGGGCTTATAGGTTATCTCCCAGGAGCTGGTCACTCAATGGTCTTTTCAGTTTAGAATATGCAGGATTTGAGCACTCCAGGCCTATTGAATTAACACTTTACTGCACCATATGGTGATGAAAGAGTACCAGTGTCTTGTCTTTCTTAGACATTTTACCTCTTCCTGCCAACTTAGGTGCATTGAGTATAGTTCTTTTGATTTACCTCCTGCTGAATGGCCTATAATGATTTACCAATTCCTGAGAGAAAAGATCAATATCTCAGAGTAGCCTTGAAAGTTCATTATGTGAGGGCAAAGACACTAGAAGCCAAGTACCAAGTGCAGACCCTAGCACATAGGAACTATTCAGTGTATCTGTTTTGAAAAAATAATGAATGCATCCTCTACCCTTTGAATTATTTCTTGTTTCTAATCTCTTTGCTAACCATGGGTCTCTCATTTTATCTCCTCCAACAGGTGAATTTTTAAACCATTCTTCAAAATTACAAAATGGCAAACGATGCCACTCCTGTCACAAAGCCTCCTTAAGCCTTTGTAGCACAATTAGTCCTTCCTCCTCTGTGTTCCTATAATATAATTGATTTCTCAGAGGCACAATCCTGTTCCACCTAGCATTATAATGGATTGTAAATGTATCATTTTACCTGGCTCTAGATGTTGATTTTTAAAGACAGAGACTTTGACCTGTCCATCTTTAGAGTCCCTAGAATTCCTACTCCTACTCTATTGTGTTGCTTCAGGTTATTAATTAATTGAATATTGAAATTATTTAATCCTATTTTTTCAAGGTTATATTACCAGGCAAACACAGAGATAAGGAAAATGTAATGTCTAAAAATTTCAAATTGTTGAATTCAGTCCGAATCTCAGAAAAGTAGTATTACAGGTTCCAAATTAGAGTAAATGAAAAGTAGATTAGACCAAGTGCAGAAGAGCACAGCCTACAGAACAGCTATAGTGTGTCCTCAGTGGGATAAGCTAAATTACAATTATAGAGATGTTTCATCTTTCCTGCCTGTATACTCTTCTGAGGACTCCCAACTTCAGAGCTTTGGGGAATTATTTGTCACCATAGGTCTGAAATTAGTTTGATTAGTTTTGCTGACATTTATTATCTGAAAATATCTGAAATCTACCTTAGAAATAAAAATTAGCAAAAATGTCTGTGGCAATAATTCGATTTGTGTATTTATAAAGTTGCTAAAAATTGACATGTGAAATGGACCAGGAGACAGCCCTTTGTTTAGGTTCCCAGCAATATAGAACTGACTGTGGTCTCTTAAGTGGGTCATAGAAATTAAGAGTCAAGAAGTTAATTTCAAATAAATTATTCTCTCAGATACAAGCAGAACCTCTTTATTTATTCTTACAAATTTTTCTATTTTTTCACACTCTTGTTCTCTCCTATTTTTTCTCCTATGTTCTCAGATCTTATCAACCCTATCTTCTGCCCAATCTTGGTTTTCTAAAAAAATAATTATATTAAACATCTACTATATGCATAGCTCTTTGCTGTGGATGAAAAACACAACCACCAAGAAATTTATTTAAACTTAGTAAAATTTTGTTTAGCTAGTGCTCAGTGTTGTAACAGGAACCTCAGCATTTTCTGGTAGTGTAACAATAAGTAAGACAAGGTTTCTACCTCTGAATAGATAATGGGGTATAACTAGGATATACCTAGAGAGAACAAGCTCAGAAGATACAGCTATGTGGTGGTGGTTGTTGTTTTTTTGTTGTTGTGATATATTATGGTATATAGCTGGTATATAACTAGAGAGAACAAGCTCAGACGATACAGCTGTGTGGGGTTTTTTGGTGGTTATAATACAGCAATGTACAAAGGACTATGGAGCACAGCTGAGAGAGAAGTTCTCTAAGGAGAAGGAAAATTTCAGAATTAAAGTGATGAAGGAAATCAAGGAAGAGAAAAAATGTGGAGCAAATCCAGGTGTAGGGAATACTGAGAATCCGTTTCTACAAAGCAAGGAGCCATCATTTAGAAGTTACAAGTTAAGATTAACTGTTCTTTAAATTGAGAGACTGCAGCCTTCCCAGTTTTTTGTTGGATAATCAGCTTTCCCTGGCCTGAGTCCACAGTATAGGCCCATCTATAAACAAGTGATTTTTCAGTATGTTGGGACTAGGATTAATGATACCAATCTGGAGAGCAGTCACCACACGAGATTTATATTTCCCATATTATTACTATATGATTAACTGGCTACACCAATGTATTAAAGAAACACTGTGAAAATTAACCAAGAAAAACTTTCCTCTTTTCCTGCTTGGTTTGCATCAATGAAATCTATGGCCATTTACTCCGTTTCTCTCCCTGTCAGGTTCTCATGGTTGCCCCAAGTGTATGTTTTTTTAATATGTAATATGTAAAGTATTTTGTCCTCTGTATAATATCAACATGCTGTTCCACATCCATTAGTTTAATTCTCTAATTTTATCATATATCATGTGTTCTACGAGGAAGTGGTTCAACAACAGAGGTTGTGAAGCAGTCTGTGCCCATTTTAGTCAGTGAAACTCACTGCTGTATTTATCATGGCGTTAACACCACACTCTTGATATACATGAAGATCAAATTGTAGCTTTTACGACAGTAGATCAGTATCCAATATCCTTTCCTGTCAGTGTGGCTAGAAAGGAGATACCTTAACAAGGAGATTTTGAGATTAAAAAAAAAAAAATCCCTATCTTTTAAATATGGTTGAAGGGTAAAATGAAGAATATCCAGTTTATAATTTCCTTTCACAGAACTAAATAGAGACAGTTCTTTATCTTGAAGGGTATCTCTATTTCTATTTGTAGGAGAATGTTGAAGGTGGGGACTGCAGTCGCTGTAAAGCCGGCTTCTTCAATTTGCAAGAGGATAATCATAAAGGTTGTGATGAGTGTTTCTGTTCCGGGGTTTCAGACAGATGTCAGAGCTCCTACTGGACCTATGGCCACGTAAGCAATAGCCTTTTCATTCTGTATGCTGCTCCATGGAACCTCCTTGCTATTGTTCTTCTGTAAGAAATTTAAAAAAAAAAATGGTTTTCTGGTAATAAGTTTCTACTTACCATTATCATGAAGAAGGGATTGAATTTTCTTTCAAATGCTATTTGTGTATATTTGATCAAAGACTTAAAGGTTTTGTTTGTAGCCATGTGGAGCCTGGAACCTCTTAGAAATAGTAAATACTTGTTTTTCAGTGTCCATGATTACTATGTGAAGCAGTAATGGGATTAATGTGATTATAACCCCAAGGGCATAGGATTCAATTGAGAAAGCATCAGATATGCTTTGCAGAATTATGTATTCCATTCACCAATGTTTTTGGTATACAAATTAAGGATTGCTCCCCATTGCCTTTTCAACTCTGCACAGACTGTGGTTTGTGTCCGGATAGAGGATGTGCGAGAGGAAAATGGGACCCTCAGGGAATTTTCAAACAGCCTGAATGGCAGCTCTTAAGACTACAGAGTAGCTGGATGCAAGCTGGAGAAAGAGAAGCCTACAGGAGAATGAGAAACTCTGCCAGCCGGGGTTGCGAATGCGAAGTTAGATTCTTATACTTGGAGAACCACTGGGATATTTTATCAGGGGAGTGATAGGACCAGGGTTGTGCTTTACAAAGATCACATTTGCAGTAAACTACCTTCCAAATACCCCTTCAACTTTAATCAGATAAGGAATACTTAACATAGCTACAGTATTCTCTTCTGCCTATATTGCATTTATGTCAAGTCTAAAATACCATGAGTGATTTCTGATTGTCCTCTCATGTCTAAATAGGAATCTGTACACTATCAAATGTATTTGCTTTCAGAGCAGATTGCATAGAACCAACAGCAATTAGGCATCTAGCCCATTTCCCCTCCTGTTTGTAAAGTTTCACCCCACGCTCTAGACTGTTCCATTAACATCAAAGTTTCATGGCCAGCAGAAGAGCAGAACTGACATTTAGCCTTATTTCTTAGCAGTTAGGTCCAAATGATATTTGTGTTTCAGTAAGCCTTCTGGAAAAACCTTCCTCTGAATCTCACTGTGCTTAGAATCCCTGAAGGATGATGTTGGAAAGAGAAGAGAAGGAAGTAACACATTTCTTAAGGTCTAATCCCAGCTGTTGCAAACTTTGAGAGAGGGAGAATCAAATGACCTCTACCTGAAAAAAAAATTTTTAAATATGTCATCCACATATTCTCATCATCACTATTCTGCTCCCCATCACCTACAACACCAAGCCACTCACACACATCTAAGTGGGCCCCTGGTAGCCACAAACCTCCGTATCTTATTTATTTTTTTAAAATATTTTATTTATTTATTTGACAGAGAGAGAGAGATCACAAGAAGGCAGAGAGGCAGGCAGAGAGAGAGGAGGAAGCAGGCTCCCTGATGAGCAGAGAGCCCAATGCGGGGCTCCATCCCAGGACCCTGAGATCATGTCCTGAGCTGAAGGCAGAGGCTTAACCCACTGAGCCACCCAGGCACCCCATATCTTATGTTTTGTCCCAACTAGATAGGGCAGTCTAAATCAGAATTGTAGCTGTATGCCCTCCCTCGGCCGGAATGTAAAGATGGATGAGCAAATCATCATGAGTTTCCTAATTTTTCCTTTAAGGCTTCTTCCTTTTCTGGGCCAAGGATCTAGGCTATGAATTCCTACAGCACTTCAAACCCCACGGGAAGGACTAGGTATAGTATTGTGAGCTGTGGCCATAGCAACAGGCTAGTGGATTCAAATGTCCTTAAGCCTCAAAACTGAAATTTAATTAAATGAAAGGGGTGGAAAAACAATGCAAAGCTACCGTTCAGGCACTTGCATATTTTATCTCTTTTCTTCCTATGTTTTACAAATACATATGTAAAACCTTTTGTAATTATTTTATCATAAGCAATAGGAAATTATTAGTGGAATGAAAAATATGCAGTTTAGAGCCCAGCTATCTGATAATTTATATAACAGTATAATCCCTGTGTAACTTTGAACAAATTTCTGTTTTTAAGAAAGAAGTATTTGGAGTCATAACTTCTTAAAAAGCATCGGATCAATAAAAACCGATGGTTACATATTACTATCCAAAGTCTTAGAATCAACAAGAGCACAATGAGACTCTATGATGAGTAGATATGATAAGTTTCACATTTTCCACAGCTCTCCTATTTTTGTAAACTTTAATAGTTTTTTTGTTCTTGTTGTTGCTGTGTTGTTTTAATTTCCAAAGATTGGACGCTCTACAGAATAGGAAAGAGAAAAAAGGGGAGGTAGTTTTTGGTTTTGTTTTTCTTAAGTAAGATGACCATGTGTTTTCTTGAAGATACAAGACATGCGTGGCTGGTACCTGACAGACATCTCTGGCCACGTTCAAGTGGCTCCCCAGGAGGATGACTTAGACCCGCCTCAGCAGATCAGCATCCGCAGTGAGGAAGCCCACCGTGCCTTGCCGCAGGGTCACTACTGGAGTGCACCAGCTCCGTACCTGGGAAACAAAGTAAGTCCTCGCAGTGCCAGCTTCTTGCTGCTTTGCTTTAGCCGATCAATACAGAGAATGGGTTTTATAAGTATTTTTTATTTTTTTAAGATTTTATTTATTCATTTATTTGTCAATGAGAGACAGAGTACACACAAGCAGGCAGAGTGGCAGGCAGAGGCAACAAGAGAAGCAGGCTCCTCGTCAAGCAAGGAGCTGGATGCAGAACTTGATCCCAGGACTCTGGGATCATGACCTGAGCCGAAGGCAGCAGCTTAACCAACTGAGCCACCCAGGTGTCCCTTAAGTATTTTTTTAAATAAAGGTCGCAACAAATTCGTGGTGCATCAGGCAGCCAGAAGCAACTAAATCAGTTTAAGTTGGATGTTTCCCCCAGGCCCGCAGGGGTAAGTATGTATACCAAAAGTGAATGGTCTATAGCATCCTTAATATACAACTTTACACAGTTGGTGTTCTGTGCTAACTTCTTTGAGGGGATGGTGGGGGGAGGTAGTATCTAAGTCATTTTTATGCTTTTTGAATGACTGAATATACTGATGAAGACTCTAGACTGAATATACTGATGAAGACTCTAGGATATTTTTTGCAAAACCTTGAAGATACTTTTGTGAAACAAATGATGAATATTGGAAGGAACTGTGTTGTGTTTACTTGAAAGAGCTGTTTTTTCTAGAGTTGTCTGTGGTAGAGTACTTACTGAAGTTTTCCTCCTCTGTTTGTATTTTATTTCAAAGCTGATATTCAAAACAGCTAATTTTTCTACCTTATATGAATGCTAATTGGAAATGAAACTTATTAGATAACTAACTTAATACTTGCCATGATGCTTATGCAAACAACATATTTTAGTTAGCTCAAAAAGAAAACTACGCTAAAAGAAGTGCCAGATTGAAAGCATCTTTGTTTTTAAAGCCCACTGAAACATACATAAAAATATACACAGATACACAAATGCAGCAGCCTCAGAAATGCAGGTGGTTTTTGTTATGTTTTTTTTTCTTTTGTGGATGAACTCTACCTAGATAGAGGCCTTCGCTTTTATCATATTATTTTATTTTGCCTAAGAGTTTGTCAGAAACCATATTTGGTATAGTAATTCTAAATGGTCTGCTTGTTCTGCAAAAGTTAGTACCTTATCAGCTGATAGTTAAATTACCTAATCACACCAGAAATTGTAACGGTGACAGAAAAATCCCTTAGCAACTTGATGCTATGTAAGCCTCTGAGTTTTCACCTATAAGAATACAGTGATGTTTTTGATGAAATCTTCATTGACAAAACAAGCAAAATATATTTATTGTTAGTGGTTCTCTTGCACAGAGTATGAGTATCGAGAAAGAAAAACTTAGTAGTTCACATATTCAGTGAATGGGAACTGGTGGTTTTAGCTGATTAAAAAAAAGAATTTAATTAGTGGCCAGCTTCTTATTTTTAGCAGACTTCTAACTATTATGAAAAATGTGTTAATGAATAAAACATGTTTTTCAATGAATATGTACTTTAAAAGAGACAGCATATATGGCATAAAATTCTATAGCTGTAATAAAAATCCGATTAAACTTGTATTTGTAAGGCCTTTTACAACAAGAAGTCATTCTATCCTGTTTTCTTTTTGAAACTCCTGTATTCCTAACAAGAATAAAATAGCATAAAACAGCTTAAAATTGCTAGAAAAAAAAAAAGATAAATATACCAACTGTTAAATTTTTTGCCCCTGTTCTGAGGAGTTCAGAGAAGAGTCTTGGGTCAAAATTGGAAGTGTTTCAAAGGTCTTATTTTTATTACAATGGTGAAATTTATTTAAGAACAGCTTATAATAGAACATTCTTTATGGCTTTTTCCATATTTTTTATTCGGTCATATGCTTTTTCTTTCTGTTGGCTGAAAATCAAACTGACATAAGGAGAGCAAGCAAATTGGATACTAAATAGCACCAGAGCAAAGCATTTGGACATCCTGTTCCTAGTTGTTGGTGCCCAAAGATAACTTCCTTTATCCTGGCTGAACTATTTCTTAGAACCACCCACAATGAAGCACTTCATATTCCCCCACAGATCATTTCCACATCAAAAAACTGTATTTGCCTGTGCTTCGACTTGCACTCAGTGAACAAAATAATGGTAACAGGGTGCGCAAATTGTTTGAATATGGAAGACATTTTTTAATGTAATGTGGAAGTCCTTGGTGGTTTACTGTCAGATATCTCAGTATGAATGAAACAATTTGCCTTAATAACTGAACCATATAAATTTTTGATACTACAATAATACTGCAAGCTCTCACAAATTACCTCAGTGCATCTTAACTGCCGTGTCACATCACGTAAATTATAGTCATGATGACATGCTTAGTGTGGTTGATTTAATATCTTGCTAAGGAAATGGAAAATTGTAGGGCCTTGTTTACAATTTCAATAAAGCCACTTTCCTAAACAGTTGAGGCTAAATTCTTTACCAGTAATTGCTGTTCAAATCAGAGCCATTGCCAGAATCTGACAGAAATAGTATATCAAGAAACTGGTGCATCTGCTTTGATACTGAATTTCATTTACATCCATGACCAGGAGGCTGTGGGTATATCATCCCTCCTCTGCTCTTTTAGTGTTAATTCCTAAGTCAAAAAATATTTATGGGATGCTATTAGCTTTGCTAAATATTTGTATAACCAATTTTCAAACATTTTCCAAATCACTGGTTATAAGACTACTTAAAACAGAAGGGAGATGTGCTGCTATATTCTAGTATAATGAAGTTGCCACATGGCATCCTTCCTTTTTTTTAGAAACCTGACTCCAAATAATGGAACTGCTCCCACATGGGATACACTTTGCTCACATAGAGGTCCAGCCCGATTGTGATAAAACTCAAGCACACTCGCCAATTTAGCGAAGGAAGATTTCTTATCCTAAGAAACATTTTTATTGGCTGCAGACTCTTTCTGGAATCATGAGGCATGCATAACTGAATGTCAGTGTGTGGAGGGATAGTCCATGAGGCCTGGAAGAACATAGCACACTTTTATACTGCCCATCTAAATATTTCCACTATCTCAGTTATGAATCAATTCCTCAACAGCAATCTTGAAAATGTTGGGTTTTTTCCCTCACATGTGGGTCATTATTTAGCACAATTGGCACAATCCAGTGTTAATTCCCCCTCACCCCTCACTCAAGAGAGTCGAAGAGGATTTAGTCAGGTACCCACAGGGTTGTGAACTAGGCAGCATTTCATTTTCAAAATGCTGGGCAAGGGTTAATGGTTGGTTGCAGGGCATCGGTTTAAGCTTGGGACTAGGCAGAATGGAAGGAACTAGAGGACGGCATCCTGCTGATGTGCTACAGGCTACAGCAACTATTCAGAAACAGTTTGGGTATTTCAGAGTTGGAATAATTTACTGCTTTAGTAAACTAAGTGCTATTGGAACATTGAAATAGTCGTTTACTTAAGGTTACCCTAGTGGTCTGAAATAGTGCAGCTTCCAAAAACAATTCTCTCCACATCTGTAAAGTTCCCTGAGAATCTGGCTTGGCCTGTCTACTGTTCCCACATTACCATTAAGGTTTACAGTCCTGTCTCAGAGCATTATTAAATTAATCTTATGTGACTTGTTCTTTACAGAACAATGCATATTTTCTACAACATTACGTTGTCTTTTTCTGTTTCTAGCTTAGGGAAGCTTGTAAATGGTTTCATGTCATTGCCAAGAGTACCTAAAGCCTAGTTTAAGATGCACATTATGAGTCTGCTGACAAAATAGCATCTGGCTTCTAAAAGTAATCTCTGGTACTTCTCTGTTGTGCTTGCTTGACTTTCAGTTCTGTCGCTCAGATCTCAAATTGAAGCTGTGGATTTGAAGGAGATTGATGTTTGAGATTCACAGGACAGAGTGGTTCTTGGCACATAAAAGGAGCTCAAGAAATACTTTGTGATTGATGCCCCGTGCTTAACAACAACAACGGAAGTAGTTTTGATTAGTTTGTTCAGAAATGACTCTTGACTTAGGATTTATGTCAGGGTTGAGAAATGACTTCAAGCATGATGAAAAAAAATTAGAAACTGATAAGCCTGACCCCCTCTCCTCTCAACAGCAGAATGTGTATTTGAGACTTACAATTATTCAAAAGTAAAGGTCAAACCCAATCTCCCATCCTTAACGTCCTCCAATTCAAGCCTTGGATTAAATGGATTAATTGAGAAGATACTGTGTAGGTGGAGAATGGCATGGCCAAAAAGGTAAATAGGACAAATCAACTATGATTGAATTTTTATTTCATAAATCAGATCTCATTAAGAATGATTTGGCAATGGAGAAGTGTCAAGAAGATTTGCTGCCTAGAACTAACCAAATGAAGTGTCAGGGGTACATGAAGAAATATATTTATTAAAAAAAAAAAAAAAAGCCAAGAACTCACTTGTTGCCCGTAGCTATGGTAAAGTCTGCTATGCAAAATTATGCCTCCTACAAGGACTCAAGGTCTCACAAACTTACCTAACCTTATCATAACAGTATCTTGATATTTTTCCTGATAAATGGATAAAGCACTAATTTTAGAATTCAAATTTTGGCATAAAAAAGCATTTTAATATTCATATGGATCATTTTGTTTGCAGCACCTTATAACAAAGTGCAGTGGGGACAAAGATTAGTGTTTACAACTGACCAACTGAATATGTACCAGATAGGGGAGCATTCAGTTTAATAGCAAGGAGTTTACTCAGCAGTAATATCAGGCTCAATTAACTTTGGGATATGGTTCCCAACAAAAGTAGTCTAGGTCAAGAGAGGTAATGGTTATACAGATTCTGCACAAAACATGTCAACTAAAATATTCAACTTGTGCATTTATGTTTTTATCTATCTTAAGATACATGACCAAGGTGATCAGCTGATAAACCTAGATATCCAAAGTAGTGTGACACTCAAGAGTGGAATCCAGATGTGTTAAGCCCTTTTCTACTAGTTTTTTTTTTTTTTTCACTCCGTTATGTTTATGAGTACTTGTAAAGCATTTGGCTTTGGAATAGAAATGCTTAAGCAGCTTATCCAAAGGGAAGCATAAGGAATGAAACAATAAAGATATGAGTTTATATAAATGCAAATTAATGAAATCAAAAACAGATATCAATAGATATCAACAGATATCAATAAAACAAACCCAAAAAGTTGTTTTAGAAGAATTACAAAGCTCTAGCACAATTTATAGGGGAAAAAAGTGGGTAAAGATATACATAAATGATTTTAGAAATGTAAATATGTACATAACTAAAATTACTTCAGAAAATAAAAAAATAAAGAAAATCATGAAAACTTTACACACAATAAATTTAGTTACTTATAAAAATAAACAACTTTCTAGAAAAATAAAAATTAATAAACCTGGTTCAAGGGGAAAATCCTGGAAATCATATCAATATTAAAACAAGTGAATTAATAGTCAAGGAAATCTTCCCAATAAGCGACCACCAGGTCTATTTTGTTTATGGGTAATTTCAATCACTATTCAAACCTAAAAGAAAAGAATCAATCTTATACAAGTTTTCTAGAGAACAGAATCAAGGGGGTTACTCCTTGAGCAATTTTATGCTTAATATCAAACCTTCAAGAGAGGTATGAAAAAGAAATCTCTATCCAAAGTCACTCATGCAAATAGATCCTAAACAAAGCATAACCAGTCTGAATTTGTAATGTATAAAAATGGCAAAACAAAATTGACCACATTGCTTTTGTCATAAGAGTTCAGGTTGGTTAAATATCAGAAAATCAGTTTAAGTAATTGGCCATATTGACTGACTAAAGAGAGAGAAAAATAAAATGATTGATCTCAGTAGATGCAGAAAAATAAATAGGCAAAATTAAATGATTCATGAGGTTTTTAAAAAAATTGCAGGGGCGCCCGGGTGGCTCAGTAGCTTAAAGCCTCTGCCTTTGGCTCAGGTCATGATCCCAGGGTCCTGGGATCGAGCCCCACATTGGGATCTCTGCTTGGTGGGGAGCCTGCTTCCTCCTCTCTCTCTCTGCCTACTTGTGATCTCTGTATGTCAAATAAATAAAATCTTTAAAAAAAATTTTAAAAATAAAGAAAAAGAAAATTTAAAAATTGCAAAGATTGGAAAGGCACTTCTTTAGCTGATGAAGAGTATCTACACAAAAAGGAATAGCAAATATTTAATATAAAATGCTGTAAGACTTCTTTAAGATCACAAACATGAAACAATTCTCACTATGATCACTTTTATTTAACATTGTACTGGAAGACCTAGATGGTGCAGCAAGATAGGAAATAAAAGATATATGGAGATTAGAAGGGAAGAAATAAAACCATCATTTGTAGATGATAGGATTATCTGTTTTGTGAACTCAAAAGATAAAATATTTAATAAATGAATCAAAAGGGGAACTGTATACAAAATTAATTTATGAAAGTCCATTGTATTTCTTTACATCAGCAAAAAACAGTTCAAAATACTTTTATAATTAGTCCTTTATAATAGCAAAAAATATTAAAAGTACCAATGATTAAATTTATATGGAAAAGCAAAGGAAGAAGAATAATCCGAGAAAATTCTAAAACAAAAACTAGAGATGGATTTTTAGTCAAAACGTTTCTGATATAAAGACTTAGGACTTATTTTAAAAAGATAGAATAAGACAAAAGGCAATTCGTGTGAAAAAAGATAAAAAATGCAAAATAGATAAAATGGAACTGAGAAGGGAGCCTAAATGACTCAGTCAGTTAAGCATCAGGTCATGATCTCAGGGTTGCAGGATCAAGCCCTGTGTGGGGCTCTGGCTCTCTCTCTCTTGCCTTCTTCCTACACTTTTCCTCCCCTTTGCTTTTGCCCAGCCCCTGCCCAAATAAATAAATAAATCTTAAAAAAAAAGAAAGAAAGAAAGAAAGAAAGAAAGAAAGAAAGAAAGAAAGAAAGAAAGAAAGGAAGGGAACTGAGAAAAAAGCCCAGAATTATCCCATGGATACTTGATTTTTAACAAAACAGACTTTGCAGGTGATAATGATACAATAGGGCATGTAATAAGTGCTATTCATGCATTGGTTATCTAAAGACAGAAGAAAAAAAATCTTTGCATCCCTACATTATACATAAAAATAAATTCTGATTGAAGCAAAGACTGTAATTTCAAAAATCATTCTAAAAATGCTTATCAAAAATAATACATTGGATTTTTTGCTTCTGACAATAACTGAATACTAGAATCTCAATTTACCCACCTGCCTTAAACAAGAAAACTTAAGAAAAAGTGTGAAACAACAATTTTTAGACACTAAACAACAAATTGTATGGGGTCTGTGGTCTCTGAGAAAAGAGAAACAAATGAAGTAAAGCTTACAACTATCCCAGATTATTGCATGGGTGCAGTTCCAAGTGTATGGAGGGAAAACCCAATTATCAGGATTTGAAAGGTGGAGATTGGAGGTTAAGGACGTTAGAAATCGTGGAACAGGATATTGGAGAAAAGGGATATGGGGAGAGAGAGGGAGAGAGTCAAACAAACCAACAGGTATCCAGAGAGAGACGCGGAGAGAGAGATCTGTAAAGCTATAAGGCAAGACCTCCAGCCTGGCTAAGTATTGAGATGGATGGGAGAATATCCCTGAAGGATGGTGAAAGAAATACCAATAAGTAACAAGCAGAAACAATTCCTGGAGCTAACACAGAGGTGGTAATAGTTCATTTTCCCACCACCTAAAATGGACCATCTTCATAATGGGAAGGACGTCAGGTACCATGCTCAGAGACTGTTGTCTTAGTAGAAGGGTTAAATTAGCCTGGAGATTACAGACTGCTCTAAATTCACCCTAACAAATCTCGAAAGCAAACTTTAAAAGAAATCAACTTGTCCCAAGTAAATTAACTGCATGCCAGAACAAAGTCCAATATTACTTAATTACAACAAAATCCAACACCCAACAATGTAAAATTCAGCTTGTCTGGCATCAAATAAAAAATTACCAAGCATGTGAACAAGCCAGGGCAGCTGAACCATAACCAGGAAGAAAATCAGTCAATGAAAACAGACCTTAAAATGATAAGAAATCATGCCAAAGCATATATGAATTGAATTAAATGGAAAAAAAAAAAGAGGAAGATAAAGAGAAAATCTTAAAAGCAGTCAGAGGAAAATAGGTACAACATGTGTAGAAGAACAAAGATAAGAAAAATAGAAGATTCTTGTCAGCCAGGATGTGAAGTAGAATATAGGATACAGATATTTTAAAGTATCATAGGGAAAAGAAACAACAGCATACAAAAAAGTCAATCTAGAATTCTTTAGTAGGCCGAAATATTCTCAAAAAGGGAGGCAAACAAAGAGTTTTTCAGAGAAATAAAGGCTTAACTACTTTTTTTCACCAACTATCCATAGTTAGAAGAAATGTATAAAGTTCTTCTGGTGAAAGGAATATGATGCCAGAGGGAAATTTGTTCCTACAATATAAAATTAAGAGTATCCAAACAGTATAAAATAATGTTTTCTCCACTGATTGCTGCCTAATACAGGACCTCAGGCTAGTCATCTCTCTAGCCCCGGGCTTAACACAGTGGTTACTGAATAATAACAAGACACACAGACTTAAAATAGAATTTCAAGTACCCTTTATATACAATTTTCATTGAAATTATGAAAAGACTGTGCTACAATAAGAATGTAAATGTTCTCCCTTCTTCAACCTCCATCCCTCATCTCAAAACCAAAGAAAGCAAAATCAACACCAATTTGAAAGAGTTTCAATCAAATCTTAATGTAAAACTACATTTTTTTCCTCCATATTTATTAATAACACTTTATGGGTATTCTATGTGGCGCTCAGTGGAAAAGCACAGGGAACTGACGAATTGTTGGTTTTGATACAGTAGCTCAAGTTGGTAGGGAAGGATAGGAGACAGATATGTGTTAAGAAGAAGATGTCATAAAGACAGAGAAAGGATGGCCATCTAGAAACCAAGGACAGAAACCTGGAACAGCCCTTGGAAGAGACCATCCTGCTGACTCCTTGATCATTGGCTAGAAAACTCCTACATTATTTTCTTTCTGCCTTTTCATGAGAACTGATTGAAGGGGATTAATTAAGTAAGGAGAAGTCACGGTCAGTTATTTTTAGTGTTTTGGTCCTTATGCCTTTCACAGATCTGATTCAAATTCCAGGTATTTACCTTAGTGTCTATGATCTGGACACATTCCATAATTTAGTTGAGTCCTTCATTATCTGCAAAATGAGAGTTCCAGCCTTAGAATTGTGCAAAGCCCTCTAAAAGCACTCAAAAGCTGTTCAATAAATGCCAATTTCCTCAGGACTTTCTATAATTGTGCACTGTAGGAATTTATATCAGAGGTAGTCTGTATCAATTAAAGATGTTTGTTGAAGAACACTCTATCCCCTGTTTCCTACTGTCCGATGGAGCATCTAGTGGTGGTAAGGGAAAGATACCATTAAAGATAAAAATGAACAATCACAGAGAGTTAATTTTAGCAAATAAATAGATTATATGAATTAAGCAGTGGGTTTGCAGATGTGAAGAAATTTGATCAGTTAACTAGATTTTTGAGAAGCCTACAAAATGTTTTTTACTTTATCGCAAATGTACCAAAATAAAGCTAAAAATCACTTCATGTCATTCCAAGCAAATGACATGATAAGTATCTCACTATTCCTGCTTCACTGAAGGCCTAGTATGTAAAGGAATTTGCAATTTCTGCCCATCAGTAACTGATTAGAGAAGTAAATTTTATAAGCATGATAAACACAATCAACAGCCTGCAGCTATAATATCATTAAGGTGATCATTAAGATAGATCCCAATTCAATAATATTGGTGTCCTTATAAAAAGGGAACATTTAGAGACAGACCCTCGTACAGGGAGAATGTCCATGGGAGCATGAAGACAGCCAGATACAATCCAGAGAGGGAAACCTAAAACAGAGGCTTTTCCCTTACCCCTAGGAGGAACCAACCCTGCCAACACCTTGACTTAGGACTGAAATCCTCCAGAACCGTGAGATAATGAATTTCCATTATTTAGGACACTCCATGTGTCCTACGTTCATATGGCAGAGCTAGCAAAAGTATACAACTGATAAGATACCAATTCTTTTTTTTAAAATTCCACATTTCCTTCTTATAATTTGCAGAGACTGAAGGCTAAACTAATATCTAAAAAGGTTATTGAAATTGATGAGAAAAGCCAATAGTCCAACAGAAAAATGGGCAACAGATGCAGTTTATAGAAAAGGGAATATATGCTATATGACTTAATAGAGTGATGTTTGCCAATTATTACTCCATGAAACTGGAAAGATATGAAACAGTATTTAACCTGACTCAGTATGATAACTACACCAGGAAATCATTTGTCATATATTTTAGGAAAGAGAAAAAAAAAATGGATAGCACAGAATTACTGAGACTTTAAAAAGACAAAGATCCTGGGGTGCTTGGGTGGCTCAGTTGATTAAGTGTCTGACTCTTGGTTTCAGCTCAGGTCATGGTTTCAGGGTCCTGGGATTGAGCCCCAACTCAGGTTTTGCTCGCAGCTCAGAGGCTGCTTGAGATTCTCTCTCTCTTTCTCCCTCTGCCCCTCCTGCTCATGCTCTCTCTCTCTCTCTCTCTCAAATAAATAAGTAAATCTTTAAAACAAAAGAGGGGAAAGATCCTTATATATTGGTAGTGAGGATATACATAGATGCAATCCAAGAAAACCAACTTAGAAATCTTCGCCAGAGTTACAAATGTACATGTGCTTGCATATTTCCCTTCTGGAAATTTATCCTATAAGTGCATATAAACATAAGAAATGCAAAGTCATTCATTCATAAATGTTTTTGGTGCCCATAAAAATGTCTTTCATTGAGAGACAAATTAAATGAGTTTGGGTATATACATGTAACCAAATGCTATAAAATTTTAAATAAGGAAAGAAATTCTAAATAGGCTAAGATGGAATGATCCAAAATATATTGTTAAGTAATTAAGCCTAGAAGAAGAATAGTATATATATGCTCACCTTTTGTGCAAAAACTAGTGGAGAACAAGAATATATATTTACAATTATAAGGTTAGCTGTTTAGAGTCACAACTAGCATTTGAATTGAGGGGAGTTTTCCTCTAGAGAGTGTCTATGCCCTCTGTGAACAGATTATCAAAGATGTAAAATAAGGTATTTTAAGTAGCACAGCCTTTGTTTAATTTGATCTGTTATAAACTATTGCTTCTCTATTCTAGACTTTGGTGTAAAAATTACTGCTTTAATGTGATCATTTAAATAAGTATTAAGTGTCCCAATCTTACAAGCTAAAAATTGGTTGACAAGCTTAATTAATCACAAGGGTTGGAATAGCATGCTTATCTTTCCAGATACTTTCAGGAAATTCTGTTATTGTCAGCAATGCCTACCATAGAAGCATAAAGTTCACATTTTTATTCCTGAGGTTTTTTCATCACTTCCAGCAGTAGGAGTTGAGTCAAGCAAGTGCTGTCTTACTTTACTTTGTTGGAAGCTCTTCTATTACCCAGGTCTCTGGTTCCATTTGGTTGAAATCCGACATTTGCCACATGGAAAAAGGAGCTATGTGATAAGACCCCAATCTGAAATGTGATGAATTATTAAACAAGTAGTTTGTTGGGTGATTGAAAATTACCTGCAAAAGAGTGCTTATCTCCTTGAGGCACGTCAAAAGCTAATGGAATTGAGCCAATTAGACTGACTGTCTCTTCAATGAGTTGTGACCTCTCGATGGTAATAGCTTATTATGATGATAAATGAACCCATCTCTCCAACTGAAGCCTGAGTACACACTTCAGCAGTTTCCTTGAATCATGAGGCCATTACCTTTCAACTTGAGATCGACAGCAGTGACAACCACAGGAGCAGAGAGCATGCATGACTAGACACAGATGATTGTTTTACTCAGATGAATATATTTACAGCTATTTCCAAAGAAATGGAACTCTTGTATGTTGAGTGTTCACACCTGAAATATTTACCAAATGACGTTTCCCTTATTAAGAAGAAGAACTACTTCCTGGCTACATCATCATTTTGAGATAACAGGTTTTGATCCCTCCCCCACCCACCCCCCGAGTTTTTGTTGCTGTTTCCAGTGTTTGAATTCCTTATTCTTGTTGGTCTCCTGATGGAGTAAAATTTCGGAATCAAAATATTTTCTTTCATTGAAGATGCTTGTCATATACACACAAGCATATATTTTTTTTAAATTTAGGAGTATGTATCTTTAATTAATTTAATCTTATTAAATTCCACAGCTTATATTTCATGTGGGCTGGGGGAATCACTCAGACTTCTTTATTTGTAGACAACTTTTGTAAAAATTGTTGGTTTAGGAATCATGCAGGTATAAATAGTTTAATTTCTCATTTTTTATTTTAAAGAAATGCCAAAAGTTCTTTAAGCAGTTATTGAAGCTTGATATCAATTTTCTTTTTCTGCTGTAGTGATATTTTGGTTTGAAAAGAATTAGCAGAGAAAGTGTTATTGCATCTATAATGAAATACCATATTCCAGTCCTCGTAAGTATTAGACAGATGTGAGCTGCCAGCTTCCCAAAAAACATCAGTTGACCAAGCAAAACTAAGTTTATGAAGGTACTACAGTAAGGGGAACACCAGCCACCTTGACAGAGTGTTAGTAGTGTCTCAGAGGGTAAACATCTGAGGAGGATAGTCACTGGTTTTAAGGGAAAGGTTGGGTAATTTCAACGTGATTTTTTCACAGAAGGCAACTGGGCAGAGTTTATGATACCATAGCCTTGGCTTTGTCAAAAATGAGTGAGACTGAGACAAGAGTCCTGCAGTAAGTGTTGAAGAGCATTCAGTTAGTCTATGAGCGAGCCAGCTTGGGTGGATCACAGACTGTGAACCAGGTTTTCTTGGAGCTTGTTTGGGAGAATGGTTTAAAATAGGGGTTGGGAATTATGCTTATTCCCAGCACTAACACAAGAATAGGGAGTTGTGTTGGCTTTCGTTCTCAGAGAAAGGACCTGTGTGAGCATAATGTAGTTGACTTGTTTTCTTCTGTGCCATTTGTTTTTCATTGTATAAAGTAGAAATAGTAATACCCACTTCACAGAGTTGTTCAAGACAGTGCCTTGTGATAAATAATAAGCACTCGGTATTAGCGATTATCCTTAACTCCAGAAGGACCTAATTTGAAGTCAGACAGTATTCCATTGAAATTTTAGAAAGGCTATACACACATAGGAAGGAAGGAAAGAAGGAAGGAAAAAGAAGAAAGGAGACATGAAAGAAAAAAGAAAGAACAGGAAAGGGAAAGGGAAGAAAGAATCTGTTCATATATATTTAATCTTTAGTGTATTTTAATTTAGAAAGTAACTGTCTATTAGGATCTCTCTCTTTTAGTCCAAATTTATCAAGAGGTAGTCTGGTCTTTGAGTAAATGCCTTTTCTCCAGTTTTCATCTGGGGCTGGGTATGAAGTGATCATCAGCCTCGGTGTTCGGGAAGTAAGTCCTTTATGATGAAATAGCACTGGAAATAGCTGACAAGCAAAAAGCTTTATAGGCCATTGAAGGTCCCTGGGGCCATTTGCTGCATTAAGCTTATTTTTACTCATCATCACAGGAAAAGAAATAAGCAGGGCATTGTTCTTCTTATATCAAATAGTTTTAAATGAAGATGTGATGATTTCATATAAAAGTCAAAATGCTTTATTTTGCTTTTACTTTCAAAACAAGGAGAGAGAGAGAATTTGATTATGTTAATATCCAATCATGATTCTGCTCTTGATCCCAAACTCTTTCGAAACTTTACACAGGAAACATTGGAGCAAATTTACTGTATGTCACTCTCTAGCAGATATTTGAAGGATGACGGGTGGAATGAGTGTTTGAAACAAGAAACCATCTTCGGTTGTGCCAAACACGTGAACTCTGTGCTGGGTGAAAGACGTTGAGGCCAAGGCAGGTGCAAGCTGTCCTGTGGAGAAACCCGAGTCAGGTAGATCCCGTAAGATGTAGCAGGAACGGCTTTGATTCCATGTGCCTGACATGTAGTGCCGTCTTTTCACTTAAAGCAGATATGTCAGGTTTGAAAGTTCAGACTCACCAATAAGCTAGCCTTGTCTGAGGTCTAGTTATGGCCACAGTAGTCTCTCAAGTCTGGTGCCCCTCTACATCACGTCACCTGGCGTCTTTATAGCAAACAGATTATTGACCCTCCCATTCCAGATTCACTCAGTCAGAAGACCTGGGGGAGATGGGTGGAAATCTATGCTTTAATAACCTCCCCAAGTGACTCTTGACCCATAAAATTTTGAGGGCCACTCTTTTATGACTCCTTTGAGAAACTACTAATGATGTGCTAAGCATCTCTAGAGGGTTCCTGAACTTAACATTCCCAACACTTAAAACAACAAAAAAGAATCATGTGGCATGCCTTAGTCTGAATTCAGAGGTTGACTTTCTTGCTCAGTAGTTTAACTTATACAAGCAAACCTTAAAATAACCCCTTCTTTTGTCACCACAAAATATGTAATTCTAAATCTATTTATCAATCTCATTACAAACAGAAACACACCTATAATACACACAAATATACATACTCATGTAGGAAAAAGTGAATCTTAGAAGCCGTTTTCTTCTTTAATAGGAAATCTAAGCTGTACTGCCATTAATATTTGAAATAAGGACACTGGACAGGACCAGACTATAACATGGGGGTTGGGGACACTTTAAGATTATAGAAGAGGTTCCAGCTCTCCCTGAATATGGATTAACAGCTTTGCCATGAGAGCTCAGCTAGCCAAGTAGACAGTATAACCACAGGCAAGACCCTTCCCTTCACTGGACCTCCATTCTTCACTGATGAATTCAGGGGAGCAAAGGTTATAGGACCTTAGCAGCAGAAACTGTTTTTCAGACACAATCTTAATCAGAATATGCAAAAACAAGAACAGTGGTTTAGGTGGGTGACAGGACAGTGCTGGGTGTGGTAGGATAGGCAATGGTTTTGATGGCAATGGTGTTGCTGGCAGAATTTTTTCTGGTTATAGGGAGTGACAGGGCTAAGAGCTCTGTCTCTATTGACCTCATCTGCAGTTTCCCCCGAAGAAACCTAGGATTTGGAGAAACATGGTACAAAACCAGACCAGATGAATTAGAAGGTCTCCTGTAGATTTAAGTTTATGATTCTAACACCAAGGAGAATCATGCAATCAGCTGACTCCTAACAATGACATAGTAACTCTATAAAGTATAATAAGGTGACTACATGACATTAATTGAAAAGAAACAAATGTTTCTAGGCTGAGCTATTGTCCATATCCAGAAGCACTGATGATACATAAGCCCAGACCTAGAAAATCTGAGACGTGTCAGAGCAAAGCTACTAAAATGATTCAAGACACTGAGCAGTCGCTGCTTGGCCCACATCATTTCCTACCTAGATTAAAGAAAAAGCCATAGAACTTTCATTCTACCTCAAGCTTCCCCAATCTAATATTTAAGTCACATGCCTGATCGAGGTAGATCTTTATGAAACTCCAATTTGATTGCCTCAGTTTCCTGTTTAAAAATCCCATTGCCTTAAGGATAAAGTGAAAGCTCTAAGACCAGTCCGGACTTGTAGCTCAGGAGGAAACCTGGGGTCCGGCTAATAAAATGCCCATACGTATCCCATACTCTCTTGTACTTTCCTATTTCATGGTTTTTATTTTTTATTTTTGTCTGAAATTCGCTTCTACTGTTTTTCTGAGTGACTAACTTCTATTCATCCTGCAAAATGCAGCCCAAGCATCAACTTCTGTAAGAAACGTCTCTCAGTACCCCTTCTACTACTACTGGCTGAATCAGGCCTTTCCTGAGTTCTTCCCCTGAGACTTCTGACCACCCGACATGAGAAATAGTCCTCCCTAAACCGTGGCTTCCTGGGGGCAACTAGATCCTGTTCCCTTATGGCTAATGATGATGAACATTTTTTTCAGCCACTTTGGAAAACAGTGTGGGGGCTTCTCAAAAAATTAAAAATAGAGATACCCTGTGACCCAGCAATTGCACTACTGAGTATTTATCCCAAAAATACAGATATAGTGAAAAGGAGGGCCACAAGCACCCCAATATTCATAGCAGCAGTGTCCACAATAGACAAACTGAAGAAAGAGCCAAGATGCCCTTCAGTAGGTGAATGGATAAAGACGATGTGGTCCATATATACAATGGAATATTACTCAGCCATCAGAAAGGATGAATACCCAACTTTTGCTACAACATGGATAGGACTGGAGGAGATTATGCTGAGTGAAATAAGTCAAGCAGAGAAAGTCAATTATCATATGGTTTCACTTACTTGTGGAGCATAAGGAATAGCATGGAGGACATTAGGTGAAGGAAGGGAAAAATGAAGAGGGTAGGTACTGGAGGGGGAGATGAACCATGAGAGACTGTGGACTCTGAGGAACAAACTGAGGGTTTTAGAGGGAAGGGGTATGGGGGGATGTGCGAACCTGGTAGTGGGTATTAGGAGGGCACATATTGCATGGAGCACTGGGTGTTATACATAAACACATGAATCTTGGAATACTACATCAGAAACTAATGATGTACTGTATGGTGACAAACTCAACACAATAAAAAATAATTTTTAAAAAGGATAAAAATTTTAAAAAATATTCTGTTCCTTTTTGTCCCTATAGAGCCTAGCAGAATGCTCTGGATAGCATAGGCGCTTAAAAATTCCCGGTTGGGTGAATAAACGCATGCTCTGAGTGGATGGTAATTATTTTTGTTTCCATAAGACAAACTAGAGGAAAGAGAGGTAGAAATGGCCCAAATTAGAGAGAGAGAGAGAGAGAGAGAGAGAGAAGGAAAGGAAGGAAGGAAGGAAGGAAGGAAGGAAGGAAGGAAGGAAGGAAGGAACCTTAGAGAAAATACCTGGTTGAATTTTTTTCAGAATTGCCTGTCTGAGATTAAAAAAAAAATCTGGATCATGTAAGGTCATGTCCATTCAGCACCAGGCGAAGGGCCCAAATAGTCTGCCAAATTCCTTTCCAGCTCTCAAATTTTATGAGCCTAAGCAATATTGTTTGGGTAATAGTCTTGTTCTTTGTGAATTGGGAGGAAGTTAAGATGTTTTGAATATTTACATGGAAACAAAGAATTTCAGAACTGGAAAGAATTTAGGCAATATTCTGTGAAGTGGTTTTCACACTGTGTTCTGTGTGGTCCTTCTAGTGCTAGGGCAGGAGGTATGAGAGAAAAGATAAAGAACCCCTTTTCCTCTTGAACCAGAGTGCCTTTATCTGTTTTGCACATTGAGAATACCTGGAATGGAATATGGAAACTGAGATCCTGAGAGATTAAGTCACTTAGACAAAGACATAGAGCTTCTCCAGAGACCAGACTAACATTAAGTTTATGACCCCCTGATTTCCACTGCAGATCTCTTTCCATTTTTTCTTTGCAAGGCAGAGAAAAGAATAGCCTATGTACTTCACAGTCAAGGTACATTAAAATCATGACTCTTGTTTTCAGACAACAATTTAGAGTTCATGCCTTCAGATTAAAGAAGTTTGTTAACCAAGTTTAATTTGCTTTCACTGGGGAAGCAGCTGCCTTTCAAGATAATAAAATAAACACATATAATAATATTTGGTTAGCTGCGGCATTTAATTTACATGTTTGACTTAGTACAGTTTAGTCTGCTGGATTCCAAAATGTTCTCTGCAAGAGAAATGCATGCATTTTAAAGCATGTCAAATGTGTATTAGGGTGTCCTATGTCTGGCTGTCTTTCTAGCTCTCTACATCCCCTGAGCAGGCATGACTTTGCTTTGGCATATTTCCCAGTAGACTTGTTCCTTTCATAATCTAAAATTTTTAGAAGAAATGACCACTATAAGAGCGTCTACTTCCTTCTTTGCTATCTCCATAGTTTTGCCTTTCCTAGAATGTCATGTAGTTGGAGTCATGTGGTACGTAGCCTTTTCAGATTGCTTTGTTCCACTTGGTCATATGCATCTAAGGTTCCTCCATGTCTTTTCATGGCTTGATAGCTCATTTCTTTTTAGTGTTGAATAATATTCTATTTTCTGGATGGCAGTGGTTTATTTATCTATTCACCTACTAAAGAACATCTTGATAGTTTTCCAAGTTTGGATGACGATGCATAAAGCTGTTATAAATACTTGCATGCAGGTTTTTATATGAACATAAATTTTAGTGAGGACCTAAGTTTCCAACTCCTTTGAGTCATTTGGAATGAGAATGTTTAACTATGTAAGAAACGGCCCAAGTGCCCTTCTAATGTGGCAGGACCATTTTGCATTGTCACTAAAAATAAATGAGAGTTCCTAATGCCCCACATCTCTACCAGGATTTGGTGGTGTCAGTGTTTTGGACTTTGACCATTCAAAGAGGGGTGTAGTGGTATCGCCTTGTTTTAATTTGTGATTCCCTAATGATGTATGACATCGAGCATCTTTTCATATACTTATTTGCCATCTGCATACAATCTTGGGTAAAGTGTCCATATTTTTAAAACTAGATTGTTAATATTCTTATTGTAGGGATTTAAGAGTTCTCTGTGCATTTTGATTACAAATTCTCTGTCAGTTATGTTTTTTGCAAATATTTTCTCCCAAACTGCGGCTCATCTTGTCTTTCTCTTGATAGTGTCTTTTTCAGAGAACATTATTTTGAGGAATTTTAACAAAGTCTAACTTAAACAAATTTACTCTCACAGGTCACACCTTTGATATTATATCTAAAAAGTTATCACCAAACCTGAAGTCACCTCATTTCTCCCATACTGTCTTCTAGGTTTTTATGACTTTGAATTTCACATGATTTATTTTGAGATCTATCATTTATTTTTAGTTAATTTTTATGAAGGGTGTAAGGTCTATATCTAAATATCTAGATGATTCTTCTTCTTTTTTTTCTTTTGCATATGTATGTCCAGTTGGTCCAGCACCATTTGTTGAAAAGATTTCTCCATTGAACTACCTTTGCTTCTTTTTTTCTTTTTTAAGATTTTATTTTATTTATTTGACACAGAGAGATAGCAAGAACAGGAACACAAGCAGGGGGAGTGGGAGAGGGAGAAGCAGGCATCCCACCGAGCAGGGTGCCTGATGTGGGGCTTGCTCCCAGCACCCTGGGATCATGACCTGAGCTGAAGGCAGACACTTAACAACTGAGCCACCAAGGTGCCCTTACCTTTGCTTCTTCATTAAAAATCAAATGACTGTATTTGTGTGGGTCTGTTCCTTAGCCCTCTGTTCTCTTCCACTGATCTATTTGTCTATTATTTGGTTGACACTATACCGTCTAGATTACTGTAGCTTTATAAAAAGTCTTAAAGATTGATAATGGCAGCCCTTCATCTTTATTCTCCTTCAGTATTGTCTTGATCTATTCTGGGTCTTTGACTCTCCATATAACTTTAATATTAATATGTTGATATGTACAAAATAACTTGCTAGGATTTTGATTTGGGGTTGCATTGAATCAATTCGCCAAGTTGAGAATGGACATCTTAACAACATTGAATATTTCTGTGCATGAACATGGGATATATTCTTAATTAGTTCTTCATTGATTTCTTTCATCAGAGTGTTGTGGTTTTCCTCAAAATCTTGTACATATTTTGTTACATTTGTCCCTAAGCATTTTGAATTTTTTGGGGGGCGGGGGCGAATGTAAATGATACTGTGCTTTGAATTTCAAATACATTTTCATTGCTAGTGTATAGGAAAACAATTGACTTTTGTAATATTTTCTTCTTTAGACAGATGGGATCAAATGACTTAGAAATTAAATATGTTGCTCTAGCTGCAGCGACTATCTTGAAAATTCTCCCACTTTGTTGTGAGAAGCAAAACCTGTGCATCTCAAGGTTATGGGTAACATGCTGCATACAAAGCCCTTGCAAGGCTTATCATCTAAAAGAATGAATAAGGTCCCAAGAAACTATTCAAGTCAGAGTTTTTAATTCCTAGTGAATTCATACAGGGTTATATGTAGTGTGTTAGCTATAAATGTAACCTACTATCAAACTTCAGACTTAGACTTTCCCCTATATCTAGAGGTTTTTGTTTGCTTGTTTTTAAACTCTAAAAGAAAAAACGAGAGATAATGTTTATCCATTCTATGGCACATGAATGTGTTTCTGGGGATGCTAGGATGCTGAGGGGTGTATCTTCAGCCCAGACAAAATATATTTCTGAAGGCTATAGGGTGTAATAGCAAATGTGATGGTATCATTGTAGATAATGCTGCTATAAACATTGGGGTTCATGTATCCCTTTGAGTTAGTATTTTTGTAATTTGGGGGTAAATACCTCGTAGTGCAATTGCTGGGTAGTTGAGTAGTTTGTTTGTTTGTTAAACTTTTGAGGAACCTCAATACTATTTTCCACAGTGGCTGTACAATTTTGCATTCCTACCAACAGAGCAAGAGGGTTCCCCTTTCTCCATATCCTTGCCAACACCTGTTTTTCTTGTGTTGTTGATTTTAGCCATTCTGACAAGTATGAGGTGATAATCTCATTGTGGTTTTGATTTGTAGTTTTCTGATGATCAGTGATGTTGATAACTTCTCATGTGTCTGTTGGCCATCTGTATGTCTCCTTTGGAAAATGTCTATTCACGTCTTCCACCCATTTTTTTTTAAAGATTTTTATTTATTTATTTGAGAGAGAGAGAGACAGACAGTGAGAGAGAGCATGAGCGAGGAAAGGGTCTGAGAGAGAAGCACACTCCCTTTGGAGCCGGGAGCCTGATGCGGGACTCGATTCCGGGATTCCAGGATCATGACCTGAGCCGAAGGCAGTCGTCCAACCAACTGAGCCACCCAGGCACCCCTTCCACCCATTTTTTAATTGTATTCTTCATTTTTGGAGTATTGACTTTTATATGTCCTTTTTATATTTTGGATACTAACCCTTTCTTGGCTGTGTCATTTGCAAATATCTGCTGCTATTCCATAGGTTACCTTTTAGTTTTATTGATTGTTTCTTTCACTGTGCAGAGCTTTTCATATTGATGAAGTCCCAATAGCCACATTATGGAAACAGCCCAAGTGTCTATTAACTGATGAATGGATAAAGAAGATGTGATACATAGATCCAGTAGAATATTATTGAGCCATAAAAAAGAATGAAATCTTGGGGTGACTGGGTGGCTCAGTTGGTTAAGTGTTTGCCTTTGGCTCAGGTCCTAGAGTCCCAGGATCAAACCCAATATTGGGATCACTGCTCAGTGGTAAATCTTCTTCTCCCTCTCTCTCTAACCCTGATCCTTCTCGCTCTCACTCTACACATACATTCTCTCTTATATAAATAAATAAAATCTTAAAAAAAAAAAGAATGAAATCTTGTCATTTGCAATGACATGGATGGAGCTAGAGAGTATTATGCTAAGTAAACTTTTTAGAACCTAACATTTTACAACATAGCATTTACTAGCTATAAGATTGTAAAGAAATTGTTTCACCTTATTTATTTATTTTTTTTTTTTTGGCCACTTTAGCTATATAATGAAGACTTTAAATGCTAGTTCATAGATTTATCATGATGATTTCATTTAATAATATAAAACATCTGGTATGTAACAGGAGCTGGACAATTCTTTACCCCTTTTCTTCACTTGATATTTCCAGGAAAAACAAATAACTTGACTCAGTATCCAAAATTATACAGTGAATTCCAGTTGACTAAATCTGGAGGAAGAGGTTCTGTCACTTTATTTCCCCACCCCTTTATGTTTTCAAAAGTACCTATGAAAGAAATAGAACCATTGACTACCAACAAATTGCAGCCTCCTGATCAGTATAAGCAAGGGCAATAATGGTGGACTATTACCTGCTGTGCAGGACGAACATGAACTCAATGTATGACAGAAATCATGAGTCAGAAAGCAAATTCTGTGTAACAAATTATAAATAAGCACAAAACAACTAGGAAACAGTCTCTAGTTAGAAAACTACTGTAATCTGCAGTTAGATTGTATGGAATAAGCATCATTTTAGAGATGGCAATTTTATTGTTGATATTTTATGAAAACCATTCTCCTTTGTCTTCATGTCAGTTTGAGGATAGAAGATTATCCTAGAGGGCAAAACATGACTTTCATACATTAAGATTGCCTAGAGCATATTCCGGTACATTATATAAATATTAAGTAATCCCTATAATTAAAATGATGTTCCTTGGAATGAGGATGGAGACACATGGTTATCTGAATATCCTTGAGCTACTTTTGTTAAGTAGATTTTTACTTTTCTAGAATATGTAATGAATAATGCTGTGTTACAAGTAAGTATTAATTAATGGTTGAAATACAAAAGACAATCTGGGGGGGTTATGTAATAATCTACATTACAACAAAAGGTATTTATCATGATAAATTCTAGTCAGGCTTGAAACATGGAAGGATATATGAGATCCACTTTTATTCTCGATGGAAGTTATTTTCTCAATACAGTGAATAGTAACTTAATAAGTAATAAAAGAATACTAATATTAAAGTGCAGTCTTTACATTTTATTTACAAGGCATGATTTTGGTTGAACAATTAGAAAATAAAGTTATTGAGAATACTTGGAAGATGTTGCTTTTATCAGAAACAAATAATACACCTAAACATGAACTAAGTCCTTAATTTTGAAATTAGATTTTTTAAAATTAATTAATTAATTAATTAATTTTTTATAAACATATATTTTTATCCCCAGGGGTACAGGTCTGTGAATCGCCAGGTTTACACACTTCACCGCACTCACCATAGCACATACCATCCCCAATGTCCATAACCCCACCCCCCTTCTCCCAACCCCATCTACCCAGCAACCCTCAGTTTGTTTTGTAAGATTAAGAGTCAGTTATGGTTTGTCTCCCTCCCAATCCCATCTTGTTTCATTTATACTTCTCCTCCCCCCTTAACCCCCCATGTTGCATCCCCACTTCCTCATATCAGGGAGATCATATGATAGTTGTCTTTCTCTGATTGACTTATTTCGCTAAGCATGATACCCTCTAGTTCCATCCACGTCGTCACAAATGGCAAGATTTCATTTTTTTGATGGCTGCATAGCATTCCATTGTATATCTATACCACTTCTTCTTTATCCATTCATCTGTTGATGGACATCTAGGTTCTTTCCATAGTTTGGCTACTGTAGACATTGTTGCTATAAACATTCGGGTGCACATGCCCCTTCGGATCACTACGTTTGTATCTTTAGGGTAAATACCCAGTAGTGCAATAGCTAGGTCATAGGGTAGTTCTATTTTCAACATTTTGAGGAACCTCCATGCTGTTTTCCAGAGTGGTTGCACCAGCTTGCATTCCCACCAAAGTGTAGGAGGGTTCCCCTTTCTCCACATCCTTGCCAGCATCTGTCATTTCCTGACTTGTTAATTTTAGCCATTCTGACTGGTGTGAGGTGGTATCTCATTGTGGTTTTGATTTGTATTTCCCTGATGCCGAGTGATATGGAGCACTTTTTCATGTGTCTGTTGGCCATCTGGATGTCTTCTTTGCAGAAATGTCTGTTCATGTCTTCTGCCCATTTCTTGATTGGATTATTTGTTCTTTGGATCTTGAGTTTGCTAAGTTCTTTATAGATTTTGGACACTAGCCCTTTATCTAATATGTCATTTGCAAATATCTTCTCCCATTCTGTCAGTTGTCTTTTGGTTTTGTTAACTGTTTCCTTTGCTGTGCAAAAGCTTTTGATCTTGATGAAATCCCAATAGTTCATTTTTGCCCTTGCTTCCCTTGCCTTTGACGATATTCCTAGGAAATGTTGCTGCAGCTGAGGTCAAAGAGGTTGCTGCCTGTGTTCTCCTCAAAGATTTTGATGGATTCCTTTCTCACATTGAGGTCCTTCATCCATTTTGAGTCTATTTTCATGTGTGGTATAAGGAAATGGTCCAATTTCATTTTTCTGCATGTGACTGTCCAATTTTCCCAACACCATTTATTGAAGAGGCTGTCTTTTTTCCATTGGCCATTCTTTCCTGCTTTGTCGAAGATTAGTTGACCATAGAGTTGAGGGTCTATTTCTGGGCTCTCTATTCTGTTCCATTGATCGATGTGTCTGTTTTTGTGCCAGTACCATGCTGTCTTGATGACGACAGCTTTGTAATAGAGCTTGAAGTCTGGAATTGTGATGCCACCAACTTTGGCTTTCTTTTTCAATATTCCTTTGGATATTTGAGGTCTTTTCTGGTTCCATATAAATTTTAGGATTATTTGTTCCATTTCTTTGAAAGAAATGGATGGTAGTTTGATAGGAATTGCATTAAATGTGTAGATTGCTTTAGGTAGCATAGACATTTTCACAATATTTATTCTTCCAATCCAGGAGCATGGAACATTTTTCCATTTCTTTGTGTCTTCCTCAATTTCTTTCATGAGTACTTTATAGTTTTCTGAGTATAGATTCTTTGCCTCTTTGCTTAGGTTTATCCCTAGGTATCTTATAGTTTTGGGTGCAATTGTAAATGGGACTGACTCCTTAATTTCTCTTTCTTCTGTCTTGTTGTTGGTGTAGAGAAATGCAACTGATTTCTGTGCATTGATTTTATATCCTGACACTTTACTGAATTCCTGTACAAGTTCTGGCAGTTTTGGAGTGGAGTCTTTTGGGTTTTCCACATATAGTATCATATCATCTGTGAAGAGTGATAGTTTGACTTCTTCTTTGCCGGTTTGGATGCCTTTAATTTCTTTTTGTTGTCTGATTGCTGAGGCTAGTACTTCTAATACTATGTTGAATAACAGTGGTGATAAAGGACATCCCTGCCATGTTCCTGACCTTAGTGGAAAAGCTTTCAGTTCTTCTCCATTGAGAATGATATTTGCGGTGGGTTTTTCATAGATGGCTTTGATGATATTGAGGTATGTGCCCTCTATCCCTACACTTTGAAGAGTTTTGATCAGGAAGGGATGCTGTACTTTGTCAAATGCTTTTTCAGCATCTATGGAGAGTATCATATGGTTCTTGTTCTTTCTTTTATTAATGTGTTGTATCACATTGATTGATTTGCGGATGTTGAACCAAACTTGTAGCCCTGGAACAAATCCCACTTGGTCGTGGTGAATAATCCTTTTAATGTACTGTTGAATCCTATTGGCTAGTATTTTGGTGAGAATTTTTGCATCTGTGTTCATCAAGGATATTGGTCTGTAGTTCTCTTTTTTTGATGGGATCCTTGTCTGGTTTTGGGATCAAGGTGATGCTGGCCTCATAAAATGAGTTTGGAAGTTTTCCTTCCATTTCTATTTTTTGGAACAGTTTCAGGAGAATAGGAATTAGCTCTTCTTTAAAAGTTTGGTAGAATTCCTCTAAGAAGCTGTCTGGCCCTGGGCTTTTCTTTGGAGATTTTTGATGACTGTTTCAATCTCCTTACTGGTTATGGGTCTGTTCAGGTTTTCTGTTTCTTCCTGGTTCAGTTGTGGTAGTTTATATGTCTCTAGGAATGCATCCATTTCTTCCAGATTGTCAAATTTGTTCACGTAGTGTTGCTCATAGTATGTTCTTATAATTGTCTGTATTTCTTTGGTGTTAGTTGTGATATCTCTTCTTTCATTCATGATTTTATTTATTTGGGTCCTTTCTCTTTTCTTTTTGATAAGTCTGGCCAGGGGCTTATCAATCTTATTAATTCTTTCAAAGAACCAGCTCCTAGTTTCGTTGATTTGTTCTACTGTTCTTTTGGTTTCTATTTCATTGATTTCTGTACTGATCTTTATGATTTCTCTTCCCCTGCTGGGTTTAGGCTTTCTTTCTTGTTCTTTCTCCAGCTCCTTTAGGTGTAGGGTTAGGTTATGTACCTGAGACCATTCTTGTTTCTTGAGAAAGGCTTGTACCGCTATATATTTTCCTCTCAGGACTGCTTTTGTTGTGTCCCACAGATTTTGAACCGTTGTGTTTTCATTATCATTTGTTCCCATGATTTTTTTCAATTCTTCTTTAATTTCCTGGTTGACCCATTCATTCATTAGAAGGATGCTGTTTAGTCTCCATGTATTTGGGTTCTTTCCAAATTTCCTCTTGTGATTGAATTCTAGCTTCAGAGCATTGTGGTCTGAAAATATGCAGGGAATGATCCCAATCTTTTGATACTGGTTGAGACCTGATTTAGGGCCGAGGATGTGATCTATTCTGGAGAATGTTCCATGGGCACTAGAGAAGAATGTGTATTCTGTTGCTTTGGGATGAAATGTTCTGAATATATCTGTGATGTCCATCTGGTCCAGTGTGTCATTCAAGGCCTTTATTTCCTTGTTGATCTTTTGCTTGGATGATCTGTCCATTTCAGTGAGGGGAGTGTTAAAGTCCCCTACTATTATTGTATTATGGTTGATGTGTTTCTTTGATTTTGTTATTAATTGGTTTATAGAGTTGGCTGCTCCCACGTTAGGGGCATAGATATTTAAAATTGTTAGATCTTCTTGTTGGACAGATCCTTTGAGTATAATAGAGTGTCCTTCCTAATCTCTTCTTATAGTCTTTGGCTTAAAATCTAATCTGATATAAGGATTGCCACTCCTGCTTTCTTCTGATGTCCATTAGCATGGTAAATTGTTATCCACCCCCTCATTTTAAATCTGGAGGTGTCTTTGGGTTTAAAATGAGTTTCTTATAGGCAACATATAGATGGGTTTTGTTTTTTTATCCATTCTGATGCCCTGTGTCTTTTGATTGGGGCATTTAGCCCATTAACATTCAGGGTAACTATTGAGAGATATGAATTTAGTGCCATTGTATTGCCTGTAAGGTGACTGTTACTGTATATTGTCTCTGTTCCTTTCTGATCTACTACTTTTAGGCTCTCTCTTTGCTTAGAGGACCCCTTTCAGTATTTCCTGTAGAGCTGGTTTGGTGTTTGCAAATTCTTTCAGTTTTTGTTTGTCCTGGAAGCTTTTAATCTCTCCTTCTATTTTCAAAGATAGCCTAGCTGGATATAGTATTCTTGGCTGCATGTTTTTCTCATTTAGTGCTCTGAATATATCATGCTAGCTCTTTCTGGCCTGCCAGGACTCTTTGGATAAGTCTGCTGCCAATCTAATATTTTTACCATTGTATGTTACAGACTTCTTTTCCCGGGCTGCTTTCAGGATTTTCTCTTTGTCACTAAGACTTGTAAATTTTACTATTAGGTGACGGGGTGTTGACCTATTCTTACTGATTTTGAGGGGGGTTCTCTGCACCTCCTGGATTTTGATGCTTGTTCCCTTTGCCATATTGGGGAAATTCTCGCCAATAATTCTCTCCAATATACCTTCTGCTCCCCTCTCTCTTTCTTCTTCTTCTGGAATCCCAATTATTCTAATGTTGTTTCGTCTTATGGTGTCACTTATCTCTCGAATTCTGCCCTCGTGGTCCAGTAGCTGTTTGTCCCTCTTTTGCTCAGCTTCTTTATTCTCTGTCATTTGGTCTTCTATATCACTAATTCTTTCTTCTGCCTCATTTATCCCAGCAGTGAGAGCCTCCATTTTTTATTGCACTTTTGATTTCAACTTGGTTAGATTTTAGTTCTTTTATTTCTCCAGAAAGGGCTTTTATATCTCCCGAGAGGGTTTCTCTAATATCTTCCATGTCTTTTTCGAGCCCAGCTAGAACCTTGAGGATCGTTATTCTGAACTCTAGATCTGACATATTACCAATGTCTGTATTGATTAGGTCCCTAGCCTTTGGTACTGCCTCTTGTTCTTTTTTTTGTGGTGATTTTTTCTGCCTTGTCATTTTGTCCAGATAAGAGTATATGAAGGAGCAAGTAAAATACTAAAAGGGTGGCAAAGACCCCAGGAAAATATGCTTTAACCAAATCAGAAGAGATCCCAAATCATGAAGGGTGAGAAAGGGGATAAAAAGAGGTTCAGAGGGGCTCCTGGCTGGCTCAGTGGGTTAAAGCCTCTGCCTTCGGCTCAGGTCATGATCTCAGCGTCCTGGGATTGAGCCCCACATCGGGCTCTCTGCTCAGCAGGGAGCCTGCTTCCTCTCTGCCTGCTTTTCTGCTTGCTTGTGATCTCTGTCTGTCAAATAAATAAATAAAATATTTTAAAAAAAAAGAGGTTCATAAAGAAAAAAAAAGAAAACGAATAAAGAAAAAATATAAAAAAGAAAAGAATATATATATATATATATTAGATAAACTAGTTAAGAACGTTAAAAAAATGGTAAATGTTAAAAAAATTTAGCAGAAGAAGAGAGAAAAAAAATTGGAAAAGAAAAAAAAAAATTAAAGTAACTGCAAGACTAAAGAATCATAGGGAGAAGAAAGCCATGAGTTCCGTGCTTTGCTTTCTCCTCCTCTGGAATTCCGCTGCTCTCCTTGGTATTGAAACTGCACTCCTTGATATGTGAACTTGGTCCTGGCTGGAATTCCTGTTGATCTTCTGGGGGACGGGCCTGTTGTAGTGATTCTCAAGTGTCTTTGCCCCAGGCGGAATTGCACTGCCCTTACCAGGGGCTGGGCTGAGTAATCCGCTTGGGTTTGCTTTCGGGAGCTTTTGTTCCCCTAGTGCTTTCCGTAGAGTTCCAGAGGACGGGAATGAAAATGGCGGCCTCCCAGTCTCTGGCCCAGAGGAGCGGAGAGCTCAGGGCCCCACTCCTCAGTGTGACCTCAGAGAACAGCGTCCAATTACTCCCGTCTGCCTGGCCTCTGGCCATGCTCCGAGCTGACCGAGCCTGCGACCGGTTCAAGGTAACCCCGAGCTGTGAGCTCACTCCTCGGCTCCGTCTCTGTAGCCGGCTTCCCCGTTCTAATACCTGTAAGCTCTGTGACACTCAGACACCCCCATCCTTCTGTGACCCTGCGGGACCTGAGGCCACGCTGACCCCGCGTGGGCTTCACCCCGGTTTAGCCTCTGGAGCGATGTCCCTCAGAGGAACAGACTTTTAAAAGTCCTGATTTTGTGCTCCGTGGCTCCGCCACTTGCCGGGAGCCGGCCCCTCCCCCCGCGGTCTATCTTCCCATCACTTTGGATTCACTTCTCCGCCAGTCCTACCTTTCAGAAAGTGGTTGATTTTCTGTTTCTAGAATTGCTGTTCTTCTCTTCAATCTCCCGTTGGATTTGTAGGTGTTTGCAATCTTTAGATAAGCTATCTAGCTGATCTCCTGCTACCTGAAGTAGTCTCAGCCTGCTACTTCTCCGCCAGCTTGACTCCTCCCCGAAATTAGATTTTGAAGCAAGAAAATAAGTGTTCTTAAAATGCAGGTAATACAGGAGCGCCTGGATGGCTCAGTGGGTTAAGCCTCTGCCTTCAGCTCAGGGCATGATCTCAGGGTCCTGGGATCAAGCCCCACATCGGGCTCTCTGCTCAGCGAGAGGCCTGCTTCCCTCTCCTCTCTCTGCCTGCCTCTGCCTACTTGTGAGTTCTCTGTTAAATAAATAAAATCTTTAAAAAAAAATACAGGTAATACAAAGAGTGTGATTTGGATACAAAATATGTATTTTTAGAATTTTATATCCTTAAGTTACTTTTTTTCATATACAAATCCCAACATCTGGTTTCTATATCCAGTCTATTAGGTTTGTAATTGTGTCAATTATATGAATGCTAAATCATTTGGTCAATCTTAGGAGGGTTTTTTGGGGCAATTACCTACTCTTCTTGGTGTTAAATTCAGCCTTCCTTTAAGTTAGAGAAATGAATGTCAATAAACTACCTGTAGTAAGACACCACAGTAAAATGGGAAACTCTGCGTTGTTTTACCCATGAATCTTTCTCCTATAAATGGTGTTTGCCATGGAGATCATCTGTTACCAAGTTGTGAATAAATTCAAACCTTTCTCCTTTTAAAATGCTCTATTCCTATTAAAACATAAGATGTTTCCTCTTTTGAAACCAGATTGTGAACAGATCTGGTTGGATTCCTTTTGAGTATTTCTCATAGAGAAAAAGGAAAACAAATTTAAATATCAGTATCTGAGAAACTACAGGATGTGATCTCTTCTAGACTGTCATTCACGAACAAGTACCAGCTTCCTATTTATGAGCTCGGGGTAATTCAGCCTCTGTCACTGAAGAGGTGGTTCTGAAGCTCAGATACAAATGGATTCTGTGAATTTTCACAAAATATTTCTCAATGTCCCTTTAGAAAAATAAACTCAGGCCAGTAGCCAGCAGTTTGTGTTCCAGAAGGCTACATATAAACCTAGTACAGGCAAGAAGTATCTTTCATAATTTCCTTCTTAGAAGTGTACAAAGGTGGAAATAACTGTCACTTATAGGCCAGCCAACATTATCCCAAAGCCAAAGCTCTTGGTTCACATTACCAGAAATCATAGTTGTTGTTTTCAATCGCTAACACCAAATTTTTATTGCGAAGGGGTCATGACATGTTCTAATACATGTGTAGAAACTATGAGTAATGAATCAAGGCTTAAAACCTTGAAACATAAAGTGTAAACTAGATTAAGATGGATAATATCCGCAAAATCATTATTGCAGATGACATTAAGAATAGGCTTGTTATTACCACAGATGGCATAACAATTAAATCAATGTATCAAAATACAACCATACTCTTATAAGTAATGTAATCATTACATTCATTTGAAATGTCTTATTTTATCATGAAAAAGATTCATTTATGCAGTATTTTTCCTCCCCTCAACTTTAATCTTCTTGGTAAGAGGGACAGTGTTTCATTTGTCTAGTGGTAACCCTCCCTCTTAATCCTGCCTTTGACGTAATAGCTATTCAGCCATATTTACTGTATTCAATTGAATTTTATAAATCTGAGTTTAAAATGTTCATTATATATACAACATATTCGTGCAAATTATAAAGCCTTTTTTGAAAACTGGATAAAGCATATTAAGTTGTTAAAATTCTAGGGGAAGAAATGTGATTAGATGTGAACTACCTCCACAATATAAAATAGTGATAGGCTCCAAGTTAAAATAATGATTTTCTCATTTTTCAGTTCATTTATTAAATATCTATTATAATTCTGTACTTTCTGAAAATTGATTATAATAAAGATATCCTGGCCATTATAAAATTATCATCTTGCCATAGGTAAAATAAATGAGAGAATTATGGCGATTCAAATACAGAAAGCATTTAAGTTAGAAAAAACTTCTAAAACATCTTAATGTTCATTTTCTATATTTTGTGTAAATTTTAATTTGTAGATGTTTAAATTTAGACATATGTATAAAACTCTAATCATTTTATTAAACAGTAGTTATTTATTGTTAAATATTTATATGTAAAGCCAAAAATTTATAACTTAATAGAAGTGAAAAAAGTACCTCTGTAGAGTAGCAATTTGCCAATTATTCCTTCAAGAATTTCTGGTAATTTGCTAGTTTTAATGAGTTTAGGGTAAGACTCTCTAATAATGCCTTAAATCATTCATGTCAAAATATGTGGCTAAAAAAATACTCTAATTTAGGAGTCTTCAAGAACCCAGGAAGTGTGTAATCCAAATAAGTGTTTATAGTAGGAACATTAGAATTTCAGTATACATATTTTATTTAAACTAAAAAACAGGAAAGTGTAAAAACATTTTAAATATTCAATGTATAGATTGTTGCTAACACATTCCCTTGGTGAGGTACCATTCTGAAGATGTTCTGAAGGAAAAATTAGCATTTACAAGGTGAGAGGATTTGTAGTAGTAACATCACTTGCCATTAACTGAAATATTATGACATATTTTACTATAATTTTGCTCAGCTAAGCTGGTTTATAAGTTATGTTTCCTATTTTTTTTTAACTAATGAAGACTCAACAAATGAATGCATGTTTTTTGTTTTTTTTAATTTTGGTTTTGGGAGGGGGCAAGGGGAAGAGAGAGAGAATCTTAAGCAGGCCCCATGCTCAGTGCAGAGTCTGATGGGGGGCTTGATCTCACAACCCTGAGATCATGATCCTGAGCCAAAATCAAGAGTCAGATGCTTAATCAACTGGGCCACCCAGGCACCCCAATCATGGGTTTAATATGTATCGCTTAAAAAAAAAAAAAAACTACAGTGAAGACAATTTAATATGTATCCCTTAAAAGAAAAACTACATGAACATAAAAGTGAAAAACAAGAATATACTCGTGCTTATCATGACTCTGTGTAAGAGCTGTTCTGCCTCACAAAATGAAGAGCAAGTAAGGACAACATCAAACCTGACAAAAAGTTGGTCAATAAGTGGGAAATTGCCTTGCAATATCAACTTTTATTTTACAGAAACAAACTTGAAAACAATTGTTCAGAAAGTTTCTATCATTTTGTGGCTCAAATTCATGTTTATTTATCATCTATGAATACTCTTCTCTGCACTTTGGAACTAGAGAATGGAATTTTCTAAACTGTTTTTAAAGTCTGATTAACGCTAAGTGTTAAATGGAACTTAGAAACAGAGCTTAAAATTTCAGTACTTAGTAATATCTCTAAATAGTAAGCCAACATTTTCAAAAATAGAAGGACATTTTTAATTATGTTGCTCTTTCTAAAAAAGAGTATTACATTGTTGAGTAAAGAGGAGTTTTATATAAAAATTAAGTAGTTTAAAATAGTGTTTCATTTATTTCTCATACTTTAAGTTTTTATCTTTGTTTTTTAAAAATATTGTCACAGCATATTATGTAATATATAAATACATAGTGTATAGATACAACATGTACTATAAATGTGCACTCTCAAATATACAAAAATTTATTGATAAAATTGTAAAACCAAAAGCCTGGTAACCCCTGCTCTAAATAACTGAGCAGTGTAGTAAATCCAGCCATGAGAAAAATCTGTGAAATAGATGAAGTTTATATTTCACACATAATTAACATTATTCCAACTGTGGTTCTTATTCTCCTGGTGGTCATCTGGGATTCTCTAATTGCTCTTAATTTTACCATTATATAGTCTTAAGTGCTCAAAATAGATATTTAAGGAAAATACTGTTGCAGACTACCATTTGATGACTGATGTATGTATTCATTGATGTCTACTATTTGTCAGGAACATTCCAGTCTGTGAGCACTGAATATGACAGACAAAAATTCTGCCCTCCTGGAGCTTACATTCTAGTTAGAAGAGAAAAAAAGTTGATTAGGAAAGTGCATAAAGTATAATAAGATGATTATAAATGTAAAGGAGAAAAATAGAGCATGTGAGGGAATAGAAAGAGTGACAGCAGGTGGATGGTCCTATAACTTTAGGTAAAATATTTATTCAAAGAACTGAAGATGATATAGGAGCAAAGTATATGGATAGCTTGGGCAAGAAGGTCTTATGGCAAGGGGAAAGCAACTACAAATGTGCTAAGACATGAGGATGATTAGTATGTCAAAAAACATTCAGCATGGGATGAGTGAGGGAGAGAGTAGAAGGAGATGGGGAGGAGGAAGATATTATAGAACTTTAGGCCATTGTAATTTTTCTCATATTTTTCTCACAGTGAAATGGGAAGCCACTGGGGTACTTTGAGCACAAAAGTTTGTTTATCTGACTTGTGTTTTAGCAGGATGAACATGATTATTACATTGTAACAGACTAGAAGGGGGCAGGTTCAGAAACAGGGAGACCAGGGGCTTTGCAATCATTGGGTTAAGCAGATAGATTGCTTAAGCTAGAATGGTATCAGTGAAGGTAATGAAGGGTGATTTGACTGTGGATGTATTTATAGCTAAAGCCAAAAGACATTTTGACAGTTTGACTGTGGAATATTAAAGAGAGAGAGACAGAAGAGCTAAGGGTGGCTTCAAAATTATGGACCTAAACAACTAAAAGAATACAGTTGCCACTTACTTACTTAGAGAAGGCTGAGAAAACCAAATTTTGATGAAGATCAAGAGCTCAGTCTTGCTAGTTTATTGTTTAAAATGCCTTTTAAACATACAAGGTGATATGTTAAGATGATAATGCCTACAAGTCTGAAATTCAGTAGCTACTGGGAGAGATCTGAACTGAAGATTAAAAAGAAATTATGAGAACAGATGTCATTTAAGCTAGGAGACTAGATGTGATAACCAAGAAAATGAGTAAGGGAAGATAAGACAGACCTGAGGATTGAGCCTTGCAGCCCTCCAACACTTAGAGGTTAGAGAAGTGAGGACGAACCAGGATGGAGATGAAAAAGGAGTAGCCAGAAAGGTAGAAGGAACACCAGAAGAATGGTATGTTGAAATCCAATTAATCATAGGTCTCAACTTTGTCAAATACTACAGTCACTCAAATAAAATAAGGAATGAGAACTGACCATGGGTTCTAGCAATGAATGTAACTGGTGAGCTTGAAAAGTGTATTTTCAGTAGAGTGATGGGGATAAAAATTTGGTTGTTGTAGCTTTATGAGAGAACAAGGAGGAAGATCTGAAGACATCAAGCACAGACCCCTGTTTCTAGGAAGAAAATAAGGACACACATGCTTGTATGTGAACTGAAGTGGTGCTGGAAAGCACTGAAGTTTTTTGTTGGCATTTACATTCTTAAAAAAAAAAAAAATAGGGATGCCTGGGTGGCTCAGTGGGTTAAAGCCTCTGCCTTCAGCTCAGGTCATGATCCCAGGGTCCTGGGATCGAGCCCCACATCAGGCTCTCTGCTCAGCAGCGAGCCTGCTTCCTCCTCTCTCTTTCTCTCTGTCTGCCTCTCTGCCTACTCGTGATCTGTATTTGTCAAATAAACAAACAAACAAACAAACAGAAGAGAGTTGGGCGTGAGGCTATGGAAGGAGACTTTGGAGCTTGGAGAAGAAAAAAGAAAGTATGAAGTAGCATCCAGGATCATAGGAGAGAAAATGGACCATGCAGTATTTCTTCAGATGTGTCCAACTCAACATTTGCAGGTGCAGAGAAGGTAGAGAAACAGATTTAACTCTAGTGTGGATTAGGCAAGAGAGTATGGTGAAACTAGAGAGGGGCAAAGGAGTCGAGGCTACATACAAAAGAGAGATTAAAATTACTGACAGTGGACTTCAGTATAGTGATGGAAAAGCCTCACACTATAACAATTTCTCCTTTTTCTTTTAATGCTATTAATATTTTAGATATTTGTTTTGTGGGATTATACAAAGTATTAGGAAGTATCTAGCATCTGGGGCACCTGGGTAGTTTAGTCAGTTGAGCATCCAGCTCTGGATTTTGGCTCATGTCATAATCTCATGGTCATGGGATGGAGTCATGTGTCTAGCTCAGTGCTCACCAGGAGTCTGTTTGAGATTCTTTTTCTCCCTCTCCTTCTGCCCCTCCCTCCACTCTTCTGTACATGCATGCTCTCTTTCAAGTAAATAGGTGATTTTTTAAACTAAGGTTTTGAGAGAGAGCAAGCAAGAGAGAGAGAGAGAGAGAGAGAAAATGAGAGCACAAGTAGGGTGAGGGATAGAGGAAGAAGTAGACTCCTCACTGAGCAGGGAGTCCAATGTGGTACTTTATCCCAGGACTCCAGGATCATGATGTGAGCTGAAGGCAGATGCTTAATCGACTGAGACACCCAGGCACCCCAAATAGATGAATCTAAGAAAGAAAGAAAAAGAAAGAAAGAAAGAAAGAAAGAAAGAAAGAAAGAAAGAAAGAAAGAAAGAAAGAAAGAAAGAAAAGATTTAGTATAGTTTGGCCCCAGACCCTAAGTATCAGTAGCTTTTGACCAAAATTAAAAGAACAGTATGTAATTCTTAACAGTTTTTTAACCCCATTGCACTTTCTCCTTCTTTGAAATAGACTTTTTTCTATATGCTCCAAAAATGAAGGATAGTTTATATAATTTTAAAATGTTTATATGAACACAAAACCAAACTAGTCATCTAATTATTTGCTATATTCAGTACAGAATACTCCAACAAGTAAAACACAGGTTATGTTTTGAAATTATACTTTATGAGACACACAAGAATTTTTACCAGTCATTTAAATAGTTGTCTTATCTCTTAGATATGTTAATAATAGTAATAACTGACCAATAATGAAATGAATCAATAAGAATAAAAAACTCCTAACAAAGTTTAAGACCTCTGGCTTCAGAGGTTATTACTATGAAACATTTAAAGAAGAGTTAATACCTATTCTAGTCAAACCATTCCAAGTAGAAGAGGAAGGAAACCTTCCTATTTCATTCTATGAAGTCATTATTACCCTGATACCCAAACCAGATAAAGACTATAAAAAAAAAAGAGAACTACAGGCCAATATATCTAATGAACATAGATGCAAAAATCCTCAAGAAAATATTAGCAAACCGAATCCAACATTTAAAAAATCATTCACCATGATCAAGTAAGATTTATCCCTGGGATGCAAGGGTGGTTAAATATTCACAAATTAATCGACATGATACATCACATCAGTAAGAGTGTAAAAACCATGCCATCATTTCAGTAGATGCAAAAAAACATTTGACAAAGTACAATATCCATTCATAATGAAAACTCTCAACAAAATAGGTTTGGAGGGAGCATATATAAACATTATGAAAGCCATGCATGAAACCCACAGCTAACATCATACTCAATGGTGAAAAACTAAGAGCTGTTCCCCTGAGGTTAAAAACAAGACAAGGATGTCCACTTCTATTCGACGTACTACTGGAAGTCCTAGCCACAACAATCAGACACGTAAAAGAAATAAAAGGCATCCAAATTGGTAAGGAAGAAGCAAAATTTTACTATTTGCAGATATGATACCATATATAAAAAAACCCCTAAAGACTCCACCAAAAACTACCAGAACCGATAAATGAATTCAGTTAGGTCACAGGATGAAAAATCAATAAGCAGAAATCTGTTGCATTCCTATATAGTAATAATGAAGTGGCAGAAAGAGAAATTAAGAGAACAGTCCCATTTACAATTGCACTAAAATAATAAAATATCTATCAATAAACTTAACCAATGTGATGAAAGCCCTATACTCCAAAAACTATAAAACACTAATGAAGGAAGTTGAAAATGACACAAACAAATGGAGAGATATTCCATACTCATGGATTGAAGGAACAAATACTGTTAAAATGTCCATACTACCCAAAACAAATCTACAGATTTGATGTAACCCCTATCAAAATACCAACAGCATTTTCCACAGAAATAGAACAAATAATCTTAAAATTTGTATGGAACCACAAAAGACCCTGAATAGCCAAAGTGGGCTTGAAAAAGAATAAAACTGGAGGTATCCCAATCCCAGATTTCAATATACACTATAAATTGTACTAATGGAAACAGTGATGGTACTGACAAAAATAGACATATCAATGGAGCAGCATAGAAAACCCAGATAAAACCCATACTTATATAGTCAACTAATCTTTGACAAAGGAGGCAAAGGTATGCAATGGAAAAAAGACACTCTCTTCAAAATGGTATTGGGAATGCTGGACATCTACATTGAAAAGAATGAAACTGGACCACTTTCTTATACCATTCACACAAATAAGATAAAAATGGATTAAAGACCTCAGTGTGAGACCTGGGACCATAAAAATTGTAGAAGAGTAGTCATTTCTCTAACATTGGCCATAGCAAAATTTTTTTTGAGGAGATCTATCTCCTCAGGCTAGGAAAACAAAAGTAAAAATACATGTATTGGTACTACATCAAAATAAAAGTCTTTTGTGCAAAAAAGGAAACAAACAAAACTAAAAGTCAGCCTACCCAATGCAAAAGATATTTGCAAATGATACATCTAATAAAGGATTAGTATCCAAAATATATAAAGAGCTTATCCAACTCAATAGCAAAAAAAAAGCAAAAAAAAAAAAAATCCCTAAATAATCCAATTTAAAAATGGGCAGAAGACGTGAACAGATATTTCACCAAAAAAGACATACATATGGCCAACAAACACATGAAAAGCTGCTCAAAATCATTGATCACCAGGGAAATGCAAGTGAAAACTGTAATGAGATATGCCCTCACCCCTGTCAGAATGGCTAAAATCAAAAACAAAAGAAACAAGTGTTGACAAGGCTCTGGAGAAAAAGGAACCCTGTGCACTATTGGTGAGAATGCAAACTGGTGCAGCCAATGTGGAAAACAGTAGGAAGATTCCTCAAAAAATTATAAATAGAAGTATCATGTGATCCAATAATTCCATAAGTGGGTATTTATTTACCCAAATAATATAAAACACTAATTTAAAATAATATACACACCCCTATGTTTATAGAAGCATTTTATAATAGCCAGTATATGGAAGCAAATCAAATGTCCATCAACAGATGAGTGGATAAAGAAGATATAGTATATATGCAATGGAATATTACTCAGCCATAAAAAAGAATGAAATCTTGCCATTTGTAACAACATAGATAGAGCTAGGAAGTATAACGGTAAGTGAAATATGTCAGTCAGATAAAAACAAATACATGATTTCACTCATATGTGGAATTTAAGAAACAAAAGAAACCAAAAAAAGAGACAAATAAAAAGGTAGACTCTAGCTATAGAGAACAAACTGATGGTTACCAGAGGGGAGGCAGGTGGGGAAATGGGAGAAAAAGGTGAAAGGGGTTAAGTATGCATTTATCATGATGAGCACTGAGTAATGTATAGAATTGTTGAATCACTATATTTTATACTTGAAGTTAATAGAACACTATGTTATCTATACTGGAATTAAAATAAATTTAAAATAAATAAATGGTAAAATAATAATAGTAATTGAAATATATCAAGTATTAACATGTATATCTGGAATGTATTAAGTATTCGTATACATACCTGGCACCATGCTGATTGTTTTACCTGAGCTATCTGATTGGATCTTCACACAGTGCTCTGAATTATGTATTATCATTATTCCTATTATATAGCAAACAGTATTAAAATGTGCTTAGTATTGGGAGAATGGAGCAATGTTTTGCAGTATTATAGTATGGCTGTTCACTTTTCATCTGTATATGTTGACATCGAGTAGTTTCTAGCTACTAACGTAACACTGTAGAGCACATCCTTTTTTTTTCCAGGCATAAACACACTTTATCCCTTTGTCCTGTAGTTCCTGAAACTGCTCATGCACTTTCTTCAAATCTTCCGTTTTCCTCTGATGATTAAAATTGAGAGGTTAGACTTTCTTTTAAAATGAAAAGTAAGCCAACAGAAAATATGCCATCCCAAATACTGTTTAGTGCATCTTAAACATAAAACAATTCAGTTGCTTAAAGAAAATTATCAACATCTGAAGTGCCATGCATTAAATATTAGTGACATTTACTTACAAAGGAATAGATATCATCTACCTATATATAGTTACCATTTCTGTATCAGTACAATATATACAAAGTTCCAAATACATAGCACAAAAATGATATAGAAGGAATAGTGGTCACTAAGTTCCTGTGATTGAAAGTGTATCATACAATATTCTTTCCTTTCAGCTCAATAACCTGAGAAATATAGCTGTCTATTTAAAGAAGACATTTTCTTGTTTGGCAGAATATTATGATCGCAGAGTATATGTACAATATGGTCTTAATTTGTGTCTATCTGTGCTAGGCTTGGGAAAATCACTTTAAGTTTTACTTAATTTATTTTGGAGTTTAACTCTTACTTTTGACATGATTTATATTCTAGGGAGATCGCAGCTTCTTCCTGCTTGAAATTCAGGAAAATGACATTGGATACATAGACCAAGTATATACTCTTATTATAGCTGTGTCTGCTAGGGCTACAGTCCTTTTGTTAGAAACCTGCCAAAGTTTTCAATGCAAGCTTTCCTTTTCTGGGTGTTATGATTTAATCTGGTAGCTTCTATTGCTCCCTAAAAACTGTGCAGACCTGGAACCATAATCTGTATATGCAAGTATGCAAATCTATATATGCAAGTTTCTTTTTCCTTCTCCATACTTCTCCTCCCTAAAATATTTTATTTTTATTATTCAAAATTATTGTCACTGCAACTGATTGCAAATTGCAAATCTGGGTCTGTTTGTAGAGCCAGTAGGTAGGGACTCCTTTGGAATTTCTTTTTATTGACATATTGGTTGGCTGGATAATGATCCATTTAAACATGTCCATGTCCTCTTCCTCAGAACCTATAAATATGTGACTTTACATAACAAAAACAACTTCACAAATGTGATTAACTTTGAGGACCCAAAAGTTATCCTGGATTGTCCAGATGGGCCCAATCTAATCACTTAAGGCCTTAAAAATAGAAGAGGAAGGCAGAAAAGGGAGTCAGAGTGATGTGACAGTGGAAGAAGAGGAAGAACAGATTCAAAGCCTGAAAGGGACCTTGTCCATCATCGTTGTCTTTGAAGATGGAGGAGCCCATGAGCCAAGAAATGTGAATGAGCTCTAGAAGCTAGGAATGGGCATTGGCCAATGCCCAGTAAAGTAATGGAAACATCAGTTTTACAACTACAAGAACTGAATCTGCCAACAATCTGAATGAGCAAGAAAATGGATTCTCCCCTAGAGCATCCAGAAACAAATGTAGCCCTGCTGACACCAGGATTTTAACCATTATACCTTAGTGAGACCCGTGTTGAAATTCTCACCCATAGAACTGTGAGATAACTTTGTGTTGCTTCCAGCTGCTCAGCTTAGTATGAAAGCAATAAGAAACAATTACAGTATAGACGGATGCTTGTATCTTTGGATAGAGGAAAGTGGGAGTTACTTTCGACAAGACCAGGAGGAGACAATGAGATGAAAAAGAAAAATAGAGAAGATGTCATGGGATGTGTCCCTTTTCTCCTATCCCCTCCTTGCAGGGCCTTGATAATCTGCTGTGAAGCCTCACTTCAACAGGGATAAAGGCAGAGGACTGGAAGTGAGGGTGATATTTTTGTTAAAGATGTTGTGAGAAAGATTGTGACACAGGGTGAAGGTAAGCCCACTCTCCCCCATCTGACTGAAGGCCAAAGGCAGCTTTGTGTGAAGCTGGGTCCCCACTCTGGCTCCTGACAGCAACATAACAGAAAGATTTATTGATGAGGGACTAAACTGGATTTACTTTTGAGATGTAAAGGGGCTATTCTTACTGGACATCAGTGTCAGGGAGTCTTCATTTCTGTCCATGGATTTGTGAAGCCTGGGAATATGTGCATTGTGTTAAAGACTATCATTAGAATAGCCTCAAGTAATTAATGTCCAAATATTAAGCCATTTTAAATGATGTATACATAATTCTGCACATACAAATGGAAACCCAGAAAGTGAATCATCCATCATAATAATTCTACCAGTCTAGCTATTTGTTATCATGGAGAAGACCCTCAGAGCCCACCTGGTCTTGCTCACCTTTATGAGTTTTTCACTTACATCACAGAGTCAGGGTGTTGAAAATAAAACCAAAAAATGGGAGGTAACTTGAAAGAAGAATGTGTAGTGGTATTTCTTCTCCATACACATGTTACACAGATCTTGCTCAACCTAGGATAAGGTTATGTCTTGATAAACCTATTTTAAGTTGAAAATACCATTCGGTCAAAAATGCATTTAAGACTCCTAACCTGTGGAACATCATAGCTTAGTCTATTAGCTTAGCCTAAGACCTACCTTAAACATGTTTAGAACTCTTACATTAACCTACAGTTGGACAAAATCATGGAACACAAAGCCTATTTTATAATAAAGTATTAAATATTTCATGTAATTTGTTGAATAAAAATGAAAGGGAAAAACAGAATGGCTGTGTGAGTACGGAGTAGTTGTATTGGTTGTTTAATTGCAATCGTGTGGCTTACTGGGGCCTGTGACTCCCTGTTGCTACCCAACATCATGAGAGAGTATTGTACCACATATCGCTAGCCCAGAAAAAAGATCAAAATTCAAAATATAAAATGCGGTTTCTACTGAATGCATGCATATCCCTTTTGTACCATTGCAAAGTCAAAAACTGTCAAAAGACAAGCCATCATAACTCAGGGGCTATCTGTATTGGGGCTATATTTTGTAGTAAGAACTCCATTGACATGGATATAGTTTAAATTGGATCAGTAGACTTCATTAAAGGAACAGACTGTTTACTTAAGAGAGCACATTTATGAGTAGTTGGGAAATCAAAACTGCATTTTTATAATTAAGCTGTATTGATGTGAACAAGTTAAAATTCATATGCTCATTGTTAATTGCTTATGTACTTCCATGCTATTTAGGAAACTCAATTACATAGAATGTATTTTAAATATTCAAGCATTAAACCACCTAGGTCATATACTAGGAAGCATAAAACTCATCATTGATTCTGTGTCTTTATGAAACTATATGTATGGGAAAAGATTGCCAGTCAACTCAACTGAATTAATCTCAGGCTCATTTGTAGCCCACTACAGATTGTGGCCTATGTATTTGAATGAACAAAATGCAGTAAATTAAGTTAGTCTTATTCTAGTTTATTTTAGACATAAATGTGTGACTTAAAAGAACTGGAAGTAAAGTCTTAAGCATGTCTCTGAAATGTTAAAAAGACAATTTCATAATTTTAACCTTTACAAGAACTTACTGACTCGTTTGAAAATGTTTCACATTCACTTTTGAATGTTCACAGTGACGTGAATGACAAGCAAGAAAATTCCAGGGACTAGGAAGCTTAGAACTAACTGAATTAGAATAAAAGAATCATTATGTGTTTCAGTGTGTTGAGTTTGTGGACAAAAAACATGGGTTCTTTCCAACTGTTGTGCTACTAGAGTATCCATAGTTTGGGGTTGTTTTGCTTTGATTTATCAAGCTGTGATGAGAAACCAATGAGCTTTAACAAGATGACTTAAAGATCCTCTGTGCTCTTTCTCCCCTCACTTGCTGTGTATGTGAGCACCTCTCCAAAAGAGCAAACTTTGCTTCTCCTCACCTTTTTCACATATTGACAAAACTACCACACTTCCCTAAATTTCTATTTTTATTTTTAAAAAATAGAGATTTTGTAAATTCTACCAAGAGAGAAATACATAATTCTCTTCACTATATCCTTGGATTTGTATTTGCTTTTAAAAGGGCCAAGCCTAACACGGAGCCATATGTAAAACTATGCTTATTAAATTACCTAGTAATAATAAAATTATAACAGAATTTTATTTGGTCAAGAAAAATGATCACATTTTCTTGAATGTCAGGTGTCTAAAAATAAGACATTAGGAAACATTAATAAAATGATGAATGTGCTTGCCTGATGATTATGATATACTTAGTATTTCTTCAATTCTCATTAGCTAAATATAATGTAACTTTAAAAATGTCTACTATGACATTAATTTGTTAAAAATTTATATCCAACATATCTTGCATAAAGAATACTTTGCTTGGATATTCCTTCTCATTTTTAAACTTTTTAATATATTTAAAATATATTGTCACATTTGACTACTTTTTTGGAAATCATTAAATTCCTTGGCTGTTTTAGGTTGTTTAATTATTTTATTCTTTTTTTTAAATTATTCTTTTAAAAATTATTTGATTCTTATTTTTAAGTAAGTAAAAAACATGATTAAACAGGGAGGCAATTTTTTATTACTAGTATATTTTCTTAGAATAGGTTGCTAATTAGAAGTCCTCCTATTTTCATCTTATAGCTATGAAACTATTCAAACCATTAGGTTTCCCCAGCAGTTCTTTGTTATAATTGAAGATTATGATAACATATCATGAATTTCTTCTTGCATTTGAATATTCATATTACAGGATACTTTTTATTGCTATGCAAGCAAACAGTTGTAGTAGCAATAGACTTTGATGCATTCCTCATTCTCTGAAATGTGAGGAAAGAGGAGGTAAACATTTAGCAAATAAATTGTACTAAGATTAAAAAACAAATAATAGTACTCTCTTAATCTTATATTTATAAATAGGGCTTATGCCAAAGGAATATTTTAAAAATTAGTCTCATGAGGGAGAGACCAGATACACACACTCAGGCACACACACATTTTTCAAACATTCTCAAACCAGAAAATATTTAATTTTTATTATGTGACCACAGCGTGGTCAAGTATAAATTTTAAAAAAAATTAGACCACTTAAAAACTTGAGAACATGTTATAAAAAAAAAACTATTCTGGCCACAAAAAATTAAACTTAGACAACTATTATTCTGGCAACAAAGTATCAGAAAGCCAAAACTCTGAGGTGAAGCAAAAGCTCTTTTTCAGGGGTTAATCTAAAGTCTAAATGCTGAGATCCCTGGGTGGCTCAGTCAGTAAAGTGTCTGTCTTTGGCTCCCGGGGTCCTGGGATCTAGCCCTGCATCAGGCTCCTTGCTCACTAGGGAGCTTGCTTTTCCCTCTCCTTCTGTTGCTCCGCCTCCTTGTGCTCCCATGCTCTCTCTGACAAATAAATAAATAGAATCTTAAAAAAATAAATAAAGTCCCAAATGCTTTCATTATAAAGTGAGAAGTGTAGGAAGAGGAAAAGAAAGAGAAATTAAGTAAGAATTCTCTCTCTCCCCTCATCTCCCACCCGAGAATAATTATTTTATTCATATTTGTTCATCTCTAGATCTTTGAAATATGTCAGCTTAAAAAACATGGATTATATATTGAGTAAATGTTTAGTGAATGAATGAATTTAAAGAAGAAATTTGACTCAGAAAAGCATTTTTGCAAAGCCATTCTATTCCGTGCTTATAAAAATAATGTATAAAAAGATGACACAATTATAGCTCCAAAGAAAGATCATTTAAGAAAAGCAAAGCTGTAAAAGCACATAACTTTTGACTGGAGGTGGCTGAACTTATTAAAGTAGCCAATGGTGCTTAACCCATATTTGAGAGAATTAAGATCTTCTACGAGTGTTCCAGTTATTTTTTGCTGAGTGACAGACCACCTCAAACTTTATAGTGCGTGTTAACTATTTTAATATGCCTACAAATGTTACAGTAAGAAATCTGGATAGGGCATTGCAAGGATAGGTACTCTTTTCTCAGTAATATCTTGGGGCGCAGCAGAGTCAACTTGAATGGTTGTGGGGGAGTTGAAGAAGCCTCCAGCTTCTTCATGTACGTATCAAATGCCTGGAATACAATAACTCAAAGGTTGAGTCACCTGAGACAGACAACCAGACATCCCATGCATGAACAGTACATGCAGTTTGGGTTTCCTCCAAGCATGGTGGCCTCAGGGTAATTGGCAGTGTGGGGCTCCAATAGAAAATGTCCCCAGATAACAAGGCAAAAGCTCAATGATCTTTAATGACCTTACCTCAGAAGTTGCACACAATAATTCACAGATTAAAGTGGTCAGAAACCTACCTAGATTCAAGAGAAGAGATAAAGACCCCAATGACACTCAATAGGATGACTGTCAAATAATTTGGGACCTTGCTTTAAAACCATTATAACAAAATAAAATAGAACAGAAAACATGTTGTTCTAAGCAATAGTATCTAAAAACTCATGGAGTCATAGCAGTGAAAGCCAACACCCAGAATCTCTGCCATTATTTGCAATTTGGCCTTGGACAGATCGTATATAATCTCTAGCCATGTTTTCTTAATGGTAAAATAAGTGCTTTGGGGATTAAAAAAAATTAAGTCTTTTGATAGGTGAGGAAATAAATGAAGTTAGTAAGATTTCCAGTTAATTTCTGTATATATGATTACTTTCAGAAATACTGCTTAAATTCTAAAGTGATGTAAGGTTGTTTATATTATTGAACTACTGCTTATTTGTTATTGAATAAATGACTCCTGAAAATCAGATGGTGATGTATGTAGGTTTTTTATTATGCACTTTTAGTGAATTTCTAAGAAATAGCTAATATTTTTAAATGTACCATTTCTAAGCATTACATGAGTGATCTAAATGATATGATTTAGGAGATGAAGGTCAATATTTTTGTGTCTCAGCAGCCAGAGCATGGATTGACTCAAGGAGATGATTTTCGTCTACCTCAGTTGGTGGGGGGGTGGGGGGGCGAGGAGTGGGAAGGGGAGGAGTTCCTGGTAAATGGACCCAAAAGCTTTTGAAGTTTTGCTGTTGCCATTTACAAAGTATACGAACTACTGCCCGTTTAATTGAAAATATTTTATATTAGTTTAATAGCTGGAGAGAACCTTCCATTTTAACTGATAACACAAGTTTTATGCATTTCCACATACCAAGATATAAATGGTAGCTCAATGAGAAAAACTGATGAAGAGCTTGAAAATTAATGAGACATAAAAGCTTTTGACTCTGACCTTGAGATGCAGTTTGGTATTTATGATGTTAAATTACTTGCCTTCTTTTAAATGGAGAAACAGCTGGTCTGTGTGGGAGGGATGTTCAGTTATGATTGATAAGAAAAAGAAACAACAGAAATTTAAAAACCTTTTAGAAATAGTGTATAAAATGAAATACACACTACAAAATTCAATGCAATATGTTAAAGTTCACAGAATGCATGGATGTTGCCCCCCCACCAAGAAGCATACAGTTGTTGAGTTGATATAAAATACATGAAGAAAATAAGTGTCCAAAGCTGCATAAATATGACACCCCCATGAGAATATGAGAAAGTGTTTCATGTTGTGATTGATAGGACTGCTTTTATGGCCCTCTTTGAACTCTTAGCAGGAACTTTGGAGTGTCCTGAGGGTCCGTCTCCTTTATATGGCAGGAACTCTGTTTTCTTAGAAAATAGTAAAGAACACTGTCTGTATTCCCTTTGTACCTACAGTTTATGGGAATTGGGGATCTTAGTAGAAAAATTACAAACTTTCTCATATAGCTTATGAAAAATGCTCAGCTTCATTTTGAAATTTTGGCCAGTGTTTTTCCTTGACTTAATAGTATAGTTTTCTTTTCTTTCTGTCTTTTTTTTTGGGGGGGGGGGTTGTTTTATAGTTTTTAGTCAGGGAAGCCATTGTCTGACCTGCCTTTAGTAAATGCCCCATGAAACTTACAGAATTTGGTGAGGACAATTTATTCTAGTGATTTATCTACTAGAAACAAAAAAAGAATGAAGGGAAGAAAAATCTAAAATACCATGTAATATATTTACTTGAGTGCAATAATTTATGCATATTAGAGGGTTTCCCTACTGAAGCAAGAAGTCATAAATGTCTAGTTGAAATTGTATGATCTGATAGGCATGAGATTTCTGTTGTCATTTAGGTCAGGGGATTTTAGAACTAAAGGTATCAAATAATAAAAGTGTGAATATATATAGTCTCTAGAATGTGTTAATAAATAGTACATTGTATAAATCATAACACAGTAAAATAAGTAGGGAAAGTGTTGGAATTTGCACAGTAGAGACGAGTAGACGTAGAGTAGAGCTCACGGAGACAAATATTTGCTCAAAGTCGTACTTCCATGAGATTCCCATGAACTGAGACATCATGTCAGCTCTCTTTACTTCCATAGTTTATACTTTGGATTTGACTTCATTCTTAAGGAACAAATACTTTAAAAATTACACATCTGGTTTGTACAAGGCTGGCTAACACTCAGGTCTGATCCCCTTTTCACTGTGTTTTCTCAGTATTCCTCTTTCAGAAACCCCAATAAAAATATTTTAAGGCATTCTTTATGAAACACACTTTCTAATATTTTTCAGGTGCTTAAATCACAAATATTTGACTTCTTTTAGATATTCCAGATAGCAATGCTGATTCTATTAGTCATTCCATCTGATAAAATTAATTTAAGAATAAATAATATCAAAAGGGTAACTATCATGTATTTTGGGTTAACTCCTATTTTCTCTATTTCTACATTTCTGTTTTAATAGAATATATATATGAATATTTATACACACACATCCACATACATATATATATAATTTTCCCTCACTTTACACAAATGGTTACATGACATACATATTATAAAAGCACATTATAGTTGTTTTGCTTAATATAATCAAGATAATTCCATATTAATGAATAAAGATTTTCTTTGTGTGTGTATGTATGTTTGTGTGGTATAAGTTTATTCGATTGGTTGGTTATTTGATTTTTGTTGAATGGATGCACCCGAATTTGTTCAGCTGTTTTGGAAGAAGCTAAACATTGACTCTCGTGCTAGGCTTTGAGGTTCAAATCCTGGCTTCACCACCTGTCAGCTTTACAACCTTAAGCAAGTTAGGGAATCCATCAATGCTTCAGTTTTTCTCAACTTTAAGGTGAATGTGATAAAAGTAATATACTTGTTACGTAAGGCTGTGTGCATATTGTTTGGGGGGATTAAAAGAGTTAATGTATATAAAACCACTTTGCAGAGTGGCATCTCCATCATTACCCTTATTAATATGTCTGTTAGCAATCACTATTAATGGACATTGGTCTATTTTCAATATTTTTCTACAAACATTGTTGCAGTGAATAATCATGTGCCTAGCTATATCCCATATGTGCAAGTAGAGCTTTTGGATAAATTTTCAGAGCTAAAATTGTTATGTCAGAGTGTACATGCATTTGTAATTTAAATAGACATTACAAAATTGACCCCATAGATTTTGTACCTACAACCACAAAGGCATGAAAGTACTTGTTTCCCTAATCCCCTCACTAATAGAGTACACTGTCAGACTTTGAGATCTTTACTAGTCTGATGGGGAAAAAATAGTGTTTTAGAAAAGTTTACCTTGTTTTCTTATTATTAATGAAGATAGTATATTTTCATGTTTCAGCAACCAGAGTATTTTTCTTTTCTACACAAATACTTCGATTCAGATTAGCAAACCTATTTTGAATTTAGTGAGTTCTCACAGTAATTAGGAGGGAAAAGGAAATAATGTTTCGTGAAATTCTGCATGCTGGGTATAGAACATGGAGAATAGGTTTTATATGGTTCCTCTAGTGAGTTCCTTATAAAAACCCTTGAAGTTGGTATTTTCATTCTCTTTTTGACATAGCACAGAGTGACTCCAGAATTAAATTAATTTGCTCAAAGTCACACAGTAAATATATGGACCAAGATTCTCTAATAGGTCAGTCTTAGTCTCTAATAGTTAATCTTATTCTGAAGCACATGGTCTTTGCATTATAGACACCTTGCACACTGAGAGTGAGTGAGAATGTGTGGAGTGTGTGTGTGTGTGTGTGTGTGTTTGAGAGATGTCTTGAGGGGGGAGTATTTTAAAAAGTAAGCATAAATCAAGAATACATCTCAGTATCACCAAAGTAACCGTGTAACTGTAAAACTTAAACTCTTAAGGCCTCAATTTCCTCATGTCTACAATGTAATAATAATAATCATAACCCTACACTATAAGATTTTTGGCAATTCAATAAAATGATGCAAAAATGCTATTTCAATTCTAAAGTTCAATATAAATATTAACTGGATTTTTGTATGGCTCAGTCCCCTTAAATTTTGAAACATATGATATTTTTATGTTATCTATATCTTGCTTAAAAAAAGTGGCGAATGTTTTTATCTTCAAGCTTAAAACATCCAGATCATATTGATGTGTCCCAATGATATGGTGGTAGTCAGAGAAACTTGCTCTGAATAGTTAAAAAATTTTGGAGATTGTTTTTCAAAATGGCAACAATAACAAAACAATGGTAGCAGCTAACCTTTACTAAACATTGATAAAGTATCAAACACTATTCTAGATTGTTCATTTGAGTTCTCACAACAACCCTATGAGTCATTTACTATTGCATGCTCTCCATTTTCCCGATACAGACTTGATACAAAGAAAGATTAAATAATTTGCTCTACCTAGTTACACAAAGCTAGTAAGTGGCAGATCTGACTACTCCCTGCTTCCCCAAGACTAGCTCTAGAACCTGTACTCTTTCGCACTATGCCATTCTGAATCTCTGATATGTCTATGCAAGTACTATTCTCTTAATGACATATGTTGCCCTGTCACCTAAGTATTTTATTTCTAAAACCACAGAGCAAGGAACAGAGATATATAAAGCTAATTACTATCTTGGTACTCTACAATAGAAATTGAAAAGAGTTACCCTGATACTTAATTAACCAACTATTAGTAAATTAGCTGTAAAATTTAACATGGTGGAATTGCAAATTGCCAGTGATATCAAATCTAATCCAAACTCTTAGCAGATATTGGCATTCTTTCTCCAACACCCAGGCAGTTGGACCTCTATTCATATATCTATAAAGATATGGACACCCTACAAAGCTCATTCCATTTCAACAGTTCTAGATATTAGAAGTTAATTTTTATGCAGGATCAAAAAATATCTCCCCCCGACTTCCTTGTATGGACTTCAATTTTATGTGACAAACAGACCAAGTTTTCTTTTTATTATACATAATAGACCCTTAGACATTCGAAGAAAACAATCATGATTTCTCTATGTCTTCTATTTTTAAGGTTAAAGATCTCCATTTCCTTTCTAAACCTCTTGTTCTGCTTTTTGAGCCATCAGCATCCTGGTCACACCTCTTTGGGTGACCTCTAATTTGTCAACTACTCCCTTAAACAGTGGTGTCAAGAATGTGCTCTGACTAGTTATGAGCATTTGGCTCATTGCTTCCTGGAATCTGTAATGCTAGGTGTCTTTTTAATACAGAGAGTACATTGTTTGCCAATATATCAGAACATAATCGAAAATGTATTTGTAACTTATAAAATATGTATTAGCGAGTGCTGGAATTTACACTATTATCCTAGCATATAGAATCTGGTGAAAGTAATGACATATAGTTGCTGTATGTGTGTAAATGTCTAAATGACTTAAATATTGACTTTTCCTTCCAACTTCAGATCAAACTTCCCAAATGCTAAAGGGCCTTATTTTAAAATAAACGCACTTTGAGTTTGTCAGTCAGCAGTATGGTAAGTTCCTGCAGTAGGCTCAAATCACCAGAAAACTCAAATAGCCATATTTCCTTTGGTCTGTTTTTAGGACTGACAAAAATAAGAATAGAGAAACCAATAAAGGCCTATTCAAATAACAACTGGCAAGTTATCTCATGAGGGTAGTACAAATTTGTCCTGGTTTTTTATGCCTTCTCCATCTATAATACATTGAAATGATATATGGTGTTGAATTTGATTAAAATTCAGATGATATTTATGCAATATCTACTGTCTGTAAGATGCTTATGCAAAGTACCATAGGGAAACATTAAAACATGAATAAAGTCTGAATCCTGCCAACAGTGTGATCTCTTCTAGAAACCCTAGGATTGCAAAGTGCATTTAGAATCATGAAATACATATCATTATGATTATGTTTTTAGTGTGAAGTGTGTACGTATTTTAATTTTGAAAATTATCCTTATTAAAAGAGTATGATTTACAATATTTATTGACTATATACTATGTGCTAGGTACCAAGTGAGAACTTTGTGTATATTTCCTCATTTCACCCTAAGATCAAACTTCACAGGGAGGTATAATTCAGCTCATTTTAGGGAAAATTAGTGGAGTCTATGAAACCATAAATTCCCAAGGGCCATACAACATTTAAAGGCAGAACCAGAATCCAAAACCAGATCTGAAAAATCTTCAGGAATGAACTTGATCTTTTGTGTGATTTATATCTGATTTCCCCATTAATAGACATGTTAGATAACTAATGCAAATCTTTATCTGTTCATTCTGGAAGATGACACTTGAATATATTTTATTAGGCTATTGGTTCTCCTCTGGGGTGTGACTTAGTTTCCATTGCATCTTTGGGAATCTTTTCTTCCCAAATTCATAACCAGTTTCTACTGCTGTAATAAAGAATCACCTGCCAAGTTCATGAATAAGGGAAAAGAGGTAAGGAAGAGTGGTAGATCAATTTTGAATCAAAAATTGCATTCCGGGACTAACATTCTGGCATCTGTTTTTGTAGGAAGTTGACTGTTATTTCAAAATAACCTCTGTTGAACTAACATAACCTGGAATTAATTGAGCTCATTTAAGCATACAGCCCTTCCAGCCATATTTAGTGTTCCTGAAAGTATAAATATTGAGCATTGTCTATGGAAAGATAGAAATTCTGTTTATAACAGAATTCTGTTTATTCCCGCTCTTGCAATTAGAAGGGAAAGGCTATACAATAGCCATATACTATGCAAAGTTAATAATATTCTTACAGGACAAAATGCTTAAGCACTAAGATTTAGCTAAACTTAGAATTGAAATAGAAAATAGCATTATTGATCTCCTTTTTACAGTGTTCTTACAAGTTTTTTTTTACCAGAATTTGTGTGCATAAGTGTATAAAATGTGTATGTTCATTTATCATTTATGTGAAAATAGTAAGCCTGTTTTTCTTTAACTTAATGGAACTTGGATTAAAATGTATGTTGTTATTTTAACCAACATTCATGTTGTATGTCATAAGCATGCAGTTTTCTGTTTCCTTGGCAGAGAACTTAAAAAAAAATATTAAGTTCCTAGTCAGTAAGAAACTTACATATATAAAACCATAATTTACAGCTTATTTGATTAGATCAATGCATAATTATGGATTACATGTATTTTTTGTACTGAATATTTACACATAAGTTAATCCAACCCATAGCAAGAGTACTAATGGAACATTCCATCCGAACTTAAGTAAGTAAACAGAAGACAAGCAGCTGTTGCAAAGATCCTGTTTTTGAGTCTGGGCCTGATAACAAAAAATAGTTTGGAGAATTTGGCTGCTACCATTTACTTACATCTGTTGAGATGGTGTTATTTCAACTCAACACTTATCAGTGCATGTCACAAAGTAACAAGTAGTTCTCTCAGTCAGAAAACCTAGAGGAAACACTAAATCTTAATTTGTTTACGGGATACCGTACCCCATCATCTTCTATATGATGGTTAGCAAATCTTTTTATGGGGTGTTTATATTTTTAAGTGCCCCCAAATGGATTTAAGTGTTTGTAGAAATCTGTGAAGTTGGGGGGTGGGGTGGAGGAGGGAATAGTCTGTTTGTTATATTTAAAAACTTGATCTGTTTAATTCTGGCCCTCTTGTTATATAAGTACCACTAACAGTCTGGCTTTCAGTTATAGCCAGAAACATTCTTACCCAATCAAACCCTTACAGTTCCATTTGTTTTGAATCATAACTGAGTATAGAGACCGTAAAATTGGGCCTTACTTTGTTATATGGAAGACATGAAGCTTATGCTGAAGAGAGGTTGGCGTTATTTTATATTATACAAATTCATATAAGAAGTCCATGCTGATTTCTCCATTAAGCAGTTAGGAGACTGGGCTCCAGGGACACTGACTGGTCAGCTGGTGTCACACTGAGAGAATCTCTGATGGGTGCCTGTCATAAAACTGTTCTTGGCACAGTCACATTGATAATTTTCATCCCTATTTTGGATACTGAAGAAATTTAGCTGATAACAAAATACAAAGGAATGCAAAATTATCGAGTTGGATGTGGCCATATCTAAAGGTGAAAAAATAATCAGAAGGAGGATGTGTTGTAGCTGGTGAGGGCAGGGAAGAGAAGGAGGAGAGTGGGGAGGAGAAGAAGGGGAGGAAAAAAAGGAGGAGATTGATGAAAGAAGGAGGCAGGAAAACCAGACAGATAGGAAGAAATGAAGGAAGGGAGGAATAAAGGCAGGCAGGCAGGAAAATCCTCATGATTCTCCTCTTTGTATCTCCTAGACTACCTAACTTGGTCTCTTGCCCTCCAAGCCAATGTTTCCAGAATGCATTGTTTCTGTTTGACCCCTCAAAATTCGTACTCCTTTGACCCTCCAAAATTCATACGCATTAAGATGATGTGACTTTAGGACCTCCTATGTAAATTCTGCCCATTCTCTAATTCAACATCCCCTTACACATGTTCTTTTCTAATTATCAAACTTTGAAAGAAGAGAAACATGCTCTTATCTCAATGTTATAAATGTACAGAAAAACATAACAAAACATGAAATTCTGTTTCGATGTTAAAGAGGAATTCCATGAACAGATGCATCAATAAACACTTTGGAGGGAGGGACACATATTCAGAGTTTAATGCTATGGAACTTCAAAATCTAGAAAGATGAACCACTTGCCATGTTTGTGATGCTAAATTGAAATTAACATATACGTTTCATTTATCCTGCTCCATATTACAGAATTTTCCTCTCCAATTTTTGTATATCCCTCCTGAAATATTTGCTCTGGTTAGCAAAAGTAAATATTAGATTTTACACCCCATTTAATGGAATAAGAGAGATGATGTTCTAATAGCAGACAACCCAATAATCCAATCCTATTTTAAGAAAGAATTTCCCCCCATATATAGTGTCCACCAGAGAACACCCACCCTTCAATTCATATTTCTTGAGATTGGGGGTAGGGGAGGCTACAACACAGGTAGCCTGATACTAAATACTGATGTAAAGCTTAGCTTTATGAATTACCTTTAGCCTTTTCCACTCATGAGGGAGAACTTTCCTGCCTCATTAAATCTTTAATGCAATGTGCTGCATGCACACTACATTATTATGTGTGACATTAGGTTATATATCGCATAGTAACTGTAATGTTACTTGCAAACAAGCTGTTTCTTTCCCCTGAAGGTAGAATTAAAACAGGTACTCATGGGAAACAGCTACTTATGTTGCTCTTTTCTTAATGGGGTGAATTTGAGGATCAGGAGAGTGAAGGGCTTAGAATTAACCATCGCTGGGAGTGAATGACTCCTTTTCCTTGCAGTGCCTCTCTATTTGATAACTGAATCTTCTTGAAGAGAATTTTGCTTAATGGATATAAAGAAAGGCAAAAAAAAAAAAAAAAGCAAAAAACCCCCCAAAACAAAAAAACACAACACTAGGTCTTTGGAGACCTTCATGAAATGAACTATTCTCATTAAATTCACTTTCTCTTTGTATTGAAAAGGAACACAACTTTCATCTCTGATAAATATAATCTATCCAGTAAATGGAAGAATTTCTAAATGTAAGCTGGAATTACACTTACTTCTGTCTGTGGAAAATTGTATTTCTCTGGCCAATAGAAGAGTGGCAGTTTTGTTCCTCAGTAGCAAGAGAAAATGAAATGTTCTATTGGCAATACAAGCAGTGCTCTAGTGTTGTCCCCAAAATGGATAAATTTGCAATTCTCAAAGATAAAATTTGTAAGTTGAGTCTACAGAGTCTAAAATTGTGGAAAATTGAAGTTATCCATGGTACATGTAACTTACCAATGTCGTGGGACGTGTAGTTAGAATGCATTCTCCAGCATTAATGGATGATACAGTTGATGCAGAGATGTCCCTGTTATAGAGTCTTTTAGCTCTCTTATTTGCTGTGGTTGCCCCTGAGTCTTTGAGAATACCACCAAGAAACCCTTTTTTCCTCCTCAGTCTTCTGACCAGTGGGACACTAGCCAACCAGAGAAAGAAAAGTGGCATTTTTTTTTAAGATTTTATTTATTTATTTGACAGTCAGAGATCACAAGTAGGCAGAGAGGCAGGCAGAGAGTGAGAGAGGGAAGCAGGCTCCCTGCGGAGCAGAGAGCCCGATGTGGGGCTTGATCCCAGGACCCTGGGATCATGACCTGAGCTAAAGGCAGAAGCTTAACCCACTGAGCCACCCAGGTGCCCCCCAAAAAGCAGCATTTGAATAGTCAGAGAGCTGTAGGAGTGAGAATTTCAGCAGGAAAATGAGTTGAAGCAAATCAAAGTAGGAGAATGGGTAGATACAAATAGGGGCTAAGTCGGAAGCCCCAAAACTTCAATTTGTGGTACAGTACTCTTACTATCTTTGTTTTGTTATTGTTGTTGTTGTTTTGCAGTGTCTCCTAGACCAATTGAATATGCCATAGTAGTGAGGGCCAAAAAACTTAACATTGCATTTTAACAACTGAGCAACCACCTAAAAAGATAATGCACACAAGTTCAAGCAATGTAATAATTTTTTCCCCATAAATAACTAGGATGACTTACTAAAGGGGATTTGTGTGCCCATTGGGTAATACACAACTTTTTAAATCTAGAAACAAGTGTGCTACCTTTAATTCCTGTTTCGCATTGATTTTTGTGCAATATTTGGTTTTTATCACAGCATCCACTGAAGACTTCCCTTGACAAAGATAGAGCATGGCTGAAAGTGCAAAAACAGAGCTTGACGTTTTGAGAATATCACTGAAAGGAATATAAAGTTTTCCCATGTTAAAACTGTGAAGTACCTCAAGCTAGTTGTTTATGTGGTATCCAACAGATACATAGTATTGCTTATGTTTCCTTTAAATATTGACAGTATCCCACAGTGCCTTTGTGAGTTTACTGCCGTGCCGTGGGCCACCTCTGCGCAAAACTTGTGAAAAGGGGTTAGATAGATCCTAGAGAGTATTAAAACTCTGTAGAAACTTGAACAAAATGTAGAAACTTGAATGAAGTCGTCCCAGGACCACTAGAGGTCCTTCATTAGGGGAGGCAATAACAGAAGTAATGAGTGAGGTCAGAGAATTGAATTCAAACACTTGGTGACTACTTTCACTACTAACTGTGATGTAGTAGTGAAAATAGAAAGTTAGATAAGAAATATTTCACTAGAATAAGATTGAGACTAATTTGATACAAATAACACAGAGAAAACAATATTATGTTGTACCTATGGTTTCTAATTTGAAATAGAGAAAAAAAACAATTGACCTGACCCAATCATGGAAGTTGGGAAAATAATCAAGTTTGTTTTCTGGAAAGATCCAAATAATAAGATTAACTGGGTATGTTGAGTGTTTGAGACATTATTAAAAAATCACTCAGTATAAAACTGTTATAGGCTGAACTGTATACCTGCCCCTGAATTCATATGCGGATGTCCTAACCCTCAGAATCTTAGGATGTGACTATTTGGAGAAAGGATTTTTAAAGAGGGAATTAAGTTGAAATAAGGTGGGGCGCCTGGTAGCTCAGTGGGTTAAAGCCTCTGCCTTCAGCTCAGGTCATGATCCCAGGATCCTGGGATCGATCCCTGCATCGGGCTTTCTGCTCAGCAGAGAGCCTGCTTCCTCCTCCTCTCTCTCTCTGCCTGCCTCTCTGCCTACTTGTGATCTCTGTCTGTCAAATAAATAAAATAAAAATCTTTTAAAAAATTAAATAAAAATAAATTGAAATTAGGTAGTTAGGGTGGGTACAATTCAGTATGACTGGTGTCCTTTTAAAAAGAAGGAATTAGAACACAGATGAACACAAAAAGAAGACCATGTGAGGACACAGGGTAAGGATGGCCATCTATAAGCCAAGAGGAGAGACTACAGACAAAACCACTTCTGCTGACACTTTGATCTCAGATTTCTGTTGTTTAAGGACCCAGTCGGTGTTTTATTATAGGAGCCTGAGTAAAGTAACACAGACACACAGCACAGCACAGGATAGAAGATACAGATTGAGGAACCAGGTATAAACATAGTTATAACCAATGGAGGGGGCGCCTGGGTGGCTCAGCTGGTTAAGCGTCTGCATTCTGCTCAGGTCATGATCTCTGGGTCTTGGGATGGAGACCCATGTCGGGCTCCCAGCCCACTTCTCCATCTGCCTGTTGCTCCCTGCCTGCTTGTGCTCTCTTCTGCCTCTTTCTCTCTCTCTCAAATAAATAAATAAAATCTTAAAAATCCACCAGAGGAAAAAAAAGTCAAAAAGAAACAGTAACCAAAAGAGTAAGAGTCTTGGAGACATCCATACATGGAGTATAGAATTAGAAAGAAAAATGTATCTACAAATGAGACAGTGATATAACCAAGTCAGAGGAAGGGGTATCACAGAAGTTTTGGTGCAATAGAAGACAAAGGAGTTGAGAATTTTAAGAGCCATTACATGCCACATACAAATAAAGACTAAAACTGAACCAAAGGTCCATTAGTGGTTGCTAGATAGAGCTGATAATGACCTTTCAAGAAACTCTTTTAATGGAGTACTAGGGGTGAAAGGATGCAGTAGGAAAAATAAGAAAGGTTGGAAGGGTAAGAATAAAGAAAATGAATGCAATATCCTATATCTGAGTTTGAGAGTGAAAATAATAAATAACCAAAGATCATAGATAATACTTAGGAGAGACAATAAAGTTGGTTGATGATTGGCAGCTCTGTGTACATTGGATTTGATGGAGAGATTGAAGATTGGGATAACAAAGGGATTATAGGAGAGTGAGAAAGCAAGGACATGGAAGAGCCAAGTGAAGGTGACATTTGTAATATGGAGTGGTGGATAGACGGAGAAGAGGCAGACACTTCTTCATCAAAAGCTATAGGAAAGGACGGTTTATACTCTGAATAGTCTCACAGGTTTTTCCCCAAAATCCCAATATCCCTCAGAAAAGAAGATGCTGTCTTATAGTTGACTCATTACAAAGACTTTCATATAATGGTGTGTATTTGTTGGGAAAGACAACTTCTAAACTGTGGGATGGCATCTTAAGTAATCCTTTTTGAAAATAACTTAAATAAGGAGTTGACTAAGCTGCCATATAGAAATGGCCATACGCCAGGGTGGATCAGTTGGTTAAGCATCTGCGTTTGGCTCAGGACATGATCCCAGGGTCCTGGAACTGAGTCTCTGCATTGGGCTCCCTGCTCAGTGGTGAGTCTGCTTATCCCTCGCCCACTGATCGATCCTCCCTCCTGCTGGTGCTTTCATTCTCTCTCAAATAAATAAATAAATATCTTAAACAAAAGAAAAAGAAATGGCCATAAATATATAGCTTTAAGGTGAATGAAAAAGACAATGATTCTAATACTATGGAAATTGATATTTGTGACTCGGGGAAAAAAATCAAAGCTTATCACATCATCATACATCTTTTTAAAATGGTCTGCTTCCACATAACTTAGGTGGAAGGAAAATGGATTCACTCATGCAAATTTTTAGATGATTCAAAACTGGTTCTAACAGTACCGAAGTATAGGTATCAAAGATACATGGAAGAGTTGGGGAAAATTTGCTTTATGAAATGTGAGTGAAAAGTCAAGTTTTCATTTTTATTATTATTATTATCATAAGCCCTCAGAAGACAGGTTGAATTAATTCTACTCCTTAGTTCTTGTTTTATATTATGATTGACCTGCTGAAGGGCCCTTTCTTTTTCTGTATTTGTTTCTTTTTCCCATTTCCATCCTCATTCCTCCCCCATTATTTTATATGTTATTTGACTTTATAATTATTATGAGTAGCTATAGAAACAACATAAACAAATGAAATGTTGTAACAAATCAAACATTTTTCTATTTCATCTAAAGCCTTAAAAGCTTGGATATTCTGGGGATCCTGGATATCTCAGTTGGTTTTATGTCTGACTCTTGATTTTGGCTCAGGTCATGATCTCAGGGTCATGGGATCAATCCCCAGTCCACCAAGCTCAATGCAGAGTCCCCTGAGATTCTCCCTCTTCCTCTCTGTCTACCCCTCCCTTGTGCATGTGCATGCATGCTTTTGTGCTCTCTCTCAAATAAATAAATAAATCTTTAAAAAAAAAAAAAGCTTGGATATTCAAATTACACTCGCTTTGGCGCTTATGAGCAGAATAGGCATTACCTTTCATTCTGAGTTCCCCACATTTGTGTAATTTTAAATTAAGAAATTATGAATTAAAATTGATCTTTTTTCCTTTTCTTTTAGGGAAACACATTCCCCCAAATAAATAAATAAATAAATGTTGTCCAAATTTTAAATGATCAAAATATATTTGGAAGCTCAAAAGTTATTGTAACATTATAAATCTACATCCTGGTGTTTTTCCCAAATTCCAACCCTAGGTCCTACAAAATATTTTTATAAATGAAGAAAATTCTAAATAGTTCAGCCTTTGAAATCTATAAAGCATTCTTTCCTGCTGCCTGTCTAGACTCTTCTCCTTGAGAAAATGGTCTGGCTGATTTTGAACAAGTATGCAAGGTAATATTTAGGATGCTTATCTTAATAGAACCAAAAACCTTTTACATAGATTCACCGTTCATTCCTCACAAGACTGCCAAGTGCTATAGTCCAGGCAGGTATTTATTATTTTATATTTGAAAAGACATTAGAGGAGTGCTATTTCTCAGTGGAACAGGGGAATAAAAGTTTTCTGAATATCAGTTCCTACTAGAGCTCGATGCAATGAGCTCTTAGAAGACATTGCAGAGCTGCAATTTGGAAACCCTGTTTAATCAGCCTTGGCAAGTTATGTGCCATTCCCCACGGAACAACTCTGAGAGGAATCCAGGTTCCTCCTCCTCCATCCCGTGCATCGCCGGGAATTGCTTTGTGGTGGGGGTCCGCAGGAAGAGGCCGTGGAGAGCCAATGGCTGTGGAGCTGGGGCTCTGTGTGTCAGTGTGGAGGAAACAGCAGAATACAAAACATCAGCTTTGTTTTATGTATGTCTTTATTTATAATGCTGGAGTGGAATTTTTAAAAAAGGACTGCAGTATTTACATCAAATCTGTCACTCAAGCTCCAGTGTTGATTCCTGTCCTATAAATGATCTTGCTCTCCTTCTTTTTTTTTTTTTTTTTTCCCTTTCTGCAAGGTTACTGTCAATGTCAAAGATGTAAACCTCAAGCATCCATTATATGGGACTTGGCATGCATAGTGGAAGAAAAGAAGTTTGTCTAATGAAAAGGGATAATAACATTCATTCCAACAAAGTATATTTGATTGCACAGGGAAAAGTGTATCTTCTTTGGGAGTTTTGATTGAATTGAATCATAATATAAAATTTGCTGCTACTCTTTTATTTTGCTCTGACCCACAGCATTTCCAAGTTTAGCTTATAGTCTATGGAAAGTCACTGTCAAATGAAGTGATGTCTTTGTTGAAAGTGTTCATACCAACAGAAAGTGAGTGACCCTCAGGGATGGGTAGAAATTTCCCAATTTTGACAAAGATCCTTCTCTGCTTGGGAATTGTAAAGGTTAAGTTATAGACGAGGAAAATGACAGGAGGGGCTGTGTTTGGTTTCATGGAGCTTAACCTATTTCAGCAAGCCTGCAATACTGGGGAAAACAATACATGAATTTATATTTATGTCAGGCTTGCTGTGATGGGTAAGGTTCGTATAAAGGTTACTGCTAAAGAAATGTCTATCATTCTCACTCTGCACTCTTGTCATTTCTGTTTCTTCCAAATCCTACCCTCTAGAACAATAAAATGATTTTAAAATAATAAGTAAAATATGAGTTAATAGCCCATCTCCTATCTTGTAATGATTACATATCTCCTCTGTTGTAGCTTACAGCAGCTGGAGGACAATTGACATTTACCATATCATATGACTTTGAAGAACAAGAAGAAGACACAGAACGTGTACTCCAGATTGTGGTTATCTTAGAGGTAGAGTATGGAACAGATCATTTATGTTCAACTGTTTCACACTCTTAAGTTATTCCTTACCTGATTGGTTTTGACATTAATTTACATGTGACTTAGGGAATATTTTATCTTGGAAAATTTTTTTATGCCCATGTTATGTTTCACCCTGAGATATATCTAAAAGAATGAGCATATTCATTAGGTTCCAGTGATAAAGTAGACCCTCAGACCAGACTTAGAATTTAAAATAAAAACATACTGACCATATTCCCAAGATTATAAGTATGATGAAGTGTTTAGGCAAATGCTGATTTATATAGTTCAATTTTTTCCATCTTTCCTTGCTTCCAGATAGATTTTATGGTCTACTTCTTTGTTTATATTAGGCAGAGGCACATGGAGAAAGAAACTTGTTTATTTAGGTATAGTTAAATCTTGACTTCAAAACTCTTAATTTAGATAAGAAAGACATAGGAGAACTGCTTTCAGGATTTGGGGGCCATTGACAATTTCAAAATGCTGAAGGCCTAAAGATATCTTAGAGGCTCTCTGCCCCTTTTCTCATACTCTTCCTCCAACACTTACACAGTCTCAAAGGCACACACTTGCATGCACATTTGTGATTCCAAATGAATTGATTTAGTACCATGCCTTGTTGTTCTTTGCCTTGAACATTTTGTGCACGTAAATCAGTGACAGAATTCTTCCCCTAACATACATATTGCCAATATTAGGTGAAGAGATCTGGGTGATACATATTACTACAAATATATGTATGCATGTGTGTGTGTCTATGAAACTAGAAGTGTGTGTAGGAATTCCTTCAAGATAAAAGGGATTCTCTAAATGTAAAATGTTGTGAAGTTCTATATTATTAGTATAAATGTACTCAGAGAAGAAGGATAACCTAAATGTCATAGGTCAGTCCGTACATTCCCTGTAAGGATGCATTATCTTCTTGGGAACACTAGAGTCCAGAGCTTTTCAAGTTTGTTTTTGTTTTCCCATAGAGAAAAGTTCTTTCAAATGAAAGCTTATGACACTGCACTGTGGTAAGTTTTCTTCCCTATTTTTCTATACAACCCACAGTCACCATAAAATAATATATTTGAAATATGCAGTTACTGTGCACTTGCATAAAATCAAGGTATTTGTAATCACACGTGTATGTATGGGTTGCCAAGAATCTTTCAGTTAATGGTGGAAGCAAGGTCATGCATAACAAATCTTATACTTAGTCCTTCATCTGGTTAAGGCTAACAGTTAATTTGCCTTCTCTTACTTTCAAGTATGCCAGAAATATACTGAATGAAAGGAAAGCCAACCTGGAATTAAAAATCTACTGAGGATCATTCACTAAGTGGCAAATCCAAATATGCATACTCTTTACCCTTTAAACCTTTCACACTTTTGCCCTTTTGTACTTTCTTTTTCCCTGTAGGGAAATGACTTGAGAATCAGCACAGCCCAAGATGAGGTATATCTGCAACCGTATGAAGAACATACTCATATATTGTCACTTAAAGAAGAATTGTTTACCATTCATGGCACAAATTTCCCAGTCAGTAGAAGAGAGTTGATGACTGTGCTTGCAAATTTGAAGAGAGTCCTCATACAAATCACGTACAGCCTTGGGATGGATGCCATCTTCAGGTAAACTCAAGAACTACATTTCCCAGTGTTGGCACAATTCCTTTGGACCAAACAGGCCTGCGGTAGAAGAGTGATTTTGAAGATCTGTAGGTTTCCTTCAGATAGTAGATAAGAGTTGAGCACTAGTTTTCTGAAAAGCGTTTCTAGTAAAACTTTAAAATTGAAATACTCAGAAGGAATGTGTTTTTGGAACGTGTCTTTTCTAGTATTGACAATTCCTTCACAGTTTGGCCAGAGAGTGTGAAGAAAAATAATCCGCATTCTGAGAAATTCTATACTGGAAATTAAAATCTCCATTATGATGACTCAGATTGTGGGAAACTAAAGATGTATAGCTCCAGGGTAGTCATATTCAGAAAGTAGTTTGTAAAGTATTTTCTTCCATGAATTGATTAACATGTATCTAGCTTAATAGTATATACTTTGTAATAAGAAATTTAAACACTTTCCTCTAAATAATCACAAGTCTCTTTATAAAAGGCTGGGATGGCTGTGTGATGTAAAGGAACAAGTATGAGCTTTGGAGCCAACCTAACTAGGAATTCAGTGAGCTCAATTGCTTATTTTATGTGTGACCTTTGGCAAGTGATTGGTCCTTGCGGAAACTTGGTTCCTTCAAGTGTAAAGTGGAGATTATAGTGTCTACCTTTCAGGGTCGTTGTGAAAATTATATGTGGTAATTATGGAAAGTGCTCATTAACTGGAATTGGTTGTTTTCCATTCTTTTCTTTAAAGAGAGAACTTCGAACTGGAACCAAACATGCTCATATCCGACTGACTGTAGGCTCCTATGCTTTTCATTTTAAAAACAGTGATGTATTTGTCCAATGAACTGTGAACTTCAACTATGTCTGAATGAGCTTTTTTCCTGAATACACACAAGATAGCATGCCAACTTCCCCCCAAATGAGATTGAGTTAGATGATGAAGCATGAGCCGAAACTGACAACATGACGTAATCAGAATCAAAGGAATGTCTCCAATACTGGTTTACCTACAGGAGGGTCTGTTTTTTGTTTTTTGTTTTTAATACTGGTGCTCCCCCACTCCCATCATTTGCTCGTGCTGCTGCCTAGTTTGTCTTTCACTTGTACCATTTCAAATAAGTGTAATCATCATTAACATCTCCCAAAGGAGAAGACTGCAGATTCATAAACAGAACTATTGTCAAACAGTGTACCTCTTTTGCATAGGCAATTCTGCTGGAAGCTGGGTTAAAATGCCATGAAGATGTGAAGCAGCACTTAGGAATTAATTATGTTTTCTTCCCATTTAGTAAATAGAGATTGTCATGATGTTTAAACAGTACAGAGAGATGAGTCCTCTGGCTTTCAATGTGAATGACAACCAAATTGACAAAAAGCAGCTAGGGGGCTTATTTATTTTTGTCAGCCTTGCTTCTCAGACTAGTTATCCAAAGGCATTTCCTCCTGATTTATATCAGGTAATTTCAGTGTCTACCGATCAAAATCATCAGCTTCATCTGGAGCCTTGCGAAGTGTTCCCATGTATGAGTGGCATGTTCACAGAGCAAGGGTATGGGAACAACACTGGAGCTAATCCAAGTGGGTGGCTGCTTTCTGCAGCCTATGTTTCCTAAAGCACTGTCCTTCTAGAAGGAAAACCCAAGGTCAGATTTGAAATGCCTACCCATTTCAGGTAAACAGTCAGCCTAAATCCCCACTCCATGAACTTGTTATATTTTGTTTATCTCTGATCTCCAAGTGGATTGAGTCATATTTGTGAAACATCACTTGAATTGATTTCAACTTGTCTTGCACAGTAGGCTTCAGACCTGGCATCCAGTTTGTATGTAAGCACAAGTAAATTGAAGCCATCTCCACAAAACTTGGTATTTTTGTGGTATTTAAGGAAGATTTATTTTTCTGGTAGTTCTCAGCACAGGGGACTTCCCTTCCTCCAGCTGTGTGGTTAGATGCAGATGAATAGTTGAAGGAGAACTAGCCTGTGGGTCAGGATTTTGACTTGTGTTTTCAATTCAGCTATTTAATAGTTGTAAACATAAGTGTAGCTTTGACCTCTTTGAATTTCAATCACCTCGTCTGTGAAATACAGAGGAGGACAATTGCCTTGCCAACTTCCAAAGGTCACCAGGAGAATAGAATTAGAGGGCTGCAAAAGCATTTTGCTAATGGCAAATAGGCACACAAATTGGAAGCATTTCTATCTGACCTTAGTCACTGCAAAGCAGTACGATTTTCTCCAAGTACCATTAAGACTTTGGAGACATGGAGAATAAAGCACATAGTGATAGCTCCAAAATGGGGACAATTTTTACTGTCATCCTTTTCCAGAATGCTGAGAGGCTCATACAATAAAATTAATTGATTTCTTTCTCCTTGCCCTCATTGGTAAGATGAGGATAAAAACAGAAAAATTTCATCCTTCTGTTAGAAATAGAAATTAACCTAACCAAATCATACATCTTTCTCCTCTAAATTATCTAAACGTTAGCTTTAGTAGCACACTTGATATTTAACTCAAGCCAAGGAATCTGTTCAGCTTTTCTTAAATATCTCAGGTGTTAGCTCTGTGTTGTTGTGTTTTTTTTTTCTTTTACTTTATAGCAGACATTAGTTCAATTAATCAAAATTTCCAATTCCCTCCCTTTTTATTTTATTTTATTATTTACTTATTTACTTTTAAAATCTTCATTGAAGTATAGTTGACATATATTATCATTAGTTTCAGTTGTATGACATAGTGATTCGGCAATGATATACATTACAAAATGTTCACGTTAAGTGTAGTTACCATCTCTCACCATACAAACTGATTGCAATAATATTGACCATATTCCTGATGCTATACTTTTCATCCCCATGACCTATTTATGTTATAACCAGAAGTTTGTGCCTCAGTTCCCTTCACTTACTTTGCCTATCCCCTACTTCCCTCCACTCTGGCAATCACCTATTGGTGCTCTGTATTTATGAGCCAGTTTCCATCTTTGTTGTTGTCATTTGTTTATTTGTCCCTTTGCTCTGTGTTGCAGATTCCACATATAAGTGAAATTATATGGTATTTATCTTTCTCCATCTGACTTTTTTCACTTAGCATAATACCCCCTTGGGCTTTCTATGCTGTAACAAATTGTAAGATCACATTATTTGTTATGGCTGAGTAGTATTCCGTTGTGTATATATTACCACATCTTCTTTATCCATTCATCTGTTGTTAGACAGGTTGTTTGCATATATTGACTGTAGTAAATAATGCTGTAATAAACATAGGATATATACATCTTTTTAAAATTAGTATTTTTGTTTTCCTTGGGTAAATACCCAGATCCAAACAACTCCTTTCGTAGTATTACATTTCCCTAACCTCTGAGGGTAGATATGGTCATATGACTTGGTTTGGCCAATGGTACGTGAGTGGGAGTGAGTCCCCCCTGCCGCCTTCCTCCCTCCACCCCTGACACACACACAAGAAAAGCATTGAATTGCTAGTATGAGACTCTCTGGAGCTTATCCACCTATCAGAAGATAAAAATAACCTGAAGTATTGACAGCATATAGAGGTCAGCCGCCCTTAACCATCACTCACTCAGAACTGTGGAGGATTTTGCACTAGTAAACTTTTTGTTTTCTGTTAAGTCACTAAGAATATGGAGTTGTTACCACAGCATAATTGAACCCCCATCATAACTTTATCATGACACACTTCATGTGTTTTTATTGTTTGAAAGTGAATTCAGAATTGTTTCAAGGCAAGATATCTTCATATGACTTTTTAGAGTAAATGTGTGTTGGGGGGTTGTACCAAAAACATTACACAGAATTTATGTAATAAATCATCTAGAAAAACCCTTGTAAATGCATAGAACACATCTACCTTTTGAAATTAATGATACAGGTATCATTTTTTGAAGAAATTATACTGATAAAGCCATTAAAATTTTTTATAAAATTATGCAACTCACTAGGTGTTGGGCTCTTGGTAAGGGGTTTAAACCCACCTGTGTTTCCCTGCTATTGTCTTGGACTACCAGCCAAATCAATTCTGTAAATATTGGATTCATTCAGGGCGCCTGGGTGGCTCAGTGGTTTAAGCCGCTGCCTTCGGCTCAGGTCATGATCTCAGGGTCCTGGGATCGAGTCCCGCATCCGGCTCTCCGCCTGCCTCTCTGCTTGTGATCTCTCTCTGTCAAATAAATAAAAATTTAAAAAAATATATTGGATTCATTCAGTCTGCCAGCATTTACTCAGTGCCTTTTATATATATCTAAGTCTCAGTCTCCTCCTCTGTATAATAGCAGAAGCAATGTCTAACTTTCAAGATTGAAGGCTAGGTGAGAAAATTGTATACCAAAAACACCTGACGCACTATTTAGCAATATGTTGGGAGACAATGTAGGGTCACAAGATGATCATTGGTTTTGTAGTCATGCTTGGGTTTGATTCTGTGCTGCACTGTTGGCTAACTGTATTATCTTGGACACAACCCTTCTCTGAGTCTCAGATTCTTCGTTTGTAAATGCAGACAATAACGCAATTACCACACTGCATTCACTCATAGTTAAATGAGATGTCTGTCAAGCCCTGTTATGGCAGACACTCAGTAAGCAGTAATTATTATGATGTGGTTGTTCTAAGCTAAGCAAAGAGGATATCATGGTGGATAAATGATCACTGAATTTAAAAAAGGCATACTCCAGAATGGAAGGCAGACATGTGCATTTACTGTAGTATAATAAATATTACATTAGAAATGTGCGCAGTACATACTTGTAGAGCTAAGAAGGAAGAGATGAATTATCATATTATCATTTAATATAATGTCTATGAATGGTTTCAGTGTGATCCAATTCTGTCAGTTATTTCCCTTACTTGATGGGGAGCTAAGAATGATGGTAGGAATGTCTAGGTCTTGTTCAGATGGCCCACTCAGACATTGCCTGGGCCACTAAATGATTCTTTGCCTTTTTAGGAGTGGAGTAATATTTATCAGTTCCCCCTGAGTGGTGCTTGACGGAACTTCCACAAGGTAGAGACTATGGGAAGTTGAGTCATCATCTTAGGTTTTGAAAGAAATGAAGTAGAATAAAGCACCTGAACCAGCAATAAAATCTTCCTCTGGTGGCTCGCCCAAAGTTACATTTATTTAAGTAGAATTAAATGGATGCCTTCAATAGAAAAAAAAAAAAAGATAAGAAAAAATTATTTAGAAGAGTTTTATTATCATAGTTTCTTATTGCTTCAAAGAATAATTTATTTTATATATTACTGTTACTATTATTTTAGTTAAGCTTAACCTATCTAACTCTGGTGGAAATATAGTGAAACAAAAATACTGAGAATGATCTTTAGGTCAGTAACAGGATAATGTTTCTGATATGATTCTAATATTTTCAGTACAAGCTTATATAATTGTGTCTTTTCTCTTCATCATCTTATCCATATTTCCAAGTCATAAGAATAAAAGGAAAGAGCCAACCAAAGCATGTGACTTAGTTGACAAATCTTTGATAGTCCATGCACTTCTAAAATTTAGTGCCTTATTCCTATCAGCATTATGTATTTAAATGAATGCAGCCTGGTATCAAGAAAAGAACATGTCCATATTGAAGGGGAAAAAAAAACCTGCAGCCTTCTTTATGAATAACACTTAAAACTGTTAAACACATTAAAATCCCATTTACCAACAGCAGAACCTGATGAACATTGGGTCTGCTCAGTGAATGCTAATGTGGGATATTGCTGGGAAAGATGTTTGAATGTTGAAATTTCTCATAGCTCAAAATGGTTACACAGATTAAGGAGAGGAACATCTGTTGTTCAAAAGACAAATGAAGTTTGGCAATTCGTTGGAAATATTTTTGTTTTTGTTTTGTTATATTTTAAATTCTCCCTTAAAGTAATCCATTAGTCACTTTTCTATTTTAAAACATTCCAATACTCAATTTTTTATTGAAAATCCTAGGACTGTATATACAATTGACCAGTCTACTGTTTAGTAAATTATGGCGGTACTTTATGTGATAGTAAACTAGTATAGCAATCCTGAAATCATCTAATTCTGAAATTAAAGTGATCAGAAATCTAAGTGAATCTTGTGACAGTCCATTAATTGCAGACAATAAGATGTCACAATTTGTCCTGTTGTGTTCTGACCTCTGACCTCAAGTTCTAACGCTAACATTTTTCTATTCATTTATTTATTTTTACCAGATCAAACAAGTAATTTGTCTTTTACTTCTCTGACTTTATTTATCTGGAAGGTTGATATTAGGCTTTAGTCTATCATTTATTTGGGAGTATGTTAGTTAGTATTTATAATACAACTACATTCCATTCACCTGTTCATTAACCTACCCATTCATCTATTCATGCATGATGTTTGTGTATGTAGTCTCATATCCATCTATCCACTATCCATCTATCCATTCATCCATCCAACAAAAATGTATTGAGCATGTATTGAGAGGATCTGGTGAGGTATACAGATGACACAACAGGGTCTTTATGAGAAGTAGCTCATAAGCTCATGTTGACACAAGCAAGTACTCTCCTTAGTAATTCAAACCCTATGTTGAGTGGTATTTATACAGTAGAATATTACTCAGCCATAAAAAGGAATGATACCCTGATATATGCTACAACAAGGATGAACTTTGAAAACATACTAACAGAGAGAAGCCAGACACAAAAGGTCATGCATTGTATGACTCCAATTATATGAAATATCCAGAATTATCCATGTTAAATCCATGGAGACAGAAAGCAGACTTGTGGTTTACCAAGGGCTGGGAGAAAGGCCAGAATAGAAATTGACTGCTTAATAGGTATAGGGTTTTCCCATGGGCCAGTGAAAATGCTTGGAACCAAATGAAGGTTATAGGTATACAACATTATGAATGTACTAAATGAACATGTTAAAATGGTTAATTTTATGTTATATGAATTTCACCTGAAATAAAAACAAAGAAGAATTGCCAGTGATACTTCTTGTACAAGTTTACTTGGTGGTGGTTAGAAAATGACCATTTAGGGATTTTCCTAAAAATCTCTACATAATCTGAGTATTGTAAGAGAGTGATTTTTAACACTTAACATTTTAGGACCTTCTACTAGGTTGTCCAGACTGTACCCCCAAAGAAGAAAGCGTTGAAGAAGTAGTGTTCAATGAATTAATCTGTGGCTAAAGATAAGTCTCTTACCTTTAGAAGATGCCAGTTAGTACTCAGCAACCAAGAAGATCCCATCCAATTGCCTTGATTTTTCTTTTCAACTTCTTGGTTATGTCTAAGGTCAGACACATTCCAAGGTACTATCAAGTGTCTGGTATTAGTAAAGCGAGAGTAAACACAATAAATATTTTAATGTATTTTTTTTTTAATTTTAAGTAGACTCCATGCCCAACGTGGGGCTTGAAGTCACAACCCTAAGATTAAGAATCTCATGCTCTATTGACTGAGTCAGCCAGGTGCCCCCAAACAGTAATATTTTTAGAAATTTATTAGCTGAAAAGTTTACAATTTGGTTAAAGGTTGTTACTTTTGAAGATTCATTAAATGAGCCTATTAGCTTTGTTGTCTGGATTGATTACAGCATAGATTTCCAAATCTCTGAAGTTCCTTGATAAACATGAATCACTGATTAATAAAAATCTACCACCACTCTTTTGGAAAGCAACTAAAAATGCAAGAGTTGGTTACATCTTTCTTACGGTTAAAGGAAGTCACATAATGTTGTGTTGGGGAGGTTATCAACCATTTTAAGAAATAATACTTACCACTAGTCAATAGCCATCAATTAATTTTGTACCCTTGGAGTTTACTTAAAATTTGTTTTAATATATTAAAATGGCAAAAAGCTAGATTTGGAGATTCAAGTAGTATTTCTTGTAGTACTCCTGTAGATATTTTCTATACTCTCTCAACAGTCAATGAGAATAATGTTAATAAAATGCCTACTATTTAATAATCACCTACTATGTGTTATATGTTAAATAAAGAACTTTATATTCATCATATATTCATTATATTTCATTTAATTTTTAATCAAGCTTATGATATATGAACTCTTATATAATCTTCATTACATAGAAGAGAATACTAAGACCTAGAAAAATTAATAATTTTTTCTAGGCTACAGGACTGGTAAATGTCAGAGACAGGATATGAGTCTTGGTCTGTCTGACTCCTGAGTCTGTGTTGTTAGTAATGAAGCTTTTAAAATCCCTTTTATGAAAAAGAAATTGAAAAAAGCCAATAAGACAACAATAACATTTATTTAAATTGTTAGTTCATACTAAGTTTTCATATTTTTGGAAGGAAATATATATGGGAAGTACATATACACATAATGTACATAAATGCCACATATATAAATAAAAAGCAAATATAATGACATTTTTCAATTTGGCCAAACCAGCTTTTCCCCAAAATAATGAGTGACTCCAAATCACTCTGCTAAAATCACTGGATTATACAGAAGTGCTGATGAAATGAAACCCACAGATAGAGAGAACAATGCCTTTAATTGAGGCCAAAAACAAATTTAAGAAAAATAGCATGTGAAAGTTTCACTTTGCATATAACACCCAGTGCTCCAGTTGTATGCAAATGAGAATCTTGGAACACTACATCAGAAACTAATGATGTACTGTATGGTGACTAATATAACATAATAATTTTTTTTTAAAGAAACTTTTACCTTTAACTATCAGTGTGCAGATTTGTTTCTGAGAAAAAAGAAGTCAAAATAGCTTCCTTTTTTTTTCCATCTTACCTTCCAATTTATTTGTTTATTTTTAAAATTTTATTTATTTGACAGAAAGACAGCCAGAGAGGAAACACAAGCAGGGGGAGAAGCAGACAGAGGGAGAAGCAGGCTTCCCGCTGAGCAGGGAGCCTGATGTGAGACTCCATTCCTGGACCCCGGGATCATGACCTGAGCCAAAGGCAGAAGCTTAACCAACGGAGCCACCCAGGCACCCCTTTCCTTCCAGTTTAAAAGCTCGAGCTGGATAATTAATATTGTCTTCTTTCGATTTTTCTAGTTTAAATATTAAAGTGAGTCGAACCGTCATGTGAATGTTCTCTGTTTTGAAAACACCTTCAGCTGTGATATTTTAAACCGTCTCCCACCAAAAAGGAAATCAAAACACATCCAGAACCCAAGATGCGAGCAGGAATATTCTCGTACCTTTCCAGCATTTGAGAGTGGGAGTGCTGGCAAGCACTTTGCGCTGGACAGACTTAAGGAACGAATAAGTTATGGATATTTGTGGGCCGTCTTTCTCAACACAAACAGTTTACCTATGTTTACATTCTTATTTCGCTAGGAGTCCTCAAGCTATGTACCATCTCTTTTCCTTCCCACTGTAGGTTAGGCTCCGTGGGCCTTGAATCCGCAGTGCCCTATCCTACTGACGGAAGCCTCGCCACAGCTGTGGAAGTTTGTCAGTGTCCGCCTGGATACACGGGCTCCTCTTGCGAAGTAAGTTTGCAGGAATAAATCCTCAACGCATTCCAGGTTCCTCCCACATTGCTTTCAATACACTGTTTTATAAGTAGTTTAGCTCTTCCACAGTGATTGCACAAATAAATGATAGTGTTTTCCTTAAAGAAGAAACTTGAGTGTCTGCCAAAAATCATGGCTTTCAAATCGAGTACTGCTCACATAATGTCATCTTGAAATGATGTTTCTGTTTTGGATATTTTTACCTTACACAACAGAAAATCTGATCTTTTCCTGAGTGTTTATTTCCTATTTAATTGGTTGATGAAATAAGATGAATGATAGCAGAATCATATTTAATATTTCAAAATAATTTCCCTTCCTTTCTATCTCCATACTTACCAGGAATTCGCACTGTTTTTTCCCCTTGCCTCTGGTTTTTAATCTTGCGTAAAACACTCCTTCTCTACTTTATTTCTAAGAACACCAAACTGCAAGCAACTGAAAGATGCAATCTTTAAAATGCCAAGAATATAATATATGGAAGAAATACCTTGATCTGGAAATTTTCCTACATGGCTTTGATTTGCTTAACACCTAAAATTTGAGATATTTGTTGCTGCCCCAATATTCTAGTTTTGTAATAAGATTAACATTTCTTATTTAATACCACAGTGTGTCATTTTAAGGCAATCATTTTCCTGTACTTATATGTATTTTTTTTCGGTAGTTTGAAATTGGCTTTACTTGAAACCTGGTCAAAAAATTTTTCTGATAGAGGACATGGCTTGCAGATAAATAGAAGCTTAAATTCTTTAAAAATGGTGCCTTTAAGGAATCATTTGAGTGTACCAAGATGTTCCACTTCAACACACTATCCCATTAAACCATTTATAGAAATACTCTAGGCATTGCTTTGTCAGTTCTTTTGTGCTCTAAAATAATGCATGCTTTTAGAGGATACACAGGATTTAGAGTCATATTCATGACAAATGTGTTTTCTTTAACGAGGCTCAGATTCACCTATCTAGAAATAAAACTAAATGAAATTCATTGACATACTTGATTTTACAAAATTCATCTAAAGAAGAGAAAAATAACTGTGGAAATAAATTTGTTCTGTCAACCTAAATTTGATTTTACATTTAAAATACATGCTGTATTTGATGAAACATATTCTTTTATTAAGAGCCTACCAGTTTTTATTCAAGCCAGAAAGCTCCCTTTGAACCTTTAAGTTCCTATTTCAATTGGAATAATAAATACCTTGATTCTATTCTTCCTTTAATACTTATCCCTAGATTCATTATTCCGTGTACTCTTCTTCATCTTTATGAGTTCCAAACATCCATTGATATAAAACTGAATATTAGAATCATTCAGTTGGCTATGTTTTTTGCTTATTCGTTCCTCTCTTCAAAGGTATTTATTGTGAATCTTTAGTAAATTCTGTGCTAGATGCTGAGGGGATTATCTAGAAGGTTACATCATAATCTCTGTCCTTAGAGAACTAACCATCTATTTAGAGACCCAGAACAAACACCTATGAAAAATTGGATATCAGCACTATATAATTAAAGGACCAGTAAGTGGTACAGAACGTTAAGTGCAATAATCATTCAAAGAGGTGAGCAGTTCCAGTACAGCGCAGTGTCACTGAAAGTATCCCTGCATGCAAAAACCTCAAATTGGATGCTAAATTAATGGTAACAATTAGGTAGAAAGAGAGAAGCATGAAAGAGTCAAAGAAACAGAGGAGGGAAAATGAAAGCTTCCTATGATTCTTACACAATAATTGTTTGATAAATAAAGGTGTTTGGAAGTCCACAAAGGAATTTAGTTGAATCAGGAGAAAATTAATTCTGGAACTCTAGGATTTCTCTCTTTTTCATTTTTTCCACTAATAATTCCTTCCTTTCCTCATCAAAAGGTCCAATTTTTAGACTTGCTATTATTCATTCCTATCCTTTCCTGATTTTATTTGCTTTTTATTGAGTTCATAAGGCCAGTCACACTAGCTTTGCTATCACCAATATCCACAAACCACTTAAGAGCTGAGTAAACTACAAAGACTTAGAATGTCATAATTCTTGGTTGCCAAAAAACAGATCAAACCTCTCGTTATAATATCATTCTCTTTTACTTTATTTGGGGCCACAATGTTGATTCGAAATCTTGTTTTCTCATTTCTACCCAATTTCTTATAAATCACTCCACAGTTTAATCTTTCAAATATTTTCTGACTTTCCTGGTACCATCATAATTCATTTCATTTCACAGGTGAGACAGGTGGGCAAATCAAAGCGAAGTGGGGTACTGAAAAAGAAGTACTTTAATTCAAATCTTAGCTTTCTTTTCTTTTTTTTTTTAAGATTTTATTTATTTATCAGAGAGAGAGGGGGAGAGAGAGCGAGCACAGGCAGACAGAATGGCAGGCAGAGGCAGAGGGAGAAGCAGGCTCCCCGCCAAGCAAGGAGCCCGATGTGGGACTCGATCCCAGGATGCTGGGATCATAACCTGAGCCGAAGGCAGCTGCTTAACCAACTGAGCCACCCAGGCGTCCCAGCATTCTTTTCTATATGATGGGAATAATATTAACTATGTCATAGAAGTGTTAATATATTTTTTAACTGATACTGATAATCATATATTTTGATACAATTAAGACACTTGATATGAATGATAAGGTGATGAATAATACTGATATGGTCCCTGCCCTCAAGGACATTACCTTTAGTGGTAGGCTAGATAATATGCCAGAGAACAAATTTAAATAAATGTAATAAATGCCATGAAGAAAATTCACAAGGTATCTTGATACAACTACTAAGGAAGGGTGTTGGAGGAGTAGATAAGAAGGGCTAATTTATGAAAACTTGTCAGGAGAGGCTCTCTGAAGTGGAAATATGTAATCTGAGTGTTGAAGAATTGGAAAGTCAGCTTTGTAGAAGAAGCTGGAAATGTATGAGGAGGGAGTGGAAAGGAGCTTTTTGGAGTCCACAAGGACCTGAAAGATGGCAAGGATGGCTAAAGCTTAGTAAGAAAGGGAGAGAGTGGCATGAAACATGATTGGAAGAACCAGACCATTCAGAGCTTTGCATACATTATAACAATTTAGGATTTTATGCTAAGTGCAATAGAAATTGATGAGAATATTTTTAGGTGGGTAGTCGCATGATCTGTGTTTTATTATATGAAGAAGTTTTTATGGCTCCAGTCTGAAGAACACAATATAGGAAGGCAAGAATGAGAGGAAGAATAGTTCATATGCTACTGTGGTAGAGCATGCTATTATGGTAGACTCTGCTGTTGTGGTTTGTTGTAGGCTAATGGCAGAGGATTCAGAAGGATATGTGTTTACTCAGTATATATTTTGGTGGTAGAACCAGTAGGATTTATTGATAGTTTACATACCAGGGGAGAGTTTAAAGAACTAAGGAGTTTAAGAATGAGTCATAAATTACCAGCTTGAACAATTGGATATGATGTCATTTACTGAGCTGGGGAAGACTGGGAAAGAATAGCTGTGGGGAGAGGATAGAATCACAAGTCCATCTTAGAAATACAGGGTTTGAAAAGTGTAAAATATAGATGTGAATGTACAGTTAGAATATGCAGGTCTTGAATTTGAAATACTTTTCTGGTCTAGAGATACGTATTTGGAAGGGGTCATCAACCATGGGACTGAATAAAATTACCTAGGAGACAGTGTGATGAGAAAGAGAAAATGATCAAGAGAAAAGCTCCTCAGAACTCCTGACAATGAGAAGTTGGGTTAAAGTAGAGGAGCAAGCAAAGAGCTACGGCGGAAGTGGAACTGTGATATCGTGGAAATTGAGAGAAGAGGGCATTTGAAGGCGAGAGGAATCAGCTAAGCCATGTGTTGATGAGAGGTCAGGCAATCATAGAATTGTCCACTGGCTTTGGCTACCAGGGATGTGGTAATATAGCCAAAGTGTTTTAACTGAGTGGCAACAGCACAAGACAGAGCAGAATGGAATGAAGCATGAGAGTGAAGTAAGGAAGAAAAGACTTTTTTATTAGTTATACTAAAAAGAAAAACAGGTAGGTAACTGGAAGTTATGGGATATTAAGGAAATAATTTCATCACATTAGGGAAGTAATTTTGTCACTCTAGTTAATTTTTAATGGGGATACTGGATCATATTTTTGAGCTGATAGTAGTGATCTGGTAGAAAAGAAAGCTGTTATTGATGCAGCCCAGAGAGAGAGAATCCTGGAAAGACAACAGATAATGGAATGCAGATTAGAAGTATAGTGATACTCCTTTGAGAGGAGTAAGAATCTCACATGCCCTACCCCATTGCTCTAGAGGGGAATATGGCAAATGGAGATACAAATGGAGATATTGCTGATGCTTTTGGACTCAATAAGGATGTGATATGAGTAGTACATTTGCAGAGTATACAGAAAGCTTACGAATGACAATTCAATGAATATTTGTCCTAAAACAGTTAATCAGTTATCTCCCTGTTATCAACACCCTTAATTTCTACTGCTGCTTCACTAGTTTTTAGAAATACATATTACAGAAGGATATTTCTTCTACAACGAAGCTAGGGTGACAAAAACTTTAATGAGGAGAAATTATAAGAAAGGGATAGAAAATCGATACCTTTTTTTGTGCTGACCAAATTGAGAGGAAAGTCATTTTTGCTTCCCTTTCAGATGTGAAGTATCAGCAGACCCTTTTTTTATGTATTTGTTATTGATGTTCACATTTAAGAGTCTTCATACCCTGAGGCAGAAAGAACATTTCCAACAGTACACAACACAATTTTCTATACTTTATTACTTTAGTGGTTTTTCTCGTTTCCATTTTCAACTGGAAAAAAAAGGGGGGGTCTTTTCATGATATATTACGTTATGGTTAACCATCCCGTAATATAATAAATAACCCACAAAATGCAGTTCTAACTTGAGGGAGACCACAAGCTTCTAGAGGGCAGTTGTGTTTGCCTCCCCCACATTTTGCATCCCGTACAGTTCATATCAACCCCCATGGAAGGGAAACTTCATCAAGGTTGATAGTAGACCTAGAGTTGGCGCTGACTTCAAGTTCTAAGACCCAAACATTTCTTTGAATCAGAATTCCATTTTTGTATGATACAGTATTCCACACTCTAAAAAGGGAATGGTGAGTATAACTAGAGTTCTGGTAGAATAATGCAATAAAATATCAAGGGAATATGTGGTAAATAAATCCTGAATTATTTAATGTCATTTGGAGAAAACGTACTAGGATGTGGGGAATTGAGAAGGAAAGAGGTGAATTCTTCATGTGTAGAAGTCAGCTGTGTATGTGATCAAGTGTCGGGGGGGGGGGGCACTACCTTTCTTCCAAATGATTGCCAGGTGACCAAGTTCAGGGCAGTTCTATGTGTGTAAAGGAACACATTCCAGGAAAATCGACATTGATTGGGATGACATTAGGTGCTCTCTTCGGCTGAGGTTCTCTGAAAGTCCTTTCGTGTCTGCTGCCTTTTTTCAGTAATTTTTCTCCTTTTTTCCTATCTGTGCTTTTTACTTTGAGACTGTCACATTTCAATTCTTTATATCTCTTCTTTATTTTACTATTTCAGAAAAGATACCAAGTTAATGCTTCCTCTAATCTCATACCTGCCAGTAACACTAAGGTCAGTAACAAGTCCCAAATGTCAGATCTAGCTCTATAACAATGTTTCAATAATGGCAACACTTTGGTGAACATGTTTGCTGAGTGTGCTACTTAAATATATATATATATTTAGATTATATATATATATAATCTAAAAAGGACAAAAAAACAAAATTAAAGAAAAAAATCCCTAAGACTTGGAACCTTACCTTTCTTCCAGTCTTGTTGGCCTCAGCACAGACGAGTGAATGGAACTATTTTTGGTGGCATCTGTGAACCATGTCAGTGCTTCGGTCATGCCGAATCCTGTGATGACATCACCGGGAAATGCCTGGTAAGTGCTTTCTCCTCTGGGTATGCTGACTGGCAAGGCTAAAATCAGCTTAGTAGGCCCCGCAATTCAACTGTTATCTGTGGACAAACTCTTGAGTTAAGAAGCGACTCAACAGGGGTCTTTATATTGAACTGAGTTGACAGCTGACGATGCTCTTTCATATGTGGTCTCCCGGACTAAAAAGTATTAGGAAATGTTTATCCATAGTAGTCTAAGAATTGAATTAAAGAATTAGATATATTAAAATAAAACGGACTGGGATACCTATCTACCATGAAGATATATGGCTTCAATCCCTTCCATAAATCGATCAAAGATAGTCTCTATTTCTGTAACAGGAAATGATTTGTATCCCCATATCAAAATATAAAATATAATCTTTATAATAGACATAATTCAGTTTTTGCCACAGTGAAAAAAATGAGGGTATGCTGTGTGTTTTTTTATTTTAAAATTTCAACAATTAAGTAAAGACAAAGTATCATATATAGATTAAGAAATAATAAATATATGTGGTACATAATCACCAGAGCCGCTTGTCCTTACTACAATTAAGTCTAAACTTTTCAGCAGAAGAAAATCTCTGCAAAGGCCAGCACTTCCCATCCTGCTAAGAAACCTCTAGATTGGAGAATGTACGCTACATAGACCATTCTGGCAAACTCAAGGGCATGTTCGTTTCATAATGTCTGACATGGCATGAAGCTTGAAGCGACACTTCTCATTTTATCAGTCTTGCAGAAGCACAATTTGAAACAGTGCCAATTTAGGAGGATATCATATTCTCATTTCCCTGTAGAATTTAAGGCAGACTCTGTTATCTCTATTTCTTAATATTTTCTCTTCCTCTTGTCCAGTTTTACCCCCTTTCTCGTCCACTTAAAAGCTTCTGGGGAAAACCCCAAATGAAAATTCAGGGCTTTTGTTTCGATGCAATTTGGCATTTAGGTTTATTGATGCTCTTTCTGTTTTCTCTCTATAAGATTTTGTTTAATTGCATTGCAGTAGAAAGCATGGTAGCCTTAATTTGTGGATTAGTAGATTTTCCTACTAGAAAAACAGACTAAGCAATTTTCATTTTAATTATACCACACGTCTTTTAAAATGTACCTTGGGAAAAATGTTGAGTTACCTTTAAATGCTTTGCTAACATGCTTTAGGTACTATTAAGCCCAAAGCTGATATGGATTTGCTTTATTTAAATCTAAAAAGACAAACTAAACAGATCACAATACCAGACTTATAATGTTTCCAATAGTCCTATTTCATGTTGAGTTGATGAAGAGTAAATCAGATCATGCTGTTGGTCCATTTGGTTATGTGATATTTCTCAGAATGGAAGCCCTTTTTTTAGAATAAAATAGTTTCATTCAGCATAATTTGGGGAGGAAGAAAGGAGGGAGCAACAATTATCTGAGATCTTTTGTTGAAACCTTATTTATTGACTCCATTTCATGGAGGAAAAAAAATAGGAGGCCACCTTCAAATAGCAGAGGGAATCCTAGGGAAACAGTAGAGATCTTGCAATAGAAATAGAATTTGGTGTTTTCTTGGTTTTCCATTATGGCTGGCTAATATGTGATCATGTAAGAAGATACTTCTGGAGAATTTCAAATGCCTTTTATCTGAAATTATGTTGAAAATGAAGTAAGTGCTAATACCCCGTTTTGAGCATATTGTTTCTAATATGATCCGCAGAGAAAAATATTTGTTGCACATTAAAGACATTTTTAATGTTTACTTAACATGCATTTTATCTCCTTTTTTATTATGTATTTTTCCCCTAGCATTAAACAGAGAATTAATGAAATTTACAGATAAACTGCTTTTCAGTTGGCTTGGTCTGAAATATAATTAGAAATGAACTGAAATTCTTCTTTTGATATCAGATCAAGATCTGGACCTCTGTTATAGTGTGGACCTGTATCAAAAGGTCATTTTAACTCAAAGTACATTTGAAATGACCCAGGAAACATTCAAAGCCACATGGGAAGATTGTATACTTGCCCCTTCTCATTGTTATTGTCGTAAGTGCTGTGAATGGACATTTGGAAAGCATTTTAGATCAGGACACCTGTGAAAATATCCAGCCCATCAGAGAATACTTCTCATCTTTTTTCAGTTCCAATTTCCACTATACTGTTGTCTAATGCTGTTTCATAGGCTCACTTGCAAAAATACTCAAGTGTGAAGACTAATTTTATGATGTCCTCTAGAAGAAATAGGACATCAGTAAATATAAGCAACTTGTAGATGTTCTTTTTCTTTTAGATCAGTAGTTAAAGAAAAGGAGGCTGTCTGCGTTATGCAAGATTTTCAGCGGAATTTCAGAAATACCCCTTGAAACATGGTTAAGACAATCAGTTTCATGATCTTGTTTTTTAAAACCCCTAAGTCTTCGAAAGTTATAATTTGATCATGACAATATGCAAAGAATATTGGAAAAAAATACACATTTTTTTTTAGTAATAGCCAACCTTAGTTAAGCTTGAAGACCAAAAGGAATTAATACAAAGATGAAGTCAGAGAGGAGAAAGCCTTTCTTCACATTAGTCCATGTTCTGTGCACTCCATCTGAATACGTGCTATTTAGAAGTTAGCCTCTGCTCTCTTTGAAAAAAGGCTTGCCATATGTATTTGAGAGAGAAATTAAAGTACCTTAAAGAAAAACCTATTTTCAAGTATCACCAGATACTAAAGAAATATCTATTCACTTGTAGTTGATGAAATTGTCATGGGATTTCAGAGCTTGAAAACTTCATAAATTATAGGATTTAACTCCCTCATTTTACAGAATGTGAGAGATTCAGAGCACTAAATGATTGGATTTTGATTTAATATCTTCTACTCAATAAAGAAGTCGTCCCTCTCCCCAAGGAATTTAACAAGCTCCATTTAAAACCATGTGTTTATTTTTGTGTTTTTATTATCCATTAATTAAATGTAATTAAAGTGAGCTTCTTTAAAAAATACACTGATGTAATAATATTTCAGACCTTTCATTAAAATCGGCTGGTCCTTCCAGTGGTTATCCAGATTGATAAATAATTTGCTTTATCCTTAAAGGGAATTTACATTTTCAGTATTTCTTTTGTATATTTAATTAATGAACATAAAGATAAAGATTTTATACCCCTAAGCTCTGATGAACTCTTTTTAACATGAGAAAAATATTTTAATTTTATATGGTTATAAAAATAAAAATGTATTTCAGTCATAATAAATCCATATTGGACAATTTTTAAAAGCAATTAGATACATTTTATTGTACCATTGGAGGGGAAACAAGTTAGGTCTACATGGTGCCAAAACATAAAAATTTATCAAATTGTGCTATTGAAAGCTTTATAGACAATTCCACTGTTTGTTTAACTGGATTGTTCACCCTTATACCAGCCTTTTGTGAACACAGCCTGAGTTAATAAGTATACTTTAACTAATATGAAGAAATCTAGATATAAATTATTGTAATTTGATTTTTTTTCAAAAGGACATTGGACCCAAAATTACTACTTTGTAGAAAAATGCCATTTCACTTAAAAAAAAAAGTTTTGGAGAAATCATGTGCCTTGTGGTTTCATTACATATTGATGTGTTTAAAAATCTTTCAGTATTCTCATTGTTTAATTAGGAGCCAAGCAGGCCCCTCACAGATGTAATATGTTAGTGTATTGTCCAAATCATCAGAGCCCACTGAGCTCCAAATTAATCCCTGATGTAAGAGCACCATTGTCCCAGAGGATTTGTACGAGTAGCCACTGTTCTCATTAAATCTACAGTTTTAAACTGAACAATTGACTTTTACCTAGAATCAGCTACAATTTCTATTAAATTTATATTATTAGGACTCTCTACGCACTTTTACACACATATGCACAATCACATGTATTTCCTATGAAAAAAATTAAAAACTAACAGAAAAAGGAAATAAGATTTGTATAATGAAAAAAAATTATGAGGAACTTAAGTTGTTTTTTGTTAAGTATGCATATGCTGAAACTGACGTGCAGTTTATAAGCTACATATTAGATTAATTTTCAGTGCTATTTCCCAGCTGCAAAATTGACTATTTAATGTGGAAAATTATTCTTCCTAACAGGGAATAGACTAATAACTCTGTAGATCTATTTTTGGTAATATGTTGATGCTTGAGACCAAAATAATAATCTTTGATGTGCATTTCTTCCTCAGAACTGTAAGAATCACACAGGTGGCCCATACTGCAATAAATGTCTCCCTGGTTACTATGGTGATCCTAGTAAAGGAACCTCCGAAGACTGTCAGCCCTGTGCCTGTCCACTCAATATTCCATCCAATAAGTGAGTAACCAGCTTACCTCTCTAATGATTTGGGCATCCAGTTCTGCAAGCGCATTTTTGATATAGAATGTTTCTTTCTCTCGTCACACATAAATAAATAATAAATATATGCATGAATTTCTCTGGAAGGTAATATGAGTTTTTCTAAATATAAAATATTTAAAATTACTGCTAGTTATTCTGCAGAATTTTTAATATCTTAGTTCTGGTTCTTGTGATTTAATATCTAAGCGACAGAACTGAGATAGAATTTCTAAAACAACTATAAACGACAGACCTATTTTATACAAACGTATATACATGCCTACATGTACACACATACACACACATACACATATCTTCACACAGTAATAAAAAGACCACTAGTACTGGGTAGCTGGCTGACTCAGTGGTAGAAGAATGTGACTCTTGATCTTGGGGTTATGAGTTTGAGCCCCACATTGGGTGTAGAGTTTACTTAAGTAATTTTGGGGGCACCTGGTTGGCTCAATTGGTTAAGCATCTGCCTTCAGCTCAGGTCGTGATCCCAGGGTCCTGGTACTGAGCCCTGCATTGGCTCCCTGCTCTGTAGAGAGTCTGCTTCTCCCTCTCCCTCTACCTGCTGCTCCCCCTGTTTGTGCTCTCTCTGTGTCAAATAAATAAATAAAATCTTTAAGGTAAATACATAAATAAATGAGTAATTTTTAAAAATCACTAATACATTTACTGCTCATTTGGGTCCCAGTCTCACACTATTTATTTATGAATGTCAGGCAAGTCATAAACTTCTAGAAAAAGTAAAAGAGATCAATCTAGCTAACCTTTCAACACCCATCCTATTCCACTAACCTTTCAATACCTATCCTATTCCTTTGTTATCACATGGTTTATCACATTATTTATCACATTATCATATGCTATCATACAGATATGATATATATGTCTGACATATATATCAGTTTATCTCACTAAGATAATTATAGTGGTAATGACTATATTTGAATTATATGAATATCAAAATATGGGTGATATAGGTACCTTATTTTACATAAACTAAACCTTAAAAATGTTAATGAAACTTCGTACAATTGTTCCAGTCATCTAGTTTTTATTCTTTATTTTTAAAAAAATTTCTAACTATTCACCTAGGACAATAATTTTGGAATCTTAGAGAAGACTTTTAAGAGTGTATATTTTGTCTGCCTCTTCCCCTTACCTCTTAGGGGAACACTCTCTTCCAGCTGCTCTAATTCACATTCCCTCGGAGTGACCACCCTTAAACCACTACCTAAGTAAAACCCTGCCTCATAAATGTTATTATTTTAATGGGGCATAATATGTTGAACAAAAACCAGCCTTTCTGAACTAGTAAAAAAATTATAAATAATGATAATTTTAGGAGAAAGGGATCTTTTTGGAGACTCTTCTTAAGGATACACTTAGTGCTTCCTCCGCCTTCCGCTCAGGTCATGATCCCCTCAGGCTTTCTGCTCAGCAGGAGTCTGCTTCGCCCTCTCCCCCTGAGCCTCCCCCTAGTCATGCTCTCTTGCACGCACATACTCTCTCTTTCTCTCTCTCTCTAATAAATAAATTTTTAAAATCTTTAAAAAATAGGTAAACTTAGTGCTTAATAATGTCTGTATTATATTAGGCACTTTCCAGCTATTTCTAAATTTTGTGATAATGCTTGAAGAACTTAAATTTTTAATGATTTTTAAAATTAAATCTATCACCTACAGTCTTTTAATGTAAAGGGGTTATCAAGTTAGTTATATTCTGAATGAGGTCTTACCCAAGACACTGCCAGTGAAAATGGTCTTTTTTTATAGTCAATGAGTACCCTAAGCTAAAGACAGGATTATTCTGTCCCTAAGTTTAAAAGTCCTCATGGAAATTATGGTTCCTAGTTTTCATTCCATTTGAAATCCTTATCGTCCTCTCCAACAAATCTGCTCCTTCAGAAGGAAAAAAAGAACTAACATTTAATAGAAGAAAATATTAATAATATAAATAATAATAATATAATAATATTTTATTAAAACAGACTACTAGGGATGCCTGGGTGGCTCAGTTGATTAAGCATCCGTCTTCGGCTCAGGTCATGATCTCAGGGTCCTGGGATTGAGCCCCATATGGGGCTCCTTGCTCAGCGGAGAGTCTGCTTCTTTCTCCCTCTATCCTTCCCTCTGCTCATGTTTGCTCTCTCTGTCTCTGTCTCTCTCTCTCAAATAAATGAATAAAATGCTTAAAAATAAAATAAAACAGGCTGCTATATTCTAGATATAGCAGCATACAGTCCAATAAGGTGAATATTACCCCCATTTAACAGATTAAGAAAAATTCTCCAAGTGGAAAAATAGCATTATGGAACCAATTTTGGAGCTAGAATTCCTTGATACAAATTTTGAGTTCTATACTTTCTGGCTGTGTGACTCCAAGAAAGCTACTTAAACTCTTTGCGTCTCAGTTCTTTCAACATTAGTTGTGATAATAGGACCTTCTTATAGGGTTGTTATGAGAATTATGTAAATTAAAATTCACCAAGCACTTGAAACAATGATTGGACATGATGAGTCCAATCCAAGGACTGATTATTATTAATTTGCTCAGAGTCCTAATATTAAAGTATCAGTGTTGGAATTTTAAGTTTCAAGTCAATGTGTTTTCCAGTCCTCTGCAGTCTACATTGAGAACTTCCTTGAAGAGCACACTGAATTTTAAGTGATACCAATAAAAGCAATTAAATGGAAAATTGGGTCAATATATGTTAGTGATCAAAATATTTCCAGAGTTTAGGGCATGAGCCTGGATGGACACAAAACTGAAGATCCTTTGGCAACAAAAGGTGTCAGAAAAAGAAGCTAATAGGAAATATAATGGAAAATAACAAATATAGGAGAACAAATTAAATTTCTTCATAATCTATGGTTAGTCAGTCCAGTGTTGGCCATAATATGGCACAACTCTTGCTTGCTGGTGTACTTGAGAAGGGTTAGGCCACAGAATGGAGAACCTGCTCATTCACTGTGGCTGAGAGAATTCTCCAGAACCATCCAATATACTCAAAACTCAGTGTTCAACACTCACTTTCACTGAGGAAAACAGAGGGACTGCATTTGGCCTCTCACTTCTTTTGCACTCCTTCCTTCTCAGGCAAAACGTCACAGTCACCAGCAGAGCTATGAATCCAGCAGAGCTGCCATTGATTGTACAGTGTCAATTCTAGCTTAATACATTTGGAGAATTATGTAATTGATAGGATATGTAGATCTAATGGACTTATCCTCAAGTCTGACCAACATTACTATAAATGCAGAGGGACCATTAGAGAACTTTGCTTGGGTAATTATAGGCATTCATGGCCCATCCTTCTCTGTTTGCTGTGCTTCTACTTTAATTTTAATAATGGGTTCTAATTGTGTTCCTGAAAGGAAAGAGGATGTCCACATCACCATCCAACAGCAACAAAGGAATTGGGTCCTAGTTCCAAGGATGGTATTTCTTTAAGTATATATATTCCAATTTTGTATAATTATGTAGATCTTGATTTAAAAAAAATAGACAACTCCATAACATCTGTGATACTAAGTATTTAAAGATACTGCAATTTTTGAGATGTCTCACTTCTATTAAATAATTATTAAATAATAATTTTATCTTTAGAATGGAAAATAGAGTAACAACCAATTTTAAATTCCAGCTTCAAATATAGCTTTTTTTTTTTTTTTTTCAGGTAGAAAGAGGAGACAGTGATAATCCACTTAGTTTAAAAATGCTAGTTTTGGGTTTAAAGTTATAAAGACTTTAAATTTAAAACAACGTGAAACAATAAGATTGTTTAGCTGTGCAATTGTGATTAGAAAAATCCTCTGTAATCTAATGACCTGAAATGCTTTATTTTGAAATCACTAAATAATGAGACAGGGAAACTCTCCATTTAAAAAAAATTTTTTTTCAAAAAGTCATTACTATTATAATCTGAGTTGAAAACTCTTGAGGAATAAATTGAATATTCACAGTAATCCAGAAGATGGGATTCAAATTTCCACAGGTTATTAAAAAAAAAAATCAGCTAAAGATTGCCGCAACCTTCATCTAGAAGTATAAGGCTTAGTGATATTTTTGCTTTGGTGATTTATCTATTTAATCCCTGATCATAAATCTTATAGATCACAAGCATTTTGGCTCCAAATTTCTTAGATAATATTGCTAAATAAATCAAATATGTAGGGAGATAAAGATAAATTGGTATAATTATTATGATATATGAATACAGACAAGCATATAATATTTAAATTATACATATATATCAACTGCATCAACTATTCACAGTGTCCACTGTTTGCTTAAGCCTCTCATCTAGGTGATGTATATATTTTAGTTATAGATTGTAACTAGGTAGTGAAATTTATCTCTAGAGAAGCAAATAAATATGCAAATATTTCAAATGTTTTATACTCATTAATTTCCAGTATCGCATAACTTATAAATTAAATATAATATGAAAGAGACACGTGGATGTCCGCCCTTGAACACTTAGAATGTGTTTGAGTAGATAATATTACTGAAATCATTTGTATAATAAAATTCAATATATTCTTTCCACAAGACTGGACAGAGGGTAGGCCCTCGATAGTGGCCTATTTACTAATACCGTTTTGAATACCACTTCTTTGTGTGCATCAGGAAAATTGAATTTCAATTTTTAAGAGAATGGAACACTCCTAGAACTGACTTCGAATTACTGCTGTTGTAATTAGTGCTTTTTAAAAAAAGATGTTTATTTATTTATTTAACAGAGAGAGGCACAGCAAGAGAGGGAACAAAGCAGGGGGAGTGGGAGAAGGACAAGCAGCTCCCCCCTGACCCTCTCCCTTCCCCCCACTGTGCAGGGAGCCCCAGGGGCGGCTAGATCCCAAGGTCCTGGGATCCTGACCTGAGCAGAAGGCAGACGCTTAACTACTGAGCCACTCAGGCGCCCCATGTAATTAGTACTCCTAGTAGAGAAATAAGCCTGTTCCAAGACAGAAGGTAAATTTAAGAAAATACTCAGCAACATTCTTTAGAAATCTTTGGGTGTGTTATATGTTTCAGAGCACTTTTGTACACATTTTTTTATGTCACCATGAGTAAGTATGATGTATTTTACCAGTCCATCGTACGAGAAGGGAGAGCTAAACTCCAGAGAAATTAAATGCCTTGATCATGATCATTACAGCTTGCTTGTGGCAGAACAAATATTAGAACCCATATATTCTGATTCACCTCTCTGTGCTTCTTCCAAGGGGGCTATAGAAATAAAAACAATTACAGAGACATTGAAGAGAAGCAAGAAAACAAAAGGAAAGAAAAGAAAATTAACACAACTTCATGTTAGACACACTGCAAATATTCATCATAGGAAATGATCCCAGGGTTTGGCAACAGTTATGCTAACACAAATGTAAGGGATTAGGCATGATGAGATAATGCAGGTTTAATTAACAAGTAATGAAATACCTTAAAATGGAAACAAATCAACATATTTTGCCAAAAACAATCTAAAGTGTTATTAAATGGCAGCTACAGTTTATTGTGGTACTTTGTGACGTGCTTGCTTTCATACTTAATCAGTGTGAAAGGCTTTTCTAGGTTGATCATATTCTTTCGTTTTGCCAAATGAGAAACTCAAGTTCAGAGGACAAAGAGCATCCAAAGACATAGAAAATAATACAGTTCTAATGACAAAATTCAGGGATGGACATTAAATCAGATTTCATATCATCTGATTATGATATATGAATACAGAATAGAATTATTAAATTAAAGGTAATTAAAGAAATACATGTGTTTGCTCAATGGTTCTCCTGAGAATAAAGACAGAGATCATTGACCTGAAAGAAGAAAACCTTACAGAGACACTTCAGAATTTCATGGGGTCCAAACCACAGTCACCAAGTAAAGGAGTTTTCCCTTCGTTTTTCTCCCTTCCCTCTCTGTCCTCTGCTCCTTGGGCAGCTATGACTGGTCGTTCTCACTGCCCTTCCTGCACCTTCCCTCTCAGACACACAGCATCTTCTTCCTTCTGGGTTCTCTTTCCCTGACCCGAATGTTCCAGGTTGCAGTTGGTTAGCAGGAGTCCTGCTCCCCTATTGCATAGACAAACATGGAACACGCCCTGATTTTATGACCCTGATTTTATAGTGCTGGAAATTCCATGCTGGTGGCGAAATGGGTGGTTATTTCATATCACATCACAGTCCCAAGAGGCGGTGCACTTCCCTCTTGCATTAGCTGTGAGAAAGCTCAAAGCCATATGTTGACTGCCACTTCCAAAAGAACATACCTTATAATATGTATACATTTTGTGATTTAAATATACCCTTGATTTTATCTAATTTTTAAGTGTTTTTTCTCTTGAGCCTTAAAGTACCATTTTATTTTAATGTACATATTTTGACACGTAGAATTAAATTCTTTTTGGAACAAGGCCAGTTTTATTTTTATGTATATATCCACATGTGTTAGCACAAACACCTGTATTTGCATATATATTCATATATATATATATATACACACACACACACACACATAAACATACACAGATTACATACTTATAAATGGATCATTATAAATCTAAGAATCTATGTTCAGCCATTAAAAAGAACTATTTCCATGTGCAGATCCTTATTAGGTAGTCGACCAGTAGCTTCTCATCTTCCTCCTATTTGTGGAAAATGCCTGCTGTTCTTAGATCCCATGTGTCTTCTGTGGCATGAAGTGGATAATTCAGGAAGCAGAACACAATCTCTCTTCTGATGGAGAGCTAGCCAACTAGAGTTAAGTGACATAATCTTGGAATCACTGGAAGTCAACAATGATCTTACAGTTCCCTCTTTCTGTCACAGAATAGTTAGCTTCATATTTTGGCCAAAATCAGTGTCAAGTTGCTTGCTATATTTGCCAAAATAAATTCTGTAGACATTTTCTGTTGTACATGTTTAATTCCCATTCTCTTTTTATTTTTGCTGTTGAATGCCCTCTTCCCTATAGTAGTAACTGTAATTATAGTGGCAAGGGAGTAGACCTTCAGTTTATGTTGTTTAAAGAATATTGAATCACAAATACATAATTTATGAGGATGTTTTATTTAGATGCATCATGTCAAGTGATGTATTACCAAAAGTTTAAACTTATTTAATTCTTACCAGTAGAATGAATGCTGGCTGGTTACAGGGAAAGGAGAATATCAAATTAGAAATGAGAAGTCCTAGATTCCACACTAAAGGCTCCTGGATATTAGCTATGACCTTGGGCAAGACAAATGATGCCCACCCCAACCTGCTTATAAGATTTTTGTGCAAATGTGATAAAAATTATTTGTAAAAGTCCTCTGAAAATGTAGAGAGCTAGTCAAATCCAGTATATTGTTATTCCTTTTTTTTTTCCTGAAAAATTACTGATTTTTGTCAGTAGGTGCATTTTACTTTACTTCTGTTGGTTTTAACTGACAGATGAGTATATTTAAGAATTTGAAATCTATTTTATAGTTTTAAAGTGTCAGAAACCCTGTCAAGCACCTTTGACATGACTTATGGTAAACTGATTTAGGATTTTAAAAAATAATTAGTATGGTTTTCTTTCAATCACTGGAGTCCCATATGAGTGAGAGACCCGGGGCTTTTAGTTAGAGTAATTTTGTCCCTAGACAATGCGACAGTTATAGAATGCCAATTTTAAAATAAGACATATATGTATTCCAGAGATTTGTCAAAATCCAGTCTCCTCTTTTATGCCTGGAAACAATAGCAAATCACGAGGTGAGGAGGGGAAAAAAAAAAAAAATCTGTTTCCATTTTTACATGGGCCTTGTTTTCTCCTATCAAGTCATTCACCTGCCAAGAAAATCACTCCTGGGGAGGTCCTTTTGGGGGCAGGTACAAGGCTGCTCTCCAAAAGATGGTCCTCCTCTCCCTGAGCACAGTCTGGTTGACTTGGTTCTGCTGCTCGTGGCAGCCTCCCCAACCCCTTAACATGGCATTCTTTTATCCGGGTGATATTTGTAATTCAAGATAGCCCAACCCAGGCTTCCCCCCAGCATTACCTCAACAGATTCATTTTGACTTTTCCACTAAGTTGAAATGTTTTAAATGATAGAAGTCCTTGGTTCTAATAGCTTGCTACTATAAAAAAAAAAAGTGATTATTAAATCTTGGCAGGACTGCTCTGAATTAAGCCAGAGGAGTAATATTCAGAAATGGTACCTGTGATCTGACCTGCACAAAAGTCAAGGAAGTATTCCAAAGGGATTCGAGTGTCAGGAGCAGAACAAGATCAGGACTTGCAGCGTTTAATTTGTTGTTCACTCATTAACATTCATTTAGCATCAAGCAAGCCTCTATCGAATTGTCCTGTCATATATAATACAGAGAAGTAAGTCTATTTAGGGAAAACATAATGGGAGAGAGATTAATGGGGGGCATTTTATATTAAAATGGTAGAGCAGCAGAACTCACAGAATTCAGAAGGGTTGATGGCCTTTCAGAGAGCAAGCATGTCAGTCTTGGGGTAGGAGTTCACGTGTGAGGGGTGCTTCTCACAAGGCAAAGAAATGTGTCTAGGTTCGCACATGTTTTTGAAGGCTGGCATGTAATTCTGTAATCACTCTGCTGGATCCTAATTTGGTCTTCAGATCCATTACTTCAGACCCAAACTGGAAATATGTACAAAGAGAGTGATCAACTTCGGAACACCAGAAGATGTGTGATGGCAAGGTTTTGGGGGATGGCTTAGTTGATTGTATTTTTAAGCAGAATCTGCATGGTTTGTCTCTTCTGAAAACTTTTTGAAGGATTTCACTTGCCTAAATAGCATCCCCGTGGGTCCACACGGGCAGCCTCTTATGCATATGCACACATGCTTACACACGTACCCACACACCCACACACACCTCCACACACACAGTACCAGGACTGAAAGTAGGAGCCCCATCACAACCAGCACTACCACCACTACTTCCAAGATCGTATACTGAGTTTTTCAAAATCTCTAACAGATTTTTCAGAGCTGCTTCAAATTCAGAAGGATTTTGGCTAGAAAGAAATTGTATGATGCCATGTCTTGCCAGGCCTAGGCAATCCGTACAAAGCAACTCTATAGTGCCACTTGTTCCTGATGATCACAGACCCAGAACAGTCAAAAGTCAGTTAATAACATGCCACAAGGCTCCTGCTCTCCACTGGGCTATATTCCTGTCTGCAGAAATAGCAATGTCATTTCATCCTCGATTGGCCAGGCCCTCATCTCCATCTGTGAGACAAGAATGACCAGCCTGTGTACCCTTTGTCACAGCAGTCCTGGAGACACAGAGATGAAAATATGCTGCTAATGACTTTGTGTATATGCTTCTTCCTTGTCTCTGTTGTTCCTCAAAAATATCAACACAGCTTTAGCCCAACGTGCCATTTAGACCGAAGTCTTGGAATGATCTGTGATGCTTGCCCTGTTGGGTACTCAGGACCACGCTGTGAGAGGTAAGCATGAGCTGCACAGTCTTTCACGAGGATTTCTACCTTGGGAGGTATAAAACCACAGGCATTATCATCCTTCGCACTATTTCAGAAATGCCGCCACACTCGGCAAGGTGAAATAAAGTTTCTCACTGTACTTGTCAAACACATGCATTTTATTTTTATAGTTTATTTATTCTCTAGAAATTGCTCTATAAATCTCCATTCACTCAGAGAGTGTTTGATGAATGTTTTAATCTTAAAGGTTAAGCATTAACCTACAATCTTTCTAGAAAGTACTGCTCAAGTGGAAAGTCATGCACTTTAAGATTTATCTCACTGTCCATGTTGGCACCATTTATTTTTCATAATTAGTGTTTTGTTCTAAAATGTGGCTTAAATGTGTAGTTCATAGTTCAGCAAGTGGTCCATAATTTACCTTAAATGTATTTGAAAATAGAAAGAAAACGTGATTTATTATCATGATGTCTAGCCTCTTCTAATTAATTCTAAGCCTGTATTTTAATTCCTGTTGATTTTACTAGGTTGTTTTGCAGTGGAACCAGGAATATTATTGTATGTAATTTGTGTGTGTGTTTTTTTTTCCCTGAACTATTTTTGAAGGAAACGTTCTTCTGTATTTCAGTCCCAGTATAAAAATGGTACAAAATTCTCCCATGGTATCATTGACAAGTACACCAACATCTCTCCAGTTTTAGCCCTGGGAGTCATCCCTTTTGCTGCCATTACTGGGGGATGCGGGAAGCAGAGGAAGTGACCTGACCTGCTTTTACCGATTATCACCAAGGCAGACACCAGAGAGGGCTATTGCTGCCTCTCCTTTCCTGTCCTCTTGTCACCCCAGTTCAGCCAGGGTGCAAAAAGTGGACCCAATCACCAGAAGAGAGAATAGAGTTTAGCCAATAGCTAGCCATCTGTGGACGAGGTGCCAGGGACGGTTCCCAGCAGCAACAAGGGCTGTTTGTGAGCATGGCAACATCTGTAAATGAGTAAAGGAAGAATAGAACTGAAACAGGGAGGATTTATATGCAACTGAGGAACTGGAGGTCTTTGTATTAATAAGAAAAGAAAAAAAAAAAAAACCTGGAGGGTACGTGTATATTACTTGTATATTACTTACTATAATCGTAGGACACATCATTGCCGAAGACAGACTTACATCAAATGCCTAACCCCCTGGCTCACTACGGGCAGTCTTTTTTTTTTTTTTTTTTTTTTTTAGCAACTGGAAAATTACAGCTGCTCTGTCACACAATGCCATTAAATCCCACTTATATAGGTGAGCATAGTCTCTGATGTATTTATGCTTCATGCTCTGTATTTTCTGTACATGGTAGACAGTCCTTTTTGAACCAGTTACAGCTGAACATTCTGCATTTTATTTAACAAAACATCAATTTAGCAATTATCATGTGCCAGGCACGGGGCTTGAAGTAGGATACAAACAGATGCCTTGTACTGTCCTTACCTTCAAGCAGCTCACATCACTAAAGTGAACGAGAATGGTGGAAGGTATTCTGGAGACAATTCTAATCTGAATAATCAAAGTTGCTGAGGAAAGAAATACCTGACAGTGAGCATGATTTTCTGTTTAAAATCTTTATTAAGCGGCTTAAAAAAAAAAAATGGAAACAGACATATGCTGCTTCTAAAATGGCATATCTTCTCTCCAGTTCAAGTTTTTCAGTCAAAAATCATCTTAAGTTATTACTATATGGAAGATGGAATATTGTTTTTTTTCTAGCCAGAATTTGGAATAGGGTTTTCTAGGAATATTTAGGGTTTATCATTTCTGTGTATTTATATGAGCTCAGAAGTCCATGATTAGAGGAAATCAAAATATTAGGGGAGACATTTTTGAGGATGTGCACGGTGAGGTGGAAGGCAAGGCAAGTACAGCTCAGAGGAAGAAGAGGAGCCTGGTTGCATTGAAAATCTTGTAATCAAAACTATTCTGCAAGTGATTGGTGTAATCAGTTTGTGCACATCATCTACATAAAATCAGCATTGGAAAAGTAGAGCAGTGTTTCCCAAACTGTAGATGTTTTTGAAATAGAGTTCTGTAATCGCATAAGTATATGAAGTATCTATTAGCATGTTAAAAGTTCTGACATGTCCTGGATGGAAGACATCTGCTTAATTTCTTTAACTCAGCATTTTCTTTTCTTTTCTTGAAGTGGAGCTGACACCCAGTGTTACATTAGATTCAGGTATACAACGTAGTGATTGGACCACTCTACACATTATGCTATAACTCAGCATTTTCTAATCCTGTGTGACCATATATATATATATATATATATACACATATATATACATATATACATATACATATACACATATATACATATGTGTATATATATACATATATATATATATGCATCTCAGACTCAACTCAGGTGGTGGACAGGAATTATAACTTTATATTCTTTATCTCAATTTAATTTCTATTTTGAGACCAAATCTCTATATGTGGGAGCTGTGAGAGCTTAGAAACATAATTTCAGTGAGGTATACTTTAAATTCACTCAATGTTATATGTCAGTTATATCTCAATTTAAAATTTTTTTTTTCTTTCCTCCCCATCTCTCAGGCTTGAACCAAATTCTAACAAGCTTAGTTAGAACCAAGAAACCTGAATGCTTGAGTGAGTGAGTGAGTGATTATGTGTATGGTACTGTTTGTGTGTCTGTGAGTGTATATGTGACTGTGAGTGTGTGTGGCTCTGTGTGTATGTGTGTGTCTGTGGCTATGAGTGTGTCTGTGTGTTGCTGTGAGTGTGTGTACAACTATGAGTATGTTTGGCTGAGTGTGTGGTGTGTCTCAGTGAGTATCTGTGTCTGTGAGTGTGTGTGTCTGTGTGACTATGTGTGTGGCTCTGTGTGAGTGTAGGTGTATGGCTCTGTAAGTGTATGTGTGGCTGTGAGATTGTGTGAGTGTGTGGCTCTGTGTGTGTGTCTGTGTATTGTGGGGGGGCAATGTACAGATGGTGGTCCAAACATCCAAGGATGTTTCTGGCAACCTCTTTCTTTTTCTGGTCCTCCCAGCTGCCTTTCCCTTCACGTCGAATAACTCTGCACTACTTCCATACCACTAGTAGGGGTGTGGGACTCATTCTGCTGCCTTCACTCCCCTGGGACCCACCAACATTCTACTCATCCCTTCTCCATCTGCCTTTTCTAACTTCATTCCATTTTCTGTTAGGGATTAATTGCAGCAAGAGGGGCCAAATTCATAGAAATTGTGACTTCTGAATCCCAAAGTCCAGAAGATTCCTGGACTTTCTGCTTTCATCCTTGTCAGATCTTTTCACTCAGTCATGTAGCGCAAGATGGTCTTACTGCTAGAAATGAGGGAATAGAAACAATCATGAAAAAGAGGATGGCAAAACAAGATATGACAAAATATTAACTAACTTTTTTAGTTGACTTATAATTTACATTAGTTTCAGGTGTACAACATAATGATTCAACAACTCTAAAGGTTATCCTATGCTCACCACAAGTGAAGCTCCCATCCGTCACCATACAATGCTATCACAGTACCATTGACTGTATTCCCTATGCTGTGTCTTTCATCCCTGTGACTTATTCATTCCATAACTGGAAGCCTGTATTTTCCTCTCCCTTTCAACCTCCAGCCCCCACCCCTGAGGACAACCATCATTGTGTTCTCTGTGCTTATAGTGTCCGATTCTGCTTTTTTTTTTTTAATTCATTTAAGATACTGACTGATAGTCTATAACATGTAGAACACTAGTTACACTTTTCAGAAACTTTTGCTTGGGGCCAAAGCACCCATACTTTCAGATATTGCTGCTTTCCTCTGGGGAATATTTTAAATAAAAGAGAAACAGAGAGAGAATGAGGGAATGAGGTATTCATCATGGCACTTTTCTAAGATTCTGGGCATCTGTCACTGTCAAGGAGAAGAAAAGATAGAAAAACAAAGAAAATACCTTGAAGGGTGAAAAGGGATGAGTGTTGGAGTATCAGGAAAAATTTAAAAGAACATGGAGAAAAAGTGAGCTAAATGCTGGCCACATTTGCTCTACTGGTCACTAAGTACTTCCAGAACCTTATTCTGAAAGTATATATCATATATATCATACTCAGCAATATATCATACTTAATGGAGATACACTTAAAAAGACTGTGGCAGGGCGCTTGAGTGGCACAATCAGTTGAGCATCTGACTCTTGGTCTCAGCTCAGGTCATGATCTCAGGGTTGTGGGATCAAGCCCCATATGGGTGGGCTCTGAGCTCAGTGGGGAGTATGAGATTCTCTCTCCCACCTCCTTCCACCCCCCCCCAAAATAAATAAATAAATCTTAAGGAAAAAGAATGTGGCAAGTTGACCCAGTAGGATATATTGGACCATGTGAAACTTAATGAGGTACAAGGACCCCCAAAGCCCTGTCCCCTCCATAGCTGACAAATTTTTAACAGCTCCTCATGTAAGGAGAGAGAGGTCAAAGTTAAGACTCATTTCACAATGGCCACTAAGAGTGCAGAAGGTATTGGAACCTAATTGCTTGTAATTTGGGAAATTCACCTATAGTTTTATCTGTATGATTCATATTCTAGGTCAGAAAAATTTCTTATTGCTTTTTAAGTTTCAGTTCCAAAATCCTATTTAGATATTCTCTGCTTCATAAATTCCTGATTTTGAATTGAGTCTAATTACCGTATTACCACGATACTGCTGAGAATTTCTCCTCATGCCTGAGTCTCCTTGAGCCCTTGAGTCTCAGACGTGGAGTGTATAGTCACAGAAATAGAAAAAGCAAAACAGTCATACTTAACTCAGTAATACCATTAGCAACACTGTGACTCCAAGTAAGGTTTCAAAGTCTGCTCCTATGTGGTTGTACAGGTTGTAGAATGCACAAAAGTACTCAGCCGAGGGGGAGTTTAGGAGCTTGCGTTCCGGCTGCTCAGTATGTCCACTCTCTCTTTGGTTTTCTGCATATGCTCAAAGAAGACCCTTTTCTTCTCCTAATTTGCAGAAAGGGACCACATAAGCAGGCAAACCCACCCAGTCTTTAACTGATTCAGTCACAGGGGAAGTAGTAAGAATACATACCTATTGCATAGCAACTCCAGCCACCCTCCTCTGTGCCTTCACCAATACTGTTCCCTCTGCAGCCCTTCCAGCTCTCCACGTGAGACTCACCCTGCTCAAGTTTTCCAGTTCAACCCTATCATCCTGAAAGGGTCCTTGATGAATCCTAATCTGAATTGGTTGCCCTTTTCTGTGTTTCCATGAGGACATTGGCATATCTGCAGTAGCTCCCTGCTACATTTTTAAGTACGTCTTTCTTCTCCATGGACTGCAGCATAAAGATTGTGCCTTATTTATATTAGTATGATGAAATGTTCCATAGGTATTTGAGGAAGGGCAGGAGAGGAAAAGAGTGAGAGCTTTTCTAGTATGCTCATAGATATCAAAGTACTGTGTTTAGTCTATAGATACTGAGACTGTAGGCCACGTATTTTAGCCAAAAGTTACTGAAAAAAATGATGCAGTGGAAGAAAAGAAATCTTGCCAGTGTTGCTCTGCACTTCTCATTGCCATTTCTCTTCACTTTTGCTATCTTCCCTCTCCCTCTGTCATCTCTCTCTCTCTAATATTGTTCCTGAGTCATCAACAGAAAGAACCATATTATATAATGGCATGTGGCATCTAGAATCTCATCTACATTAAAGGTCCTCTTTCTAAAATATTGCCGTTTGGTATGAAAAAAGTTAGTATATGTGGAAAGAAACAGTGACTTTGTATTGTCAGGCTGTCCATCTGTAGCAAGGAATCCAATGAACTCTGCTAAGAAGCATCCTCATTCTGCCTTACGTATGAAAGTGAGAGACCCTGAGATTTCAAATTACAATTAGTTTTTGTAGAGTGAAAAACTGAGAGGCTGGCAAGGTTTAAAGGGCTGTCATTCACACTAATTTTAATTAAGTGACTCCAACTTGATCAGACTATAAAACACTTATTAACAAAAGTTAAATGATTAGCAGTATTATATTCACTGACCCTAGAATTACTTTTTAATTTCTACTGACAAATTTTTATGTCTCTAAAACTACTATGCTATGTATGGAAACACACTATGCATATACATACCAGTAATAGAACCTGAATGCACACTTTTTATAGAGCAGCAGATGAATTATCTCTTATGTATATTCAGTATGCTTTCTTACATGTTCTACAACAAAAGGGAAAAGATGCTTCTTCCATTAGTCTACTTGATTGTTATTATTTTCTCATGAACAAAGGGTTCCTTTTTATTGTGGAAGGATTGGGGGCTTACTAATTGGTATCCGTGTTGAGAAAAATTCCCAGATCTTATTATATAATGCCATCTCTCCTGAGGGCAGTAAGTCATTTTGAGGAAAGTGAGCTGAAAATAATGGGTTTTCGTTGGCTGCGATAATGATCATTGTATATCGTTATTCTAGTGGAGCAAAGTCTGTCTGTTAATGGTAAACAAAATGAGATGAGAGTATATGTGGATGTGATCATAAGCTCTGCATATGAAGTAAGGCAAGGAGAATTGGATTAAAATTCAAAAGTGTCTTCCTATTATCTTTATGGAATACCACTTCTGGAGAGATTGTGGGGAAATTATATACACTAAAATGTTAGTTCATATTTTACAGTAGATAATTAATAAGCAATTATATTTGTGGGTGGTGTAGTCTTCCAAACAATATTTATACTATGACTTTTGCAATTTATACAGTATTTTGTGAATATAATTAAAACTAGTAATCTCATTTTTAAAAATTATGGTAAAAGGTTAATCCTCTAAAAAAAATGATTATTATGGCACTTATAAGTGTTCTAGAAAACTCAAAGTCATTAATGACTTTGGCCCATAGTTGTGATGTTATTAAAATACCCTCACATGATGTAATGGATTTAAATAATTTCTATTTTGAATGGTAGAGAGCATTTCTCTACACAGTGGCTATATATCTGCAAGTCAATGAGCATAAAAGTAGTGTACTATTGAAATGATATTCTCCCACATTGTTTTTGCTCCCCTTCAATTTTGATCTTTGCCGCAAAAGACTTTTTATTTTGCTAAGATGGCACAGATGACAGAGCCAGCCTGACTGTAAGACTAGAAAGGCCCTGTTTTGCTTCTCCTTTGGCAAGTGTGGTTTAATATGAAGCGTGAACAAATGTAACTGAAAGAGAAGACAGAGCAGAATATAAATAGATACCTCCTGAAACCCTGTATCTGTACATCTGTGACATTAAGTAGCATTTTGAAACAACATATGGATAAAGGGAAATTTAATACTACAATTTTAAAAATCATCTCTGCTATGCCTCATAAATAAACAAATTTTTTCCAATAATATGTAAAATAGTACTTAGTCCCTAAAAGAAAAAAGAGAGAGGAAGAGAGAGAGACCTAGAGTTTGTTAATACGAGTTGTGGGCACAATTAAGCGTCACCTTACAGCTTGTTACCCCAAGATGCTGGCATACCTGCTTCTTGGGAAGGGCTCTTCAGTGAAAATCTGCCTCTTTATGGAAATGCAAATATATACAAACCTATTATTAACACAGACATAACCACAGCCCCCATCTGAATAATAATGAGACTCTTTTGAGTCACAATTTTCTATTTAATAAATTCTGAGTTCTCGCTGCTGAATTTCCTTGCAAGTCTGTTTCCTCATAACAAGCTTTTGTTACAACAACAACAAAAAATGTGAACCTTACATATTTGTACAGAAAACAACCAATTGGAGTAGATACATATGATGTGTTGCACTACAAAGGCTTTCCAACGTGGACCTGGATTCCTCCGGAGTGCCAACAGCAGATTTCTTATTATGCTTTGGTCTCGTCTTCGGTGCCAGTGACAAGATTTTTTTTTTTCCCCCCTGGCTGAAATCTAATTACTAGTGGGGCTGGCAGGATTTCATCTTGTATCTACACTATAGTTATAGAAAAACATTTTTTAATCACCTTGATTCGAGAGAAGGAACACTTAAAAGGAAAGCTTATCATCCTGGGAGAGGGTAGTGTGAAAAATATACAAACATTGCCCCCAGTGGGTTTTGTGAGTTCCTCCCAGATACTCACTGATGAAATTTTTCCCCGTAGGTGTGCAGAAGGCTATTTTGGAGAACCTTCTGTACCTGGAGGATCATGTCAGCCATGCCAATGCAATGACAACCTTGACTTCTCCATCCCTGGCAGCTGTGACAGCTTGTCTGGCTCCTGTCTGATATGTAAGCCAGGTACAACAGGCCGCTTCTGTGAGCTCTGTGCTGATGGGTATTTTGGAGACGCCGTTGATGCAAAGAACTGTCAGCGTAAGTCCTGAACTACTGACGCCCCTGACAGAATTGATGCATTGCACCTCAAAGCAGCTGATGAGTTCTTGATTGGGGATTGGAGGGAAGGAAATGAGGTGGATACATGTATCATAGAAGCAGAGCCTGTACACAGAGTCTGCACCTCCTAAAATATTTCTTTGTACGAGTAGAGTCCATCCTTTGAAAATCACTGCACTGTCAAAGGGCTGTTGTTTTTTAAACGATGCACACATTTTTGTATATGTGTGCAAGGAAGATTAGTAAAACAAACTTATGCCCCCAATAGGAGAGAAGATTTTAGAAATTAGGTAAGCCCCATTTATCCTTATTGTGTATCTTGGTGATAATCATTTTCTTAAAATGAATTTATCTGTCCCTGTTATTGCTTTGGTACCTGTTTGTAGGTGTTCATCTGTTTTGCTTTCACATGTGTATTTTGCATTCTTGCATTTCATAATAGGTGTAAAATTCTGCCCATGTTTCTACGCAGTGGCATTTGTAATTGTTGAATGATTGACCTTCACCTTAGGACTATTCACAGAATGGTATTTCCGCATTTCCTTTCACAAAATTGGCTATTGTAGGGCCTCACCCATGTTCATCAGTACATTTCTCCTGTCACCTCCTCCTCCTTAGCTGTCTTATTTGACACTGCATATAATTTACTAATGCTTCATATTAGCAGTAACATAATATGCAAAGGAAAGCTTTCTGGGCAGAATCCAGTGGAAGGTGAGTCCGTGTCGGCACCTGAGCATTTTATGCCATCCTCGACTTCACCTGCTGCCATAATCTGTAGGTAGGTCAGGTTATGATATCCACAGTTCACTTCTGCCCACTTCATTATATAAGAAGGGGTTCTTCCAGTCATTCAGTTGGGACCCAGGAGTTGCAAAATTATAGAAACCACTGTAGTGTCTTGCTATTGTCCCTGCTCTAAGCACCAAAGACCAGGTAGGAGACCCCATTTCAATAACACATGTGCCTTTCTTCTCATAGGTTTGGAAGATGAGTGTCAGATTTTTGTACTTTAAAAATGACAGTTTGTTAAATTAAAAACAAATCACTCTCATACTCTGGTCTCTCTTCAGATCGAGTAAATCTTTCACCTTTTATTAAAAAGCAATAAACAAAATCCATAAATTGCTCTCTAGAACAATAAGCATTGATGACTATCACCTATAAGTTGGAATTTTTTTAAAAGCAAAATTTCCAACAAGCACAGAAGTGCCTTTAAACATTGTAGGTTTACTTGTGTAAAATCATAGGAAGCTTAAGAAGTTCTCCCATTCAAAGACATCATCTAAGATCTACAGTTTCTAACTACGTGACCCTGGACAAGACAGTTGGCCTCATGGAGATTCAGCTTCCTCATTTACATAAAAGGTCATGATTTTGTGTGGGGATTAAAGGATCTAGCCACGGGGAGTACCCAGTGCCCTGTGGAGGCCTGGGAGGCTCACACATGGTAGCTCCTTTGGCAGTAGTGCTCGTGGTAGTTGTATCTGTGGTTGGCTCATTTTAGGGCTCTTTTTCTATCTTCCAGTAGTTCCCTCAATAAAGTTGAGGAAATCTTTCCACTCATTTTATTGTGGTAAATTGGGGATCTGTGGAATAAGAACATGTAGTAGAGTATGGTATAAAAACATTCTTAAACTATCACCAATATTTATACCACTTGCCGTGAGGTACATATAGAAATGATTAAGGTTTTTAATGTTCTTCAGTGTAAGAAATACAAGAAATATATTATCCATTTTTATAATTTTTCATATATTTGATAGCTCATCTGTGCATAGGTAGTAAACCCTCAAGAAGAGAAAATTCATGATAAATCATTATTTTCATTTTCTTTAGGTTTGTTCATGGAAAGTATACCACTACAAAGAAATACATTTTTTCTTTTTAAATTTATATGTTGTAGTTTGGGTCATATATTTCACTTAAAAATGCCAATGCTTCTATTTTTAACTTTTTGAGAAACCTCCATACTGTTTTCCAGAGTGTCTTTACCAACTTGCATTCCCACCAACAGTTTAAGACGGTTCTCCTTTCTCCACATCCTGGCCAACATTTATTGTTTCCTGTGTTGTTGGTTTTAACCATTCTGACTGGTGTGAGGTGATATATCATTGTAGTTTTGATTTGTATTTATCTGATGCCTAGTGTATTAAGAATCTTTTCATGTGTCTGTTAGCTATTTGGATGTCTTCTTTGGAAAAATGACTATTCGTGTCTTCTGCCCATTTCTTAACTGGGTTATTTATTTTGGGGGGTATTGATTTTGATCAGTTCTTTATAGACTTTGGATCTAACCCTTTATCGGATATATCATTTGCAAATATCTTCTCCTATTTCATAGGTTGCCTTTCAGTTTAGTCAATTGTTTCCTTCACTGTGCAGAAGCTATTTATATATCTTGATGAGGTCCCTATAGTTCTTTTGTTTCCCTTGCCTCTGGAGAGGTCTAGTGAGAAGTTGCTATGGCCAACATCAAAGAGATTCCTGTCTCTGTTGTCCTCTAAGATTTTGATGGTTTCATGTCTCAGTTTAGGTCTTTCATCCATTTTGAATTTATTTTTGTGTATGGTGTGAGAAAGTGGCCCCATTTCATTCTTCTGCATGTTTCTGTCTAGTTTCCCCAACACCATTTGTTGAAGAGACTGGCTTTTTTCCCTTGGATATTTTTTCCTGTTTTGTTGAAGATGAGTAGACCATATAGTTGTGGGTCCATTTCTGGGTTTCCTATTCTGTTCCACAGATCAATGTGTCTATTTTTGTGCCAGGACCATACCATCTTGATGATTATTACAGCTTTATAATACAACTTGGAGTCCAGAATTGTGATCCTTCCAGCTTTGCTTTGCTTTTTATTAAGATGGCTTTGGTTCTTTGGGGTCTTTTGTGTTCCATAGAAATGTAAGGATTGTTTGTTCTAGCTCTGTGAATGATGCTGATGGCATTTTGATTGGGACTGCATTAAATGTATAGATTTTTTAGGCAGTGTATCTATTTTTTAATATATTTAGCAATTCATTTTTTGCTATATTTATTGCTATATTTAGCAATATTTGTTCTCTCATTCCATGAGCATGGAATGTTTTTCCATTCTTTGTGTCATCTTCAATTTCTTTCCTAAGTGTTTGATAGTGTTCAGAGTACAGATCTTTTACCTCTTTGGTTAGGTTTATTCCTAGGTATCTTCTGATTTTGGGTATAATTGTCAGTAGGATTGATTCCTTGATTTCTCTTTCTGCCATTTCATTACTGGTATACAGAAATGCAACAGATTTCTGTACATTGATTTTGTATCCTGTAACTGCTTTTGTTATTTTTAAGATGATGTTAATTTATGGTAAATTTAATCCTATATTCTTCATTCTAAGAAAAAAATAACTTCTAGATTATGTAGAATCTTAAAAATTGAACTATAGTATATATGAGATTCACATAAAGAAATTAAAATTATATTTTTAATAAGGAAGTATGGGGGAAGATGGCAGCTACACTTGTAGTGAACATAGTATAATGTATAAACTTGTTGAACTACTACAGTGTTTACCTGAAACTAATGTAACACTGCATGTCAACTACTCTCATTTAAAAAAAATAATAAAAATTAATTTAAAAAAGAAATTAAAAGTATATACAACAGTTCTACTATCAAGTGAAATAGGTATTTACAGAAAATATTGTGTTAGCTTTTTCTCACACCCCTGCTATTGAGTATGCTTTAGCTATTATTCCCTAGGGAAAATCACAGCTGCTGCTAAGGCCAGTCCCTCAATGGCCACCAAACTTGTATCAAGTTAGCAGACACTAAAGGCCAAACTGCTGAGAGAAAAATCCAGCCATTTTTAGGAAAGCAGTAAAATTAAGCAGAACCTTGAGTCAGATGAACAGGAAAATAGCATAGGCCAATGGAGTAGCTACTTATAATGTATTTATAAGTTGTGCTCAAAATCAAAGTATCCAGAGACACGAGGCATTGTACAAAATTTACTAAAACCATCTATGAATATTCTAATAGAGTACAGAGTGAGCCATTAATTATGTTCTGTTTGTGAAAACGCCATTTAATTTTTAGACTGATTTATTATATATCTCAGAATAGCATCAAACAACTGCATAACACAGAAATGACAAAAGAGTACTTAAACCAAATGTATTGAAAATAGTATATAAGTTGCAAAACAAAGTGACTTTTAAAAATTATAATGGTATTTTCCTAATAGACTTAACACAGTGTTTTCATCTTATACACCTTTTAACTGGATTTATTTGACATATAACATTGTGTAAATCTAAGGTATACACATGTAACTTTGATATACCTATATATTACAATATGATTGCCACTGCAGCAATATTTATTCTATTACACAATATATACAATATACACAATATTGTCTATATTGTTTATACTGTGTATTAGAGCACTATAGCTTATTTACTACTTATTATTTACTACTTGCAAGTGTGAACCCTTAAACAACAGCAGTTTTATGCCTCACCATCCATCCCCTGGTAAACCACCATTTTACTACCTGTTCTTTATGGGTTTTATTTTTTTTCAGATTTCACGTATAGGTGGTATCATGCAATAGCTGGCTTTCTTTGTCTGACTTATTTCACTTAGCAGAATGTGGTCAAGGTCCATCCATGTTGTTGAAAATGGCAGGATATTCTTCTTTGTCGAGACTGAATAATGCTCCATTTATATACACCATACCTTTTTCTTTTTTTTAATCCTTTCATCCTTGATGGACATTATTTCCAGATCTTGACTATTGTAAATAATGCTACAGTAAACATGAGAGTGTATATATCTCTTTGAAATTCTGTTTTCATTTCCTTTAAGTGTACGTCCTGTAGTAGGATTGCTGGATTGTATGGTAGTTCTAGTTTTAATTTTTTTAAAGCTTTTTAAAGCTTTGTTTTCCAAAGTGGTTGGGCCAATTTACATTCCCACCAACAGTGTGTAAGAGTACCCTTTTCACCACATTCTTGCCAGCATCTGTTTCTTATCTTCTTGATAACAGACATTCTAATAGGTATCAGGTGATATCTCATTGTGGTGTTGATTTGCATTTCTTTGGCGATTAGTGATGTTGGACCTCTTTTCCTGTGTCTGCTGGCCATGTTGATGTCCTCTTTGGAAAAAAGGTCTGCTTAGTTCCTCTGTCTTACATACTTTTCTAATCTTAAAGGTGTGTGTTTTTGTCCATATATGTGTGTGTGTATATACACACAATATATATATAAAATAATACAGATTATATAACATTTATAATTCACTCTCAAAATTAGGATAATAATGATTACAGTAATGTTTTAACAACATATTATATGCCAGGCACTATGATATAGCTTTACATGTATCATTACTAAAACTCAATTCCAGCATTACCATCTGGGGGTTATTATTATTTAGTAAGCTTATTAATACTCCAGGAAGTGTTTTTCCCAACCACAGATCACTCTTGTTTTTTGCAGCTTGTCGCTGTAATGTCAACAGCTCCTTCTCTGAGCATTGTGATGCCAGGACAGGACAGTGTGAGTGCAAACCTAACGTGCAGGGACGGCGGTGTGATGAGTGTAAGGTAAGGAGCAGGAGCTGATGAAGAATCACTTCCTCCTGGAAAATGTTCATGAGCCTTCAACAATGTGCATAGTAAATATATGGAAAGAGGAGTTCAGGATCATCCAATTCTATATGTACCAGCACTGTGATCATTTAAATGTTTTTAAAAATAGAAAAAAAAAAAGTTGCTGAACTTTAGCTTTTGATCTTCAATGTATCTTTCCTTGGCAGTGAATTTGTGGAATATTTGTGCAATTCAGATGTTTTTGAAACAAATAGCACATCATTTTAATCCCAGTCTATGGTGAGTAAAACACTCTTTGCTCTTACGCTGGCAGAATGAAATGCATCACACCCTTTGTTTTTAGCAAATTCTACTTAACTAAAGTTTCCAGTAGAGAAGCTAATCCACATATTTTTAGAGACATTGTTTTTTCTAAAAGGAAATAAAAGAGTCCAAATATGTTGCTCTCTGTTCTTAAGCATATCACCCTGCCTTCAGGATGGCAAGCACCTTCAATCCCTCCACGAGGGCGACGGAACCACACTATCTCTTTCTTATAAATATGTATTTTGGTGATAAAGACTGTTCAACAGAACAAGCATTTCTCAGATGGCAAAGCGGCCTCTCTGTAGTCATTTTGAGAATATCATCTGCGTCGATCTCTTGAATAATATCAAATGCTCTTTTGTTCCTTTGTTTCTTTCTATTTTCTGTTGGCTTTTAAAGCCCGGTATGTGGTGGGAGCCAGAGAAGCAATTCTGTGTGCTGTGTGACTGCAATCCCGTTGGCTCTGTGACGCCGTGGTGTGATGGGACAGGAAGATGTGCGTGTAAATCTGGCTTCGTAGGGCGACAGTGCTACCTCAGCATGCAGGCACAGCGACAGGAGGAGCGGTCACAGAGAGCGCAGCGGGTGCTGGGGCCTCCTCAGAGGTGGGCTGTCAGCAGCTCCAGCGGGTGCCCTCGGGGAGCCTATCGGGCCCCCGCTCTGGTAATCCCCGAGGCAGTGCATGGCTCATGCCTCCGCATGTTGTGTTCCGTGTGCTGCAGCGGACCTTCCCCGATGGCCTTGCTCCCCAATCATGGCTGCTCAGTGTGCCAGCTGTAAATGTAAACCCTAGGCAATTCCTGCTTCCAGCCTTGCCTTTGGAAGGAGCTATATCGGTGCATTTTTTAAAATATTTTATTTATTTATTGACAATATTTATTTGACAGAGAGATCACAAGTAGGCAGAGAGGCAGGCAGAGAGAGAGAGAGGGAAGCAGGCTCCCTGCAGAGCCCAATGTGGGGCTCGATCCCAGGACCCTGGGATCATGACCTGAGCGGAAGGCAGAGGCTTTAACCCACTGAGCCACCCAGGCGCCCCTATCAGTGTATTTTTAAAAGTATATTCAAGTTTCATAAAAGTCTCAACTAACCATGGATCTGGAGAAACAAAAGCTTATTTGTAGAAGCCTATGATCTTAGAAGTGGGAGGAATTGCAGGCATCATTTGAAGCAAATTGACTTCTATGAATGAACAAATGAAGGGGTATCTAGCAGAGAAAGTGATTTTCCCAAGAAAATGTAGCCCATTGGTCTGACATTCTGCTAACATTTCATCATAATTTATGGCTTTGGGACTTTTCCACATCATAATTTTGCCCATAGTTACCACAAGTCACACATTTTCACATCCTGCAAATATACCACATACATAAAGTAAGGAAGCATGTTTTCTACTACAGAAGTTTAGCACCCCACCGCCCCCATCTTAAAAGGCAAAAGAAAGCAAATACTGAAAGGAAGAGAGAAAGGGAGGAAGGGGAGGGAAAGAAGGAGGAAGGAGGAAAACTAGGTCCAGGACCCTGCTGCAGAGTTACAGGACACAAGACTTGCCAGAGAAGAATGACAGCTTGGGGGGGAGGGTGGGGAGCAGCAGGTAATGGATAGGAGAAGGTGAGAGTAAAGTAAAAAGCAAAGGAGTAGAAAAGAAAAAAAAAAAAAGGCATTATTTCTAGGTTCTTTGTTGATATTTTAAGAACACTAGTTCTGATACCAGACTGCCTCAGGTCCAATCCCAGTCTTACCACATCCTAGCTGTAAGACTGTTTCTTCACTCTTTCTGTAATTCACCTGCTTCATCTGTAGTGGGACCCATTGTGTAGGGTTTGTGTCAGTTAGATCCTTCAACATGTGAAGAGATTTGGGGAGGAAACGCCTATAAAAGATGAAGGAGGAGAGAGCATGACGAGTAGGGAGACTTCTCCTGTGGTGCAGGCCAGAAGGAAGTGAAAGGAGAAAAGGAAGGTTGGGTTGGAGAAGCCTCATTCTTTAAATTCTTCCAAAATGCCAAATGCTTGCCAGGCCAAAGGGGAGTGTCCGAGCACCCTTTAGCCATTAGAGAGGCATCCTGGATTGGGCAGGAAGGCTCTAGTAATTTATTGTCATCAGTCTTTGACTTGGAGAAGCATGACCTGGGGTGAGCTCTCCAGTGGATCCATAAGAGAAAAACTGGAGGATGTCAGCCCACCACATTCCCACTGCTGATTAAATTACTTGACCTTTCTGGGCCTCAGTTTCCTCACTCTGTTGAAAGGTGATGGAAATAACTACCTCCCAGGATTGTCTGGAGGATTAAATGAATTCATGTTTGCAAAGGGCTTCAGAACAATGCTTGGCACCCAGCAAGCACAATACGTAAGCTCATTGTCATTATTACCCCAAGTGAAAATAATTTCTGTGAGATCATCAAACTCATTGACACTGGATAGGGACTGTTTCTCATGTTCATTCTACCTCATTAATCTCGATTACTGATTAGGAATGTCTACTTTTTTAATTTGTTTACTACAAAAATTTTCCCTAGTCTCTGAATTAAATTTTTGTACATTAAATTCATTAAAATTTTGTTGATGAAATTTGTTTCTATGGTGTAACTTAGCTCTTTAAAGTTACATTATTTAAATATTTGAAAAGTATGGTAGAGATATTTTTTCTTACATATTTTTTACATAATGAACTTTGAAATTTTCTTAATAACTATGATTTGGAAGTTTTTTTAATACTGTATAGATATATCCATTAAAGATACATAGATATGCCAAGTGAAAAAAAAATTAAGAAATAAAGATGAACTTAATGTATTTTCTCTACAATTCAGATATCTAAGTTAAGAAAATTTAGAAAATATATGCAAATACTTTGCATAAGATATGCAAATATATTTATGATTTGAATTTTTAAAAACAATTTTAATGTATGTTCTAGTCTTTTTTTCTATATGTTTCTAGTTGTGTGTGTCTGAATGGTATGTGTGTCGTTAGAGGTATATAATTGGAATAATAGTGTGTATATAATTTTGTATTCTGCTTTTTGAAATTTTGCTTAATGCTATGTCCTAAGCATATTCCTATCATTAAAACTGTTTCAAAACAGGATTTTAATGTTGGCATATTATTTTATAGCATGAATGCTATAAATTTAATTCATTCAACTTTCTAACACTGAGAAGTTACTCTCATAAATAATACTGTAATGGGTATGCTCATACTTTAACCCATTTTCTCAATTTCTGATTATTTCTCTAGGTCAGGTATCTAGACTTCTACAGCTAATTGCTTTTTATAAATAAAAATCATATATATCTTAATCTTTCCTTATATAATGAAATTTAATTTCAAAATTGTATATTAAGCCATTTGTTAGAACTGATACTTTCTTCTTTATTTATTTCTTAAATTTTGTTTCAGTATCAGTACAGTTAACATACAGTGTTACATTAGTTTCAGGTGTACGATATAGCGATTCCACAAACACAGTTTCTTCTTTAATCATATGATGACATCTGAATTTGAACTGGAAATAAAAATAAAGCCAGCAGTAAATACAAAGATTAAATGATTATTAAACTCCATCAACCCATTTTATACTTAAAAACCAAAACTTTTCTTAGCTATACTCATTTTAAGAGAGTAATTTTCAGTGTGATTTTGTTTTCTAGAACTGTTTTTCATACTGTTAACAGTAATGGCAAGAATATATAATGAGCCTTATTTGTTTCTCTTTGGGTGGCTCCCATTAAATAGCAAGATTTATTCTTACCAGGAAGTAACTGTTAAGTCTAATAATCCCAAATAGGAATTATTTTTTATAAAGAAGTAATTACCAAGACTAATTTCCCAGATTAAAATATCATAATAATGTGACACACTTCATATTTTAAAATACAACCCTGTTGTACTTTAAGTAGGATATGCATTTTTCATTTTTCTAGTAGAGGTAATTTTTAATCCATCCACACTTTCTAACATCATCACTGTAGGTCAGATAACATGTACTTCAAGCCAAAGCTGGTAATGAAAACTGATCATAGAAAGTTATTTGTTATGCATAGATAAGAGATATGTCTAAGAATAACTCAACAGAGAATAAAAGTTTTCTTTCATCTACCTAATCTGGTGCTTTGACGTGTGCCCTCTCAAATCAATTTTAGTTGTTAAAATGAAACCCCAGAAACTAGATGTTCGTAAACCAATTATATTGTCAGCATAGGCATAAATCTCTAAGTTATATCTATAATGTAAGCCCTAGAATGATAATTAGAAGTATTTATGGAGAGATGACAAAAATTAGATAAAATATTAGAGGAAAAACATTAATTTTAACTGTAGGCTTCTGGTCAATAATATCGAAAACATTTTTAACAAGCAGAAGGAGTTCATAAGGTCTCAAATTAATCAATTCAGATTATTAGGAATGAAACAAGTAAATGTTTCAATTAAAATATAAGTAACACCCCCTAGATTAGTTCCCCACATTGCTGTTAAAATCTTGGAAAGTATAGGAAAGACTGGTGAAAACATAGCAGACAGAAAGGATAATACCCTAATTCTGCTGTAAACTCTGATAAAATTTTAAAATAATCATACTCTTCTTTTTGGATTTTGTAGAAAAGGATCCATTAGTCAAATTACAACCTCATTGTCCTAACATCAGTGAAGAACCTCAACAACCCATAGGTTCCTCTTTCCTACCTTACCTTTCTGTGTTGTGCATCTTGTTTCATAATGAGTTAATTAATTTAAGCTTTATTTTTCTCTTTCCTTTTCTATGCCAGCCTGAAACCTTTGGCCTACAATCAGGGAGGGGGTGTGTTCCCTGCAATTGCAATTCTTTTGGGTCGAAATCATTTGACTGTGAAGAAAGCGGTCAGTGTTGGTGCCAACCTGGAGTGACAGGAAAGAAATGTGACCGCTGTGCCCGTGGCTATTTCAACTTCCAAGAAGGAGGCTGCACAGGTCTGTAAATAAAACTGAGCCCTATGCATTCATTCTCTGGTTTTGGCATTTTGGCAACTGTAGTAATTCGTTCTTCTGCATTCCCAGATTTGAAAGCAAAGGCACTTTGACAACAAATACATGATCCAAAATATTGAAACTAATAAGTAATGTATATTTATTTTAAATAAACTAAAAGTATATTGCAGTGTGAAACATTGCCCTATAAATAACAGCTTGCAAGTACTCAAAAAATCCATCAGCAGGTCTCAGTTTTGCTGTATGCCTCCCTGTCTGTGACCGCCAGTCACTCACTCAACGGCTGCTATAGCCTGAAAGTCAAATGTTCAGTTTTTCTTTTGCCAGTGTTCTCTTAGTTTAAACTTCACTATCAAGTTAATGCAGTTCAATGTTCCCTTTCCCTATTGCAAAACTGGTACAAGGATCAGAGAAGAGAATACCATTTTCAGGTACAAAAAATACATTTTCATCTACTTTCATGTGCCTTGAAATCTATGATGGTCCAAGAAAGAAACAGATCAGTGCTAGGTATTTGCTAGTTCTTGGGGAAATGCAGGAAGATTTCTAACCATGATTTCCCACAAGAAGTGTTCTCATGTTCTTCCCACGAATCATGAATTAAGAAAATAGGAATTAGGATACTACGGATGAAAGTGAAGATTGAACATTAGCCTTGATTTATATGCCACTAATTTGGAATTGACCCTTAGTCCAACATTCACTAGATGAGTATCACCTTTGCTTACTAAACTCACTGATTTAACACTGGTGGTACTCCTTCAGTACTGTGATAAGTTCATGGTAAGATTTTAAAACATTATTGACCATTGTAGCAAATTTATGTAAGAAGTGGCAGGAGTAATATCTCACATTGTTTTATATTTTATTTTTATTTTTTTAGATTTTATTTATTTATTTGACAGAGAGAGAGAGAGTGAGAGATCGCAAGCAGGCAGAGAGACAGGCAAAGAGAGAGGGGGAAGCAGGCTCCCCACTGAGCAGAGAGCCCGATGTGGGGCTCCATCCCAGGACCTTGAGACCATGACCTAAGCTGAAGGCAGAGGCTTAGCCCACTGAGCCACCCAGGCACCCCTTTTGAATTGTTTTTAAAACCATACCTTTTGGATATTCTCAACCACTTTCAATATATACTTTGTATCATAAAGATAAGCCATTATGTTATTCTGAAAGTTATAACTGTAGATCTTCTAAGAATCTATATATGATCTCCAGTCAATATCTATATATCCTAAAAATTAAAATGCTGTATTTTAAAATATATTGTTCTTTTTTAAAGATTTTATTTATTTATTTATTTATTTATTTGAGAGAGAGAGAGAGAGAGAGCGAGAGCCTGAGCAGGAGGAGGAGCAGAGGGGAAAGAAAATGGGGGGAGGGGAGAATCTCAAGCAGCCTCTGAGCTGAGCACAGAGCCAGAGGCAGGGTTCAATCCTAGGGCTCTGAGACCACAACCCTAGCTGAATCCAAGAGTTGGATGCCCAACCAACTGAGCCAACCAGGCGCCCCTAAAATTTACTGTTCTTTAAATCCAACTCTTACTAATGTGTTCAGTTAATGTGATTTAATGTAATGATACTGTGCATTCAAATACATTCACTACCAGAAATTGTGAGACAGAGAACATTATCCAAAATCATGAAATGGGGATGACATTAAAAATGCAAACTTAGTAGCATTCAAGTCCAGAGAAATAAGATAGAAAACAGCCCCAAACAGACAGGATAGCATTCTGTTTGAGGATATGACTTCCACCAAATAGCTTGGATCGGTTTAGTGGCTCCCTGGGTAACTAGTTATGTGACCTCAGCTGAGTGACTGGGTCCTGCTGTCTCTCTACAAAATTCATCTATTTAATCAAGAAAACAATGATATCTAGCTCATGGTTTTTTTTAGAATTAGTTGAGTTAATGGCTTTAAAATATTTAGAGTACTGCCTGGCATGTAGGCATCATGTAAGTGTTTATCACTATTATGATTATTATCAGTATTTAATAGTATTCTGAATTGTGGCAAACATTCTGTTTGGGCAGGGAAAAACTAGCTAATCATTCAAATCTTTTCCCTACTCAGTTTTATGATTCCACTGAGGAACTGCTTAGAGAATTTCTATTTGCTGGTAATGAATAGAACCGTCCCAAGACTTTTTTTAGCACATCTAATTTGAACATAATGTGAACTATTTTTCTTCTTGATAAATGGTATATACAAACTAAGTCCTTTGGCATGAAATTATCAACAACAATAATAATAACAAAAACAACAGCTAACCTTTATTAGGTGTTTATGTCCAGTATTATACTAAACATTTTTCACAGCTGGTATAGAATGCTGTGAACAATGATAATTGTGATCCCTTAAAAATTGAACTTACTCAAATATTCTAAATGTATTTCATTTAAAGATTTAATCATCATATAATCAGTGCAAAGGTATCTTAAAACATTCGTTTCTTCTGTCTTAAACCGAGTATCTATGGTATTTCTCCCTTTCACTTCAGTTTGAAACACTGCACTAAAACATACTTACTGAGTCAACTGTAGCTAATAAGTAGCATACAATGCTCATCTTAGGTGACTTTGAAGTGCCTCTGAAACAATTTTTTTTCAAATCTTAGTTTTGCATTCTTTGAAAATTTGTACTCTTTATATAACATAGCTAAGAAAATGAAAAATCTATTGAAAAGAATGAGCTGGTGGTAAATAAAACTCAAAAATATCTTCATATACACACACAAGCACATACACATACACTTACATAACTCATCTGTTTTAAATTTTTACAATATCCTGATGTATGGCAATTATAACTATATACCTGATACACTGAGTTTCAGAGGCTGTTGTGCTTACTGATTTTTATTGCAAAATGGAGTCATCAGCAGGAAGGAAATATTAATCTATACAGCATAGAAAAATTAGTTTTGAACTTAGAATAACTATAGAAACAAAAATTTAAACTTTATAGTATCTAGATACAGTTAGCATAGGATCTGATATTCCATTTCTTTCTTTTTTTAAACTTAGTTGAAAAACCAAGAATATGTTACTTTTTGAAATTATTAAAAAAATACCATATAATTTTATTGATCAACTCTTCTGTGGAAAATACTGTGATATACAAGATAAATGAGGATCCTTACCCATGATACGGAAAATAAAACAACACAAATTCCCATATAAACTCAGTACTTTCTATCAGATTTTTACTATTTTACTATTCTTTCCATCTGTGAAGCTTGTGCCTGTTCCCATCTGGGAAATAACTGTGACCCAAAGACTGGTCAGTGTATTTGCCCTCCCAATACCATTGGAGAGAAATGTTCTAGATGTGCACCTAATACCTGGGGCCACAGCATCACCACTGGTTGTAAGGTGAGTTAATTGATTGCTTTATTTTATCCAATCATGTTTTAAGAAATTTATTTTGTTAAAGCTTTATAGGCAGGCATTTCAAAGCCAATATTATATTTTAAAACAATATAGAACTATCAGCAAAGAGTGATTGCAATCACTATCTTACATTTTACCTGTGGGAGATATGATGAAGTAAGTACACGTTTATGAATCTTCATTCATGATTCTTACCAAAAAAGAGGAAAAATTATAATAATACCAGAAATAGCAACAACTTCATACCTAAGCCAGTGAACTATCTGCAAAGTACAAGGAAATTAGGAACTAATTAGTGGAATTTGCCAAAAATCTATAGTAATTGCCCCCCCAGTCAGGAATAGATTTTAATTTTTTTTTTATATATAATTTTATTTTTTATAAACATATATATATTTTTTTTTCCCCAGGGGTACAGGTCTGTGAATCTCCACGTTTACACACTTCACAGCACTCACCATAGCACATACCCTACCCAATGTCCATAAGATTTTAATTTTTTTTAATTTTATTTTTTTCAGTGTTCCAAAATTCATTGTTTATGTACCACACTCAGCGCTCCATGCAATACGTGTTAAGTAGGTTTCAGTTTTTAAGAAGCAGCTGAGAGGATTCTGTGGAGTCCTATTAACAGCCTTGAGCTTGAAAGACTCCTCATTTTTCCCATGGGCATACCATAGAACGTGGCATGACCAGATTCCATAATGTTATGTTATGTACATAAGGGCTGTTGCAGTTATATCAGTGAGAGATGATCGAAGTGTGGACCCAGCCAGTGAGTCTCCATGAAGTTGGAGTGGGCTATGTTACTGCTGGGCCGACTTGATAAACTCATAGATCTGCAAGCTAAGAAAGAGACGTTTTTAAGGATTTGGTCCTGGGATTTGCTTTTCAGGAAATTAGACGATATTATTTACTGCTAGAAGGATTATAGGAGACTCAAGTTTAGGTAGGACAGTTGATGAGTTCAGGATTTTTGTCAGTGTTTTATGAAATACTAATTAAATATAATTCACTTATTTAAAGTGTTAAGTTTTGATCAGTGATTACAGTTGTAGAACCATGCCTTGTGTCCCCTTATAGTCCACTTCCCCTTACCAACCTCAATCAGCACCAGGAAACTACTGCTTCTCCTTCTATCACTGTTGTTCTGTTACTTCTACAAATAAATAGAAATTGAGCCATATTCCATGTTGTTGTTCAGGTTTTGTCTTGTTTGCTCGGGGAGTATTATTTTTGGTCTGGCTTCCTTTACTTCGTATAATGCCTTTGTGATTTATCCACATGGTTGCATATTATCAGTAGCTTATTATTTTTAATTGGTATTTTTAATTTTAATTACATTAGCTGAGATGCTATGGCTTATGTATTTACCATTTAAGGGGCATTTGGGTCATTTCCAGTGTGAGGTTATTACAAGTAAGTTTGCTATGAACACAGGTGTATAAGTCAAAAGTATAGGTGTAGATGTACGATTTCATTTCTCATCACAAGAATACTCCACATCCCTCCCAACACTTCATTGGGGTGTTTATTTATATCTTTGCATTGCTTTAATGTCCAATGATATTGGGAATAATTTTATTTATTTTCCATTTATATATCTTCTTGGGGGAAGTATCTATACAAATCTTTTCTATTTTGGGTTATTAGTTTTCTCAGTAATATGCTGTAAGTGTCTTTTATGTATCCTAGATACAAGTCTTTTAACTTATATATGGTCTATAACTGTTTTCTCCCACTATATAGCTTGCATTTTATTCCCTCTATAGTATCTTTATCTAATTTTTATGAAGACTAGTTTTTATTGTCTTTTCCTTTCATGGCATGCTTTTTATTTCCTAAGAAGTACATATTTGCTTAAGTCAAGATCTAAAGATACTTTTCTTCAAGTTTTAGAGTTTTGGCTTTTACATTTAGGTCCACATTTCATTTTAAGTGTTAATTTTTCTGTATGGTTTGAGGTAATGGTTATAGTTCATTTTTTAATGGATATCCAATTTTTCTAATATCATTTTTAAAAGACTATTCTTTCCCATTGAATTACTTCAATCAAAATAAAATGACTGTATATGTCCTTCAGACATTTCTGAACTCTATTCTGTTTTCTTGACCTATGTCTGTCCATGGACTAACACAATACTGTCTAGATCACTGCAGCTTTCTAGCACAGTGTGAAGTGAAGTGGCGTAAACTCTCCAATTGTTTTTCATTTCTAATATCTTTTGAGTACATTGGATCCGTTGCATTTCCATATAAATCTTAAAGTAGCTTATCAGTTTCTTTATTAAAAGCCTTCTAGGATTTGATTGGGATTACACTGAATCTACAGGTCGAATTGGGAAAAATGAACATTTAAGGATATTGCATCTTACAATGTATGAATATGATGTAATTTTTAATTTAGTTGCCTATAATTTTTTTCTTAGCAATGTTTTATAGGTTTTGGTGTGTAAGTTTTGTACATGTTCTGTTAAATTTATCATTGTGCTTCATATTTTTTTACAAAATGTTATTTATTTCATTAAAAATGCAATTATTTTTATGTTTAACTTTTTATACTGCAACATTGCTACACTTATTCTATTTATTTTTGGTAGATTCATTAGGACTTTCTATGTAGACAATCATACTATCTGCAAATTGAGTTTTATTTTTTCCCTTCCAACCCGTATAAATGTTGTTTCACTTTCTTGACCTATTGCAGTAAAATGTTGACTTGCACAGGCGGGAGGAAATAACCTTGCCTTATTCCTTACATGAAGTAGAAGGTATTCACAATGTTGGTATGTTGTTAGCTATATTTTATTTACAGATGCTCTTTATCAGTTTGAGTATATTCCTCCTATTCCTAGCTATTAATTAATTTTATCAAGAATATATGTCCAGGGCACCTGGGTGGCTCAGTGGGTTAAGCCGCTGCCTTTGGCTATGCTCAGCAGGGAGCCTGCTTCCCTCTCTCTCTCTCTTTGCCTGCCTCTCTGCCTACTTGTGATCTCTTTCTGTCAAATAAATAAATAAATAAATAAATCTTTTTTAAAAAAAAAGAATATATGTCCAATTTTAACAAAGTGAATTTTCTACATCTATTGAGATGATCATATGATTTTTTTCTTTTTCAGCTGTTAATATGGTAAATCACATTAATTGCTTTTCAAATGTTGACCCAACTTTACAATCCTCAGATAAATCCTGCTTGATCATGAGGGATTATCTACTTTAATTTTTTTTAATTATGTTTGCCAGCATTTTGTAAATGATCTCTGGGTCTCTGTTCATAAGGAATATTGTTTCATAGTTTGGGGCTTTTTTGGTAGTTTAATGTATAATTTTCTTATTGGGGTACAGCTGGCCTCATGAAATAGGCTAGGAAACCTTCTCATAGTTTATGAAGGAGTTTGCATAATTAGTGAAAAACAATGAAAACAAAAATACTTGAGAAAAAAGACAATGAAGCCAAAAAATGGTTCTTTGAAATTATTCATTAAATTGGTAATACTCTAAGAAGATTGATCAAGAAAGTTAAAAGGGAGGAAAGAAATAATCAAAATCAGGAATAAAAGAAGGGACATCATAAGGATCTTGCATACATTAAAAGAATAATATGAAAATAATATGAGCAACCTTAATCAATAAATTTGTTAACTACACAAAATAAAAATTCTTTCTTTTGTTTACTTTGAGTTTAATTTTCTCTTGTGTTCCAGGTTTCTTAAGATGAAAGCTTAGATTGTTGATTTGAGATCTCTCTTCTTTTTTTTATTGGTTTATGTTAGTCACCATACAGTGCATCATCAGTTTTTGATGTAGTGTTCCAAGATTCATTGTTTACATATAACACACAGTGCTCCAGGCAATACGTGCCCTCCTTAATACCCATCACCAGGCTTACCCATTCCCACCCCCTCCCCTCTAAAACTCTGTTTGTTTCTTGGAGTCCACAGTCTTTCATGGTTCATCTCCCTTTCCGATTTCCCCCCCTTCTCTCTTTACTAATACAAGCATTTCATGTTATAAATGTCCTCCCAGGCACTAATTTAGTTGCATCCCACACATTTTGATATGTCGTTTAAATTTTCATTGTTAAAATCTTCTTACTTATTTTATTATTTATTTGTGATTCATTGATTAGAAGTATGCTATATCTTTCTGTTATATCTGTATTATAATATATATAATATATTTTGTATTATTTCAGTTTTTGAATTTCTAGAGATTTGTTTTATGTCTTACAATAGTGCCCACTTTGGTTAATGTACTAGCAAACAATGTATATACTGTTATCATTGGATGAAATCTATAAAAGTCAATTATCCTTAATAATTTTTATGTGTACATATTCTATCAATAACTGAGAGTTTTAATGCTTATGATTTGTCTCTTTTTTTCTTGAGTCCACTCAGGTTTTGATTCATGTATTTTGGAGTGATAATATTACTAGGTGGATACTCATTTAGGATTATTGTATTTGTTTGAAAACTTGTTGCCTTTATGAATATAAAATGTCCCTCTTTATCCCAAGTAATGTTTCTTCTGAAGAAAATTTTTTTCTGATAATCATATAGCCATGGTTCCATCTTTGTTTTGTTTTGTTTTGTTTTTAGAAACTTTTTTTATGATTTTCAGTTAGCCAACATCTAATACATCATTAGTTTTTGATGTAGTGTTCAACGATTCGTTAGTTGTGTATAACACTCAGTGCTCATCACAACATGTGTCCTCCTTAACACCCATCTTTCTTTTGATTGGTATTTGTCTGGTTTACATTTTTCCAAACTATCATTAATTCCATCTCTTTTCTAATATTTTAATGTTTCTTTTATATAGAATATATTTAAATCTTTGTTGTTGCTCTGATCTTATTGGATTATTTAACACCTTTCCATTTAATGTAAATATCAATATCATTGGGTTAAGTCTACATTTCACTGCTTGTTTTGCCTTATCTGCTCTTGCATTCTTTTTTTTAATCTTCACATTTGACTTATTAACTATACTTATTTTATGTTTTTTGTCTTTGTCTAGGGATGTACATCTTAACTTTTCATAATGTATCCTAAAATACTAATATACACTTTATATTTAGCATCTTAAAACTTTATGAGTAGACCTCTAATTTCCCTTTTTTATCCTTTGTTACTCCCTTTCTTGTCCTTTGTCATACATTTTACTCCTATATATTATATATCCTACACTATAATCTTAGGATTTTGGTTTAAATAGTCAGTTATCTTTTTAAAAGGCAAAAATGCTGCTTTTCTGTTTTTCCACACATACCAATTCCCATGCTCTTCATTCCTTTGTTACAGACAAATTACTATTTCATATCATGTTTTTTTCTTCCATAAGCTACATCCTAATTATTGCTATTATTACTTCTAGTATTTCAGGTCTACTGACAATGATTATTTCAATTTTGTATGTTCAAAAACAATATTTTTCCTTCAGTTTTCAAAGATATTTTTTCTAGGCTTAAAATCCTAAATCCTGGTTTTCAGCAATTTGATTATGCTGTCTTTTTGTGGTTTTCTTATTTATTTCTCATGTGGTGAGTTGCACCTGTTGGATCTGTGGGATCACAGTTTTTATGAAATTTGGAAAATTTCCAGCCATTACATCTCCAAATACTTTGCTGTTCTTTTCCTCCATGTCTCCTTCTGGAACTCATTATGTGTATGTTGGTCCACTTTATATTTTTCCACAGCTAACTGAGATTGTGTTTATTTTTTTCATTATTACTTTTTCTGTATTCTTCATTTTTGATAGTTTCTATTGTTAAGTGTCCAAGTCTACTAATATTTTTTCCTGTGGTGTCTAATCTGTTTTTAATATAGTTGGTTATATTTTTTTCATTTCACATTTTTTATCTGTAAAATTTCTAGTTGGATATTTTTATATCTTTCATTTCTCTCCTTATTATATTCACATTTCCATTTATTCTCTAGAATATTTAATAATATTTATAAATATTAGTTTTTACAATGATTGCTAATTCCACAATTTTTTTTATTTTAATACTATTCCTAATGGTTGATTTTTCTCCTGATTATCAATCATATTTTTTGCTTCTCTCCATGCCTGATAATTCTGACTTAGATGCCAGGTGTACATTTTTCATTGTTGCATATTGGTTTTCACTGTATTCCTTTAAAGAGTATTGAACTTTACCTTGGCAAACAGGTTAATTACTCACTGATACTTGGATCTTTTTAAGCTTTGCTTTTAAGTTGTTGGTTTAGTTGAGTTTTGTTTTGTTTTAGAGAGGGTCTAGAGCAGGCTTTAATCCAAGGGTCATTTAGTTCCACTACTAACGGGCTAAGTGCATTGAGAGCACTATCCCGTGCATTACTATGTCTTTCTACTCTGGCTGTTGGGAATAGGAATTATTTCAAGCTTTCTGTGAGTTCTAGGAAATTTTTCAGCTTATGGCTTTCCAATTTTTTTCCCCCTCATCCACATAGACTTTTATCCCACTATACACAGATCAGTACTCAGCCAAAGATTTAAAGGACCTTCTGCAGATTTCTGGAATACTCTCCGTGTATGACTTTCTCTTTTTTAGACACATATTCTATTGGCCCCATCAATTCTATCTCAGCTTCTCCAAACTCTGGGTTACAGCCTAGAAAATTTTTCCTGCCCTGCTTCATTTGCTTTCCTTCTCTCAGAAATCACAGTCCTGTGCTTCCTGGCATCCACTGTCTGATAATAGTTGTTTCTTAGTTTTCATTTTTTAGCTTTTGGTTTTGTAGTTTGACAGCTTAAAAAGAGAAGATAAACCATGTAAGTGCTTTAAAAACTAAAAGACTGTTTAAAAAGAAGGAATATTTTTTCATATTAAATGCAAGACAGGCACGTATTGCATGGAGCACTGGGTGTGATGCATAAACAATGAATCTTGGAACACAGAAAAAATAAAATTTAAAAAAATTAAAAAATAAAACAAGATAGAGGTCAAATAAGATTAGGGTTGACTGTCCATTAAGAACACTAAATAAGGTCATTTTGATGTTAGTGAGAGTCATTCTAATCAGTCACATTGGGCTGAGAAATATTAGAACATGATGACCAAATTTGGCCTGTTTGACTCCATGGTAGTGCCCTATACAGCTGTAAATTTTTTTTTTTTTTCTGCTGACTTACCACACATGCAGACTCTAATCATCTTTACATATATGATAAAGCATTTGAATGTACTGGTCCAGAATACATAATCTAGAGGAAAATAAGAATATTGATGATTGTTCAAGGAGGTTCAGAGATATGATTTCATTTAGTCATATGATTAAATAAAAACTATACAGGGCACATTTTTTTAGTGCCAATGGCACTGTTAAGTTTCAAGTACGTTTTTGGAAACAAAACAAAAACGTCTCAAGAGTTCCAAAGCTTTTTGTGAGTATGAACAGTGCTGTCAGTTTCTATGACTGACTTTTTGCATGTTCAACTTTGAATCCAAGCATCTACCCTATCCCTTGGACTCATGAGTAAACCCTAAAGAAACTTAAGAGGGTTCCATTCTATCCACAAAATCCTGTGATGCGGCCAAACTCTAATAATCTCCTGAAATTAAAGTTGATGTCTTTTTTTTTTAAGATTTTATTTATTTATTTGACAGAGAAAGATCACAAGTAGGCAGAGAGAGGAGGGTGGGAAGCAGGCTCCTCGCTGAGCAGAGAACCCAATGTGGGGCTCCATCCCAGGACCCTGAGATCATGACCTGAGCCGAAGGCAGAGGCTTTAACGCACTGAGCCACCCAGGCACCTCAAAGCTGATGTCTAATCAGGATATAAATCAAAATGGAATATAGACCAAGTTTCCTTTAAAAAAGTAGTTCTGTGTTTGATACCATTATTTTTACTGGTCATTGAATAAACATTATGTTGATTGAAGTTGATTGAAAATTTTGATTACCTTGAACCACTGTTAAAAATCTGAATTTCTGAATAGCTACACACTTCATCATTATTAACAATTACAAAAAAATTCATAGAGTCCTCACAAATATTTATGAGCATGTATTCTACTACTGAAAAATTTGGGTGATTATAATCTACATGAACAGTGATTTGAGATTTATAGCTTCTTTTTCTTTGTGTCATGGGTAATTTCTCTGTGCTGAAGTGTGAGCATACACATCATTTGAGCTTTCACTTAAATAGAATACAAAGCCTGCCATCTTTCACTAGCAGGGGAATAGTGCATAAATCCTCTATTGCTAAACAAACATTACATCTAATTATGATTTAAGTTTGATGTTGGCTATAGTGCTATCTAAACATATGGTTAATGGTCCCTTTTATTCTCCACTATAACTTCCTGAATAAACTTCCTGATTTGGAAAGGCCTCAATGTCTGCTTGGACTGTCATCTAGTCTTTAAGAATTAGTGCTTTGGTGTTATATAATAAATTGGGTAGCAGATACTTCATATTTTAGTTAAAGGATAAGAATGTCTCATGAGACATTTTAAAATGTATTGCATGACTATAATTTCCATAATATATCATACTTTTCTCTTTCTGATTGTGGCCCATTTTCTTTAAGTGAGTCAAGGAAAAGTTATTTAGGTGAAAGAATTAATTATTCTTATTTTTTAAAGATTTTATTTATTTATTTATTTATTTATTTATTTATTTTAGAGAGAGTGAGAGAGCATGGGTAAGGAGAGGGACAAGCAGACTCTACACTGAACATGAAGCCTGACACAGGGCTCCATCCCATAACCTCTGAGATCATCACCTGAACCAAAATCAAAAGTCAGTGCTTAACTAACTGAGCTACACAGGCACCCCTACTTATTCTTATTTTGAAATCTCATTCTACATCTGATGTTCCTATAAGGATGAGTTACTTGTGGTGACAGCAGTGGGTTATTCTATGCTTAGGAAACTATGTCCATGTTTATAATTTAATAAATAATCACATTTTGGATTTTTGGGGTTAAAATAACTTAGAGTAGCATTTTTTTTTAAATGGATAGCACTGAAGACAGAAAAATACTTAATCATAAAGACACCAAAAATAATAAGGCCTAGTGATTATTTTAATATCAGAATCTGGGAAGGTATTTCAACAAACATTTGGACAGGAAAGAGAGGATAGATGGAAACTGGTGATTGTACATCACATCCTAGAAAGAGTCGTCTCATTGTCTCACTGTCTCAACAGTAGACTACTGTTGGCAAAAGCAGAGGCAGGAATATCCCCGGTAGTAGTGGATATAGGGATTAAGCTGAGCAATGAAAGTGTGAGAAAGGCAAAGGGATATCCAGCCAGACTTGGATCTGGGAATCTGGCAAGTTGTAATGCATGTAAGTCTGCTATAGAGCTATACAGATATAGATGTGAGAAGGATAATATAACAGTACCAAAAAGAATCTAGTCATTCATGACAAACAAACACTGCATGGTGGAAAACTCAGACACAAAGAGAGATGGTACCCACGTGGATACCAAGTCAGGACTTCCTTGGAAGACAGAAACCGTAACAGTTATTTAAAAAGGGAAATTACTGGGGCACCTTCGTGGCTCAGTAGGTTAAGCCTCTGCCTTCGGCTCAGGTCATGAACTCAGGGTCCTGGGATTGAATCCCGCAACAGGCTTTCTGCTCAGTGGGGAGCCTGCTTTCCCCTTTCTCTCTGCCCGCCTCTCTGCCTACTGGTGACCTTTCTGTCAAATAAATAAACATTTTAAAAAAATAAATAAAAAGGGAAAGTAGAATACAAAGAATTGTTAACTGGTTAAAGGTGCTTAGTTACTCAAAAAGCATAAAGGAAGGATGTAGAGAGACCTGAAGAAACAGGTATAAAAGAGTAGCTACTATTTTTAGGCTGAGTGAGGGTGAACAGAGTTTGTGGGCAAGGGTTGGTCTATAGATGCTGTCCACCATTGCTGTAGGATGTGAACATCCTGGAGCTGCTTGTCATGGTCAGAGCACGTGTGCAGACCAAAGCTACTCAGAAAGCTGTCAGTGGGGAGAGACTGGCCAGCTGAGATTCTGTTTGGACTACTTGGCTCTCATACTAAAAAGTAAAATAATAATAATGACAATGGTAATGCCGAACCAGAAACTAGAACAGAAGACCATGATGGCCTTATTAGGTCTCTCCAGGACCCACTGTTGACTAAGCTTAACATTTTGGCTACCTAATCACAGAGAAATGTCTACAGGGACCAAGGAGAGTATCATCAAGCAGGACAAGGAAGGAGGGAATTTAGAGCTCAGAGACAGTGGATTGATCATTGCTACTGCTGATCTCTGAAAATTATTTATTCCAAGATCCTAAATGGCATTTTAAAATGTGCTTGGCATTTTCATTAAATCGTAATGAGAAGGGAGTTGGGGGAAATTGGAAGGGGAGGTGAACCATGAGAGGCTACGGACTCTGAAAAACAATCTGAGGGGTTTGAAGTGGTGGGGAGGTGGGAGGTTGGGGGAACCAGGTGGTGGGTATTAGAGAGGGCACAGAGTGCATGGAGCACTGGGTGTGATGCAAAAACAAGGAATACTGTTATGCTGGAAAAAAAAAAAATTTTATAAGCAAAAAAAAAAAAAACTTAATGAGAGATGAGCTCTCTAAATCAAGAGCAGAAAGACTTAAAGAATATAGGATGAAAAGACACACAGAGAAGCACAAATTGAAACTGAGTGAGGTGAAATAAATTATTGAAATTCAGCTAAAAATGCAGTAGTGTAATTAAAAATGCATTGGTGGCAAATACATACAATGGAATTTTCACTGTGGAAAATGGGCACTATAAAATGGTCAACAGGTCTGAGAGGCAAGTAGGAAAATGGCTGCAAAGAACATGAGCATATCACGGACTGGGCAGACAGACCAAAGCAGTGTAGTCTGAGAATTGTAGGTGATCCTGAAGAAGTAAATGGGAAAATGAGCACAGAAGCAAAAACCAAAAATAAAATTAAATGAAAAAATACTGTTGTTTTCAAACTGAAAGAACTCATCAGATTCCAGTATATTAGTAAAAAAGACTCAAACTTTTAAAAATTCTAGCAAAATTTTGAATTACGTAAATAAAGAGAATAATTCTATGCAGGCCTAGGAAGAAGAAAATAAGTTACCAGCTAAGCACCTCAAATCAGGCTTGTCTGCAAAACAAAATGCCAGAAACCAACATTCTAGCTAGATGTCACTTTTGTGAGTTCTCTTGCCTTCCCCAAATCTAGTTTAGCGTTCTTGGTATGTTCTCGGAGACTTCTGCACTTCTCCTATTATATAATTCTTATTTCATTTTGCTGTATATGTATTTACTCACTTGTCTCCCTCTGTTAGACTCTGAGAAAAGTCTCTTTACAGCTTAAATTCTGTAAAAATGAGATCATAAGGTAAAATGACTCTGGTCTAAAGTTCAGTCTTTGAAACAAAAAGTGGTTGAGGAAAACCCTATCTACCTCCTCCTTGCCACAAAGGCAGGAAAAAAACCACACATTCTCTCTCTTATTCAATAGAATTACGGTTTATGGACCCTCATCTATTTTAGTAAATGCAGGAAGCCGTTTTAATGTTATGTTCATTGGTGTTTCCCAAGTGACTAAATTAGCACGGTACAAAGCATGTAATAGACACATGATGAATATGTGTTTAATGGAGGCATAGAAACATTCAAATTAAAATTTTAAGCTATTTCCCATGAAGTGGTGTTAATGGTTGCTGTTTTTATCTCCTCCATAGGCTTGTAACTGCAGCACAGTAGGATCCTTGGATTTCCAGTGTAATATAAACACGGGCCAATGCAGCTGTCTCCCCAAGTTCTCTGGTGCCAGATGTACAGAGTGCAACCGAGGTCACTGGAATTACCCTCACTGCAGTCCCTGCGAGTGCTTCCTGCCTGGGACTGATGACAGGACCTGTGACTCAGAGACTAAAAAGTGCTCCTGTATTGATCAGACTGGGCAGTGCACCTGTAAGGTGTGGTTGTCGAAATACACTAAAGGAAAAACCTTCCCTGGGTTCTCTTTCCATTGCCCACTTTTGATTTCACTCGGTGGTCATGACTCACGCTTCACTACATTAAAGAAATAGATAAACAAAAATTCATTGCCAGACACAGTTTTTATTTATATATGTTCATTTGCGTACAGATAAGCACCGCTCTCTAAGAACTTATTTTCAATCCAAATCCAACTTCATTTCCAGTCGATAGAGATGATATATTTTTAATGATAAAGTGGAATTTTTCTTTACATATTTGCTTTGCTTAAACAGGAATAATTTGGGAAGGAAAAAAATGAATGTTCTCTTAAGCATCATCAGAGAAAAATCACAGCTAGATAATAGGGCTTCTAAAAAACCATTTCTCTTCAAATTAATCCATAATCACTGTACACTGAAAAATATATTTACTGCTGTGGAAGTTCAGTAAAATTTCATCACATATAAACACTGACATAACAAACAGCGACTATGTGCAAAATTCAGCTCATTAATATTGTTAAATGATGTAGAAAAACAGCCAATTAAAAAGGATAAGAGGGATTTTCCCCCCTTAGATATTTCTAAAAATCAGTCCCAGGATAAATGCAGTGAATACTGTGTCAGAGGTATCTTTTCATGAAAAAAGTCTAAGCTAGAGGGACGGAGGACATAGGAAAATGAAATCCAGAAAGTGATTATTAAAATAGTCTTCCAAATTTAGGAAAATGGCAGCATTTGCCATTGAAGCCTCCAGACAAAACACAAAGTCCAATGCTATATTATTACATATTATAATTATAAATCGTATTTAATATGCATTTGGTGTGCATATATACACTGTAGAATTATAGTTCTATAAGCCTATATTTTAACACCCTGCCTGTTTTTTACAACTTTGTATCACACCACTGGGAATCAATGTTTCAATTTTCCTTTGAAATTCTCCTGACTCTTTCCTATTGTTCACAGAGGATATTAGGAAATGTGTTGTTTAGATCTTAAAACCAATACACAGTAGCTTCTGCAATGTATTTATGTATAAACAAAGCCCTGTTTAGACTTCTGAAATCTTAACAATGAAATTAACTACATGTGCCATTTGAGATGTGCGTCTCCTACTCAGTGTTTCTTTTTGGTTAATTAAGAAGCATTACTCATTCTCAAGCTTATTTTTCTCATAATCTCATTATGGACCCTGAGGAATTCTGCTCTCCCTTCAGGTGAATGTAGAAGGCGTCCACTGTGATAGGTGCCGGCCGGGCAGATTTGGACTTGATGCCAAGAACCCACTTGGCTGCAGCAACTGCTATTGCTTCGGGGTTACTACCCAGTGCTCAGAAGCAAAAGGACTGATCCGCACATGGGTGAGTAAGGAACTGCTGAGCCATGTAATGGTACAATGTCAGTTCCTGCTTGTATGTTTCAGCCAGGCACTGAGGGATAGGATGCAATAGGAAAACATCTACGTAAGCCTTTCCCATGTGCACATTTAGAACTGGGGCCTGTGACATTAGACAGTTGGCATAAATGCCTTTTTTTTAAAGTCCTAAAAATAACTCACTTATTGTTGATAAGGAAGTAGATGCCTAGGGAGAAAGGCAGATGTTGCAACTGAAGCATTATAGTCTGGGGATGGGCAGAAGCTGCATCCCAGAGAGTGAGGGTCCCCGAGCATGAATGCGGGCAGGTGCTAAGGCAGTCACGAAAACCAGAACTTGTTGCATGTTCCCTCGAACCTGCCTTAGAGAATCGCAGCCTTTTGGGGGGCAGCGTGTTCATTCCTAGTTTTGTTTTTCTCTAACTCTTCCCACTTTTAAGTTCTATCTTTTATTAGTGTAAAAGACCAATTTTCACAGATGTTGTAGTTCTTATTGTGCAAACAAGGCAGAAAGACTCATCCCTTGCCCTGGTGGTTCATGGGGCCCAAGTTTTGTTCCTCATCAGAACACCTCCTCAGATCAAGAATGGGGCTACAGAGAGACACACGGTCCCTAACTTAGTTTTCAAGGGGTGCAAAGGATTGGAGCTTAGCCCCCTGCTGTGTTTGGATGCCCATGTAGGTGACTCTGAAGCCTGAGCAGACCATTCTGCCCCTGGTGGACGAGGCCCTGCAGCACACCACTACCAAAGGCATCGTTTTTCAACACCCAGAGATTGTGGCACACATGGACCTGGTGAGACAGGAACTCCGTTTGGAACCTTATTATTGGAAACTTCCAGAACAGTTTGAAGGAAAGAAGGTAAGGATGAGAACTTTAAAGTCATAGGAGAACAAAGTAAGGTATGTTTTTGGAATCACGCCATTTGGGGCTTTATCTGACATCTCACTCCTCATTTTATTTTGGTAGTTGATGGCCTATGGTGGCAAACTCAAGTATGCAATCTATTTTGAGGCTCGGGAAGAGACAGGTTTTTCTACCTATAATCCTCAAGTTATCATTCGAGGTGGTACCCCGACGCATGCTAGAATTATCGTCAGGCATATGGCTGCTCCTCTAATTGGCCAACTGACACGGCATGAAATCGAAATGACAGAGGTAAGCTTATTAGTTTGGTGCAAGGATGCCAGTGGTTTTGCATTTCGTTTCATCAAAGTGGTTTCTTTTCCTATTAACAGAAAGAATGGAAATATTATGGTGATGATCCTCGAATCAGTAGAACAGTGACCCGTGAAGACTTCTTGGATATTATATATGATATTCATTATATTCTTATCAAGGCAACCTATGGAAATATCATGAGACAAAGCAGGTAAACTGTAATAGAATCAAAGTTCAATTCTTACTTTAAAGTCTATAGGTAAGATCAGTAAGACACATGATGGAAAGATTTAGAAGTGTTTGGTTTGGGCGTATGATGATAGAAGACAAGTCAAGGATGGCTTCCAGGTCACCTGGCAGAAGAAACTACCGATTCCCACCAACTTAAAATAGGATGAGAAGCAAGTTTAAGGGGGGAGAAAACATCAAAATTAACTTTGACCTGGTGAGTTTTAGGTGCCAGTCAGAAATTCAGAAGAAAAAGCCCTGCAGAGTAGAGATAGATAACTGTTGTGCTATAAATAGATTATAAGATTGCTGAGAAAGTAACCCCCTCAACCTTCAGGGGAGCCAGGCAGGGTCAAGTTGGTGTCGTCTTTTCCAACTGTGAGCATTCTCAAGGTTCATCCCACTGTGCCCTACAATATTGTCCCTTTCACTGTGCATCATTATGTGAAAAGATTGGGAGTCACACCAAATAAAGAAGAACAGAAGAATAGTAATAATACATGTGATCTCACGGAAGCCAAAGGATAAGAATATTACAAGGGACTATAGTTTTGTCTAACCCAAAGAGGCCAATTAAAATGAGGCTTTTGAGACTGACACTTAGGATTACAATGGTGCCATTCGTCATACCAATTTTTGTAGAATACTGGAGCAAATCTTAAAGTTTTGAGCTATGAATGAGATACAGTGACACTAAGAGTATGGGTGTAGACTATTATTTTCCATGAACAAAAATATAAAAGGGAGGAATGAGATAATAAGGAGTAAACATGTTCACAAACCCTGAGGGAAAGGGGTTTATAGCAAGAGATACATTAAAAAGAATAGGATAAAGAAAAAGTAAATAATGGAGAAGCCAGATTTCAACATGAGCACACATGATCATTTTCTAGAGTGGAAGGGACAATTTAGCCAATGAGTTAAAATGAGGAATTGCTCACATGTGGCTAAACTTCCTTTATTGGAAGCAGAGAGTTGAGTTCAGACACATGGTCTCTCTTTCTCTGGCATGTCAGTTTCTCTATCATTTCCTGCTTGAAAACAGTATTATGTAATAAATTTGTTGATCAGTTTAGAACAAAATAAAACAAAGTAATTGTGAAGTCCCTTATTGGCAGCCAGTGAGTATATAAATCCCATATTTTGGATGTTTCGACTGTACTAAACATGGATTTTTGTTCTTTGTTGCAGAAAATCCATATCATTCTTCTGATTGTACCATAGGTAGGGACTTTGGGTAAAAGAATAAATCAACAATCAAAATTCACTTTCAAATTTGTATCTCTTTCATGCTTTTTTCATATTTCTCACTTCTAAAGATTATTTTATTTGAAATAATTAAAAAATAAAGGCATGCATCAAAAATATACTGTCAGCAATATCATTAATTATATGAAAATATCAAGTGTAAATCAGGTGGCAGAAGCCAAGGCATGTTTGTATGTCATGGAAGACAGCAGATAAATGTGTGAGGGTGGAAATAAATAATTATTTTGCAAATTCTTCTATACCACAGTGAGTTTGGTAGCACATGGAACATTTTGTTAGTGGAACTGATAGAAAATATATTGTCATGCATTTTTCATTTTACTTTCTTTGCTTCCCTCATACTGATTCTATTTTATGGGGGAAAGACCACCTTTATCTTGGTCTTCCCCCACCCAACCCCTTAAGTCCTTTCTCCTATATTATTCACAGACCTCCCTAAATAAAATTCTTTGGTTTAAGAGATCATTTTGTGAAGCTTAAGGATCAATAAATAATCACTTGTTCAAAGCTTAATAAAAATTAAAGCCATTGTCTATCAACAATAAGAATAAAGAAAGCAATGGATCAGCACTTAATTTTCTAATACAGTAGAATTGTGACAATATATAGTCAAATATAGTGAAATATATATATATAGTTAATATATAGTCATATATGTGCATATATATGCATATATATATAAATATATATATAGTCAAATGTATATAGTCAATATATAGTGAAAAATATATTTGAATCTTCCCTCTAAGATAGAACATAACCCTGCATCTTTGTTCAAATAGTCTCAGAAGCAGAGCGTTTGAGAGTTTTACATGTAGTTTGAGACTTACATAATGTCAATGCTGACATTGCCTTTTTTTCTTCACTTTTGTCTTCTCTTACATTCATTTCAAGGATGTAACAACTTTGCATTTCAATATTCACTTAAATAGAAGCCTGAGTTAGCCCAAATCCCTGATTCAAGCAAAACAATTGCTCTTTTATCCCCTGAGAAAAACCAGGTGCATTGCAGAAATATCTGTTGTTGACACACAATTCAAGTTTTACTCAGTTTTTTAAATACTCACTAGCCTGTTGTGTGTGTGCGTGGGGAGAGAAGGGAAGATGATGTTAGCAACTCCTCATGTTATGAAATACCACACGATGCCGACAGAGAGTACTCACGAACAAACCTCAAGTGACCTTCTCACTCCCACAGAGAATCCAGGGGGACTTGAAGGTAGAGTCTTCCTTACGGGAGGGGCGTGGTTTGTTTATAGATCAAACAGCTTTGTGAACTAGAAGGACTGGAGAGTGAAATCTGAATTTTAATTGAACATGTGTTTCATAAAGGCTGGCTGATCTTCAGAGTGCAGATTACAATCTACGAAGTCAGGGTGTGCATTCATAATTCAGTGTCAATAAAACCTACCTATGCTTGTTATAAAGTTTATGATTCAAGCTCCTCAAGCTATTGGAGGTGACTTTTGGTGAAGAAAAACTATTCATTTTCTCATTTAAAAGTTTATTTGCAGAACATTTCATGTTACCAGTTAGTCAGTCATGAAATAGTCTGAGTTTATGGACCACATATATTTTTTAATGCTTCATTTCAAGTGAATGTAAAAGGTATCAACATTTTCACTAGGAATATATTTTTTTCAACTATAAGGACCTTCCTACCAATAGGAAGGGTGAGTTAAGTTAGTTGAAGGATTTATTTAATAAAATTAACAAAGTCACTAATCTGAAAGTTTCCTTATCCTTTATCCAGTAAGATCAATATTACTGGATTATCTTCAATCGTTGTTTTCTTTACAGTTTTCTAAAGTTCTTGAAAGGACAGCCAGACTCAAGAGGAAGAAATTGGGCTAGTTGTAAATTAAAAGCAATTTCACTGGTGACCACGGGAGATATTCTAATGGGGAATGACCTTGGTTTGTCTGTTTGAAGGAATATAAATGTCTAATTAATTGCCCATGTCTACCTGAAGCCACTCACATTTTAAAATGTGGGGGAAAAGATCCTTATAATAACTTCTCCACAGGACATCAGACATTTAATTTACTAAACTCCTTATGATTTATGTGAATATTTTGCTAATGTGTAATCCCAGCCTTTGAGGAAGCCAAGATGCAGGGATATGATGTTGCGCGTGAGTCCCTGGATTTAGGCAGCTTGAAAACCATAAGACAGGCTTGAGATTATTGACAAAACCCCGAGAAGACTCTTTTTGTAGGATTGGGTGTTTACTACGTGAGCTTAATTTACTGGTGTGATAATCTAAGTATACTCACTGTTTGCAGGATTTCTGAGATCTCGATGGAGGTAGCCGAACAAGGAGGCATAACAGCGGTGACGCCTCCAGCTCGCTTGATAGAAAGATGTGATTGTCCCCCAGGCTATTCTGGTTTGTCTTGTGAGGTAAGCTGACTACCACTAACCTGCATAAGCTCAACTCACCTAACGAGCCAAACAGAAATAACTTCCAGAACTATTCTGGGTACAATCAGTTTTCCTTGTTCATTGCATATCCTTAACCTATTTTTTTTTTTAACTTCCACTCACAGCATGAAACACCATGAGATGAGGATGGTGTTATTGTGACCTAGAAGTAGGAATCACATCTAAAGGGTAATATTTGATGAAAATTAAAAGATTTGTAAAAATACAGAGCAGTCAAGAAATAAGAATGTTTTCATAAGGCACCTTTATTATATCTGAGCCATTTTCTCAGCACCTCTTCTGAATGGCTAAAGACATTTAAGCTGCAGTGATTATGAGATAGGATTATATTGGGTTTTGAAAGATTGTTTTTATATGGAACATGACAAAACACAGGCACTGAATAGCAGACTGTTGCCTTCAACATAAGCTTCTCAGAAGGACATGTACTGTTCCCACAATGCCACTATCATCCAGTTGTTATATTTTTTTTGAATTGCTTTTGCTCTCTGAGAGTTTCCCCTGATTATCTTTAGAACTGGCATATTTTCTAGATCTTTATCCTCTGGAAGTCTATTTGACTTTTGCAAATATTAAGTATTAATAGGAAGAGTATAATATAGGGGAAAGAAGAATAGATGGTAAACTGGCCTGAGTTGGAATCTTGACTTCACTATCTACCAGGACTGAGACCTTGCACGATTTACTAAACCTCTTTAGGCTTCAGCTGGTAAGCCTCCAAGTCCCTTACTGCCACCACACTCACCCATCTCCTGCAGACCTGTAGTCCTCCCCAAAGCGCAACAACCAAAAACAAAGGAAGGGCAACCAGGATCTTCTCCAGCCCTGCAGCAGAGATGCCTTCCCGGTAGGCACATTGATTGAGGCCCATGGCATAGCTGGTTAGATATGCTTAATACCTCTCCTACCAGCAGCTGATGAATCATATGAAGACAGAATGAGCTATGGCCCTAGAGCACTATTACGGTAGTAGTCAATGCTGGTTGATGTTAATAGTATTATTATGGAATAATTAGTTATATATCCATGCACTGATTTCTTTATAGAAAACAGTATGCATCTTTTGTAAACAGGATTTGAAGAGTTTTATTGAGTATGGCTCATAAGGCAGGTGATGGCACCAGCTCAAAACTAAAGTAAGTTAAAAATAATATAATTTTCTTGAGATGTAGTGTGCTACAATGAAAAGAAAAGGAGTTTGGTTTCAGTGAATCCTCCCTAGCTCCATGGCTGGGACAGGGCTTTCAGGGTTTGTTACTGGCCCGTAGGATTTTTACCTGTAGAATCATCATGAGGATTGATTTAAATGAGAATATGTATTGCATGGAGCACTGGGTGTTATACATAAACAATGAATCCTGGAACACTACATCAAAAACTAATGACGTGCTGTATGGTGACTAACATAACATAATAAAAAATAATAATTAAAATAAATATGTGTGTGAAAGCCCTATTTAAACTGAAATGCTATTCAACTTCATTACCGTTATATAAATTCCATGTTGTTCAGAGAACAATTTCATAAGAACAACTGCAAATATCTGTGAAACATACTTGGAATAATTTTATAACTTTGTGGCTGCTCCAAAAGGCAATATTCATATGACTGTGTCTATTTTGATGTAATAAATAATCAAATAATCTACCTCATTTTGAAATCATAACTCCTACCTATACATTTAGGCACTTGTACACATACATATCACAGTTAGATGCATAACAAACCTAAATACACATATGCATACACAGTGTAGATGTGAACAATGAGACAGTGAATGTGGCTGCCTTTCCAATGAGCATGAAAGACTTAAAGGAAGAAGACAGAAAGAACTTGAGATTTTTCTACATAAGTGGAATTTTTTCCCAAGAAGCATATGGCTATACTGTTGGTTTACTATTTGACCTTGGTCAATTCTTTAATTGTTATAGGCCTTCATTGCTCTATAGTTATCCAGTCTATAAAATAACAGGTTGGGTTTGAAGTTCTAAAATTCTCTGGTTCTGCTATATTATTTAGCTATGAAAGGTATTGAGTAAGTAGTCAAGATTGACCTTTAGCCCTCTTGAAGAGAAAGCTATACCACAGCTGTATTTTTTCTGCAGGTATTTAAAAAGAATACTGTTCACTTACAAATAAAATATGAGTAGAGTAGCAAAGTATTTTAATGCAGTCTACCTTCCATTCCAGATTTTAAATGTTAAAAACTCTTTTTGCTGTGATTGGTAGGCTTTTTCAGTAGCATATTCTAAAACATGCTTTTCCATTAATCTTAGTAATTTTCCATCATTATGTGAAAATACATATTAGCACAAATAAAGAAACTGATAAATGAAGAAGATTAAGAAAACTAGGAACACATACAAACCAGCATCTCCATTGGTGGCTTCACCTATGTCCTGTGAATTTCACTTAAGCTCCTATTTACAGACAATAATTACAGTAATATCCTAGTGTTGAGATTATGGGGATAAAGGCCTATCTCTTATAATAAGGTGCCTGAGGTGTTCTCCACATCCCATTACCTCTAATCCATTATACATCTTATTTATAATTCATCTTGATTCTAAAGTGTAATTACCCAAGCATAAAATCTAATCATCGAAGCAACAGCTAAGGACAGTTCTGAAATAATACCTCCCATTCCAGTAACATATGCTTTGGGTCTTGAATACACAAAGCAATTCCTTTACAATATTTTTGCCAAATGTATGGTATTCTAGAGACATTTGTATTTACAAGCTCTTCATTTCCTGTTTTCACCCAAAATGTGGTTGCAAATAAGTCGAATTAAGTGTTATTTATGGCCAGTAATAGCCAATTTGAAGACACTTACCCTTTGCCTGTTACCTGTCATCTCATGATGCTTCAGTGCCCTGTTCATTGAGAATGTTAGTTCTAGAAATACACATTTATTACAACCTATAATTTAAAGTAAAGATCAGATTACCTTTAGAAGTCAAATAAAGACTCAGTTTCCTTACCACATTTGTTGGTAATACCACATTTGTTGTTGAGCCACTGAGATTATAGCTGGTTCTCACAATTGTCTGAGTTCACCTGATTGTCCAACTGACTTAAACTGACCTAAACTCAGGTTTGGTTGTATGTAGAACTGGAAATAGTCAGCAGTGAGTATGTGGTTCTCTACAATTAGATCATGTTGATCAAATACTTGCAGATGATCTCTAGATCATACGTTTGTAGTTCAGCCTCTTTCTCCTCACCCTCATGTTGTAACAGGGCTTCTGGCTCACTGTTGAATGGCTGCTGTCTACTGGCTCACCACTGAGAAGCTGTAACTTTTGGCTACTAAAAAATAATTTTTTACATCTCCCCAAAATGTACACCTATAATCAAGTCATAAAACTCAAAAGACAAAATAGTGAAAATAGACATTTTTTCTTCCATATGCACATTTTGCTTGGGATACCCTTTACCATGGAAGACCCAAAGATTGCTTTCATGTGCATGAAGATATTAAGGCACATGGTATGGATAAGTAGGCAGACATGGATATTCTGTTACCCAATGCAATGTAAAACAATTACTGCTGTTTTTATTTTTAGTCTGTCTTCAATGACTATATTTAAAAAATTATCTGGAATAGAGGCATCTCTGTTGACTTATTGTATGTAAAGTTCTAAACATACATTACCTTCTTTAATCCTCACAACAAGCTTATAAAAGAAAAAACCAACTTACTGTTGACTGAATGCTTACTGTATCCTGTACAACACCAAGCACTGAGTACGTATTATGATCCCCATGTTATGGATGAGGAAATGGAAGCCCAGGCAAGTTACAGAACCTGCCCACAACCACACAACTAGAAAACAGCAAAACTGCAATTTGAGCACGATTAAGTCTGTTTCAAAAAACCTAGATGCACTTACATCCTTAACTCTAATGTTCTACGACATCTTCATATCCCAGTTGAGGAAACTGAAACCCACAATATTCAACACCTGTGTAAAATCATATTAGTAAGTGATGAACAAGAATGAAACTGAGGATTGCCTGACTGTGAAACCCATATGAAAATATAAGATAGGGTTTCCACACGCAACAGGCACAAGTATTGTTCTTGTTAAAGTCTGAGGAGAGAGGTGGTTGTGTAACTCTGCACCTGGGGCTGTGGGTTCTCTATACTCTTTGTCTCCATCCTCTCACATTTTTATGCAAATGAGATTTGAACATTTTGATGAGATGCCATATTATGAAAATAAAGATAGAAGGACAGCAGAAGACAATCGCACTATGAATAACTCTAGCACGAGGAAAGAGAACTTTGTAAAAGTTTGAGTTAGGAAAAAAGGAACAGTGTTTATTTGCTTTTTTAAAATTCTCCATTTGTTTCAGAAAGGATTGTAGACAAAACTTGAAAAAATGCTATTATCTTTCCTCTTTTTATTATGACTCAAGCATGATCATTCTCATAAATGTTGCCTCAGTTCACTGAGAACATTTGATATTGAAAGACTCAAAAATACCAAAAAGGGGAAAGAATAAATACAAAACAGATCCAAGAAAGGAGGGGATTAAGATGGAATAAATACATCCAATTCCTTTAAAGAGTGTTTTAAGGTTCTAACTCTTGGATTGTCTCTTGCTTTGCCAACTTAAAATTTAATCTACAGTGTTAGAACTAAAAGATTCGCAAATCATCGGAGTTAATACACCTGCTCATTTTTTGGGTTGGGAAACCACATTTTCAATGCTGCCATGCAACTTGCCTGTATCCCTTAGAAAAAAGTTAACTTGTAAAATCAAGGCTTCCGTATTCATTTGTGTCACAGTCTGTGTCACAGCCCTTTAAAAGGCACACATTACCAGCAGAGTGAGGCACATGCCAGGGATTCTCCATTCTGACTGCTTATTACACCCATCTAGGAGTTTTGAAACAAACCCTGACACTACTCTCTACCAGTTTAGGAGAATTTCTAGAAGTGGTGGTACCTGGGTGACTCAGTCAGTTGAGCATCCAACTCCTGGCTTCTGCTCAGGTGGTGATCTCAGGGTCATGGGATCAAGACCCACGGGAGGCTCCTCACTGGATGGGGAGTCTGCTTGAGATTCTCTTTCTCCCTCTGCCCCTCCCCACTCTCTCTGTCTCAAATAAATAAATAAAATCTTTTGAAAAAATTTAAAAGTTAAAAAAAAAAAAAAAAGAATTTCTGGAGGTGGAGCCAGGTGGCTTTTAAAACTCCTCAGATGATTTTATGTGCACCAGGGTTGGGAACCACCGAGACAGGTCTAGAAGGTTCAGTGCAGAACTCCACTGGGAGCTCAGGCTCAGACTCCTATCACAGGTGCTTTTCTGCTTCGTCCTGCTCTCTTTCCTGGGAAGAGTCATGGTAATAAGGGTAATTGGGTGTGTGTTAGAGTAAACTTCACCTACCCACTGACCTTCAGATTTCAGTTTATAACACTGAATTATATGTAATTCCTCAATGAAAATTCCTATTTCTGACTTTATTCTTCCTCTGAGACTTGTTTTAAACTTCTGTTTGAGGTATAAAATGGAGCTACAAAAACTCTTTGTGTGATTTTCACGTTTACACACACAGACACAGACACATAGACACACATACACACCAAAGCAAATACACCAGTAAGATAACAATAATTATATAGGTATCCAAGGATGAAATCCAGGTAAAGAAAATCCGGTTTTATTCTATAATCAGCATATCAAAGAACTGGAGCAACTCATACTGTGAAATATCTCTAAATATACTTTGAATGGTTTCTTCAGTTTCTTAAATTAATTCCTCAGCCATAATTTCTAGACCTTATTTGGTAACAATAGAGCGATATGAACCTTGATTTTAAATAATATGAATAAATATTAAAATATATGTTGAAGTCTACCATAAGACAAATGAGACACAAAATATTTTGAATACTCTCCCTGACTTTTTTTTTCAGCTTGCTCAAAGCTGGGATATTATTTAATCTCATTAAAATTTCTTGTAGGCTGTGATAAAAGTAGAGAGATTCAATTGAATGCTAAATTGAGGTACTTTTGCAGTATCTAAATCAAAATAAACAAGGGAAGACTGACTATTGATCTTTTTCTTTTTCCAAGGAGCCTTTTTGCAAATACAACTCTGGAGGACCTAGGCCACAACCAAAAGAAAACAGAGGCATTAGGAAGTTCTTAGTGCATATGGTTTTTCCTGCTTATTCAGCGATCATTCTTTCGATGGGAATAAGATATGCTATTAAAAAAAAAAAATCCTACATAGCCAAGATGTTAAAACAGACCCTTTATAAACTTCATTAGGATCTGAGGAACTAAGTCTTACTTCTCACTCATAAATAATGTCTAATAAATGCAGTAGCTTTGCATACCAAGAGGACTGAGCTTGGAACCCAATACCACTCTCATTACCTCTTCAGGGGCTACAGGCTTCCTTCCTGAAAGCCAGAGATTTTTTTTTTTATACATTTGCATAATAAACCCGAATGAAGATGGAAGTCTTGATTCTGCATATGTCAGCTTTGCTAGCAGTTTTCTGTTTGCTCTTGGATTTTTATTGCAAAATGAAAAAAATAGATCAGGGAAAGATAAATTTTATTGGTGGCCTAATATTCCCAAGACATGAGAATTTTAAGTTTCTTGCTTTTATCGTCTTTAAATTATATCAATATAAAAAATGCAACCATGACACTTTTCTATTTATTTAATACTTCTCTGAGTCTCATTGGACATTAGCTAGTTATCCATCAAGCATAGCAGAAGCAGATTTTAGGCTGTCAAGGACATTGGAATTCTCTTTTTAGTCTAAATGACAATTTTATTAAAAAACAAACCTCTTTCTCAAGAAAAAGACTCTTTGAAGCTTTTTCAGATTGAGTGGTGTATGTAAATGACAGTCCTCCTTTGCCAAGGTCTGAGGTCTAGGATGCCTCCTGTATATGTTAAAAACCACACAGAAATACACATTAGGAATCAAAATTGGTCCTTGTGTTTAGAAGTGATGTTGCCTTTAATTCAGGTAGAGGGAAAGAAGTCCTTTTTCACCACCAAGGAACCCAAGTATTGCTAAACCAAGATTCGTAATTACACTGTCCTAACTGCTTTCCTTTTCTTTTAGACATGCATGCCAGGATTTTATCGACTGCGGTCTGAGCAAGGTAGCCACACTCCTAGACCAACCCTGGGCACCTGTGTTCCATGTCAGTGTAATGGACACAGCACCCTGTGTGACCCTGAAACCTCCAAATGCCAGGTATTTACCTGTGTCTTTCTTGAATAAGGTCCATGTGCTCATTTATCTTTACACATGCTCAGAGACCATGTGCAGAGGCGAATGATCTAAGTGACAGGGAACGTGTGTGTGTGTGTGTGTGTGTGTGTGTGTGAAATAAAACATGGGAAAAAAGACATTAACCATATTATACATTTTTTAAAGTAATTAAAAATTGATCATTGGAAAAGCCACTGCTCGTGTCAAGAAATAAAATATTAATAGCAGTTTAGGAGAACACCTGAGGACACTACGATTTATTTAAAAATCATATGAGGGTTTTTTTTCTGATAACATGCAAAAATAAACTTACTAAAAATTTGGAAATGATAAAAAAAAATTTGAAAAAATAAAAGTCATCCAAAATTCAACATAAACATTTAATATTTTAGGTATTAGAGTTCTATGAATTTTATGCATGTGTTTATAAATAGATTTATATAATACCATAGGTGCTGTTTTATGTTCCACTTTTTAAATGTACCTATTATGAACGTGTTAGGTTGCTGGTTGTTCTTTGAAATGTTTAGTCTTTGATTAGATATCCCATAATTTAACACTTCCCATAGAATTCCAGCTACTCTTGTTTTTGTTGTTGTTGTTATGTTCATGCTAATAGCCTGCCCTCTAACACTGCTAACCTACCTTGAAACAATCAGGACTCTCAAGAAATTTAGGTTTGCCGTGTCACCAGATAGAGCTCCCCAGACTCTAATCCTCACACAGGTCTGGACACCAGATTTGCTAAACCCGTTTCCCACCTCTGCTCATCTACTGAAACTCCTCCAGTGAGGCTTTTGGAACTCAAAGTGGAAACTCAGCAAATTCCACCACATATTCTTCCTCTTCCTTTCGTGTTCTCTTCGTTTTGCTGTCCCCGACATACTGCTCCCCCTAGAGCCTTCCAAGTGGTAGCTCTTGCCTCACACTCTTCATTTACTACACACTCTTCATTTAAAATAATAAAAATGTGGAAACAAACAAGCAAGGAGTCTGAAAGGAAGCAGGAGTCCTTACTCCTCACCACCATTTTCCTATCATCTTACTTTCTCCCCCATAACAACACGTGCCTTTGAATCGCAGGCCGCTATCTATTTGCCCACCCCACCAGCTCATCCCTGTTCTCTACTAACCCTCAGGGCATCCACCTCATTCATTCCTTGAAGATTTTTCCTCTGTATCATTGCCATTCTCTCTAGCACTATTCTTATCATAATCCTTCGTGATTTTAGTATTCATGATATTAACTCTTCCATACCCTTAACCCTGCTTCCTGTCCTCACTCCATGGTGCTGTTCCTGAACTTACCATTACAAGAAAGTGCAATGCCTCCACAGTCCCAGGTCAGCTGTCTTCTTCTTCAGCCATCATCTCTTTTCTCTCCAGTTCACTTCTTCTTGATACATCAGTTCCAACATTTTTGGTTTCACCATGGGTGCTCACGGCTTTTCATTGCTCCTTGGCTCCCTCAGGTCCTCCCTTTCTCAACCAGCTTAATATTCCTGACCCCTCTTTAGTATCACTTCCTTATAATGTTCATTTCTCTTGCAGCTCCTTTACTTGTTTTCACTCAGTTAGTTCTAACACTCATTAAATCCTCCGGCTCCATACCTGTGCCTTCTAAGCTGAATGTGGATGCTGAAAAACAGGTAACTATGCTGTCTAGTCTCACCATAAATCGATTATTGCCCACTTCAAATTGATCCTTTGTGCCGCTCTCCAATCATATCACTTTACTTCAGTCCATTCCCTCTCCCACATTTCTGGAAGATTATTTCATACCTTCTCCTTCAAGCCCTCAAACCCCTCCCCCAACCCTTTTCCAGCCTTACTCTCAATAAATGGTCATGCTTTCATTTCATTGAAAGATTAGCAGTAGTTGGAAGAGAACTAATAGAATCCCCCATTACCACATGCACCCACCATTCTGCCTCTGTGTGCAGTTACTCAACTCTTCATCATTTTGGATGAACTCTTCTTGTTTCTAGAAAAGACCACATCTGTGCTTATGCTCTGGATCCCAGCCCTTTCTCCAGCTCAAGGACATCATTCTGCCCATCCCTATTTCCTCTTCTCTCTTGCATCATCACTCTTTGTTTCTTCCGCTATCTTAAAAAAAATAATAAAAATGTGGAAACAAACAAACCAAAAAACAAAAATAGAGGCACCTGGGTGGCACAGTTGGTTGAGCAACAGACTCTTGGATTTTGCTCAGGTTAAAATCTCATGGGTCATGGGATCGAGCCATGTCTGGCTCCATGCTCAGTGGAGAATCTGCTGAAAGATTCTCTCCGTCTGCCTCTCCCACCATGTGCATGTATGTGCACGTGCTCTCTCTATCTCTAAAATAAGTAGATGAATTTTTTTAAGATTTAATTCCTTTATTTTAGAGATAGAGCATGTGCAAGGGGAGGGGTAGAGGGAGAGCAAGAGAGAATCTTAAGCAGATTCCAGAGTGAGCACGGAACCCCACTCAGGGCTTGATCCCGGGACCTGAGATCATTACTTGAGCCAAAATAGAGTTGGACATTTAATAAATTGAGTCACCCAGGCACCCTATAAATGGATGGATCTTTAAAAACATAAAATAAAAATAACAAGAATAAAAACAAACTCTGTTGACTTCACTTTCCCTGTTGACTTCTACCACTTCATTCCTCTCCTTATACACAGTGAGGAGTTATTTATACTCCTTCTATAGTTTCTCTCCTGCATTCTCTCTTGAATTACTAAAATCAGGCTTTTACCCCTACCACTATACTAACCAGTTAACTAATATTCAGATATCAGTCTTCATCTTTCTTGATCAATCAGCAGCATTTGCTACTCTAAATCATCCATTCTTTTTTTTTTTTTTTAAAGATTTTATTTATTTATTTGACAGACAGAGACCACAAGTAGGCAGAGAGGCAGGCAGAAAGAGAGTGGGGAGCAGGCTCCCTGCTGAGCAGAGAGCCCAATGCGGGGCTCGATCCCAGGACCCTGAGATCACAACTCGAGCTGAAGGCAGAGGCTTTAACCCACTGAGCCACCCAGGCACCCCTAAATCATCCATTCTTCTTAAAACTTTTTGTTCACTTGACTTCCCTGGATATGCTCTTCCAGATATTTCTAAATCAGGTGACTACTCCTTCTGTCTTCATTGCTATATTTTCCTCCGTACCTGAGATCTACATACCAGGGGACCTAAGATTTAATCCTTGAAACAGTTTGCTTCTCTAACTTATACTCATTCGCAAGGTTATCTTACCCAAGCACATGCCTTTCAGTACCTACACTGAGAAACCATGGTATTTACCATTGTTTCTGTGATTAAATTTTAGTCCAAGTATTTAATCTCTCTAGAATTTATCCTGGTATGAGGCAGTATCTTTCTTCAGATATATATTACTTTTTAAAATTTTATTTATTTTTACTTATTTTATTTAAATGCAATTTGTTAACATAAGTGTATCATTAGTTTCAGATGTAGAGTTCAGTAATTCATCAATAGCATATAACACCCAGTGCTCATTACATCATGTACCCTCCTTAATTCCCATTACCTATTACTTTAAAGAAACTTCCATGTATTAACATTTCCTTTTCTCCTTAATACATCATGGTATCTGAATTTATACAAATTTGTTTTATCCATATTAAGATATGTTTAAAGGATCATCTATTCTGAACTATTTACCTCCTAGTTCTTATTATAGTGTTCTGATCAACTTCATTTTATACTAAATTATAATATCTGGCAAAGTAGGGGTGCTTGGCTTAGTCTGTTAAGCATCTGCCTTTGGCTCAGGTCATGATCCCTAGGTCCTGGAATCAGGCCCCACATGGGGCTCCCTGCTCAATGGGAATCTCTTTCTCCCTTTGCCTCTCCTCCACCCCCTCCCCCTACTCAAACTCTCTCTCTCTCTCAAATAAATAAAATCTTTTTTTAAAAATCTGGCAAACTGAGGCCCTTTCTTCTTTTTCTAATTTCTTCACTAGATGTAATTATGTATCCTTCCAGACAACATTCTGATTCACAGTTTCAATCTCTTCACCAAAAAATGTTACTCGAATTTTTATTGGAATGGCATTAAACCTATATGTAAAGAATTGCTGTTTTTACACTAATCAGTTATTTTCCCTCAACCTCCGAGTATAATATTCTGCTCTATTCAAAACATTTTGTGTCTCACAGTATACTGTTTTTATTATTACCTATATAAATTACACATTTCTTATATTAAACTTATTTCTATATATCTTACATTTTTACTTCAATGGTGAACGTTACATTTTTTTCTGTTTCAATATATTTACTAACTTGTCATTACTGATAAACATTAACAGAATCGATTTTTGATATCCAACCACTTTTTTAGTCCTAGAAATTTCTCAGTTGATTCTTTCAGTTATTTTTATATTTATAATAATATTATTTACAGATAGTTATAATTGTGATTTTCCTTGCCAGAAGGTGTACCTGATATAATAGTTTATGTTTTTGTCTTAAGTCTTCTAAAAATGTTAAATAGGAGGGTAATTAGTTTCCTATTTTATTCCTAATTTTAATACGAATGCCTCAAGTCTTTTGTCACAAAGTATGATGCTAGTGGTTAGCTGAAAATAATTATCCTTTATCATGTTTAGAAAACTTCTTTTTATTCCTGACTTCTTAAGGATACTCCCTTTCATTCAAGATAGGATATTAAAACTGATTATGGGCTTGTGAGGAGTGGAATAAAGGTAAAGATGCATTAAAGATATTCATTTTAGATATGAGCATATATTTCTTTTTACCTTAAACAGAATGATGAATGATATTACTGACGAGATGAATAACTGAATAATATTAACTATCCTTGAATTCTTGAAACGATCATTATATGCTCAGTGTAGTATTCTCTCTCTAATCTGTTGGCTTGTAAAATTCAATAAATAATTTCAAGAGAGGGGATTAATTTATATATCTTAAGTGAGAATTAAATGCATTGTTCTTCCTTCTTATGTAATCTTCACTGGTATTTTTTAACAGGTTATGTTTAATTCATATGATTTTTGTTGTTGTTTTAAGATTTATTTATTTTGAAGAGAAAAGGAGAAAGCGTGAGTGAGGGAGAGGGAAAGAAAGAATATCAAACAGACTCCATGCTGAGTATAAAGCCTGACACAGCACTTGATCTCAACACCCTGAGATCGTGACTGGAGCCAAAATCAAGAGTTGGATCCTTAGCTCACTGAGCCACCCAGGCACCCCCATATGATTAATTTTAAAACATTCATAAAGGATACAGTTTAACTTCATTTTTTAGGATTAAAATTGTTTATACTGTCCACTTTAGAACAATTGGTTATTATAGCTATTTTTGTGCTACAGATTTATTTTTTTGAGATATCCCCAGATGAAGTAAAAAATAAATACATGTGCACATCAGACATGCACAGCTAGTATAAATTGCTATGCTCTGAATTCTTATATTTTCCTTCAGGGAGCACATAACTTTTGAATTTAGGCAACTTTGTTCATCTTTGTAATAGCCCCAGGAGGCATATAGGAAATAGCTATTATTACTCTGATGCTATAACTGAGGGAACCTGAAGCATAGTGATTTCTTTGCTATGTGTAGTATGGATCCCAGTTTAATATGAACACCATTACACAGAGCAATGCCCTCAACTTTGGGTAGAGTGATCATAAGCATGACTCTGTGGTCAGACTGCTTTTTCCAATCCTCACTTCATCTTTTATGGGCTGTGGGAGCCCAGTCAGTTATGTCACATCAGTGGGGTCTTAGTTTCTTCATTTATAAAATGACGATAATAATTGTAGCTACTCAGAGATTTTGTAAGGCTTCGGTGAAATATTGTATAAAGGGTACGGAACACTACTTAGTGCATGGCAAGCTCCAGAGAAGTGATAGTGATGACGATGATGATGAAGATAGTAATGATCCTACCTGTTATCTACCATTTATAGTCCAAGAATCAATTGGGTGATAATTATTCAAAACATGTAAAAATCACTATCAGTGCTATGCTAGAATTCCTCACTTTTTTCTCATATCTTTCTTCAAAAATATGGAGTAGAGAAGAATAACACTATAGAAAACTTTACAGTCTAAGTATTTCAACTTTTAAATAAAATCCACATCACTTAGTAACTATTCTCTTCATAATTCCTAATGATACTTATCAGAGAACTGTTGCTTCACTCTAGCATTAATATATCCTACACATAAACATGTTACTACTAATAGCCCAGCACTATTGTCCCTTAAGGAAAATTTTCCTTAAGGAAACTTTTAAGGAAAGTGGAAGAGCAAAACCTATGTGGTATTGAACCCCAAGCCAGGGGGAAGCGGAGGTGAGGAAACAAATGCCATTCAGGATACACACATACACCCAGTAGATAATCTCAGGTAGTAGGAAGGTAGATAGGTAGATAGACGATAGCTAGATAGATAGATGGATGGATAGATATACAGATAGGTAGATAGAAAGATAGCGTTTCCAAGTTAATATAACACACACATCTGTATCTGTCTATATCTGTATCTATAACTCTCTGTATATATAAACACTGTACCCCCATGGTTAGTATTATTTTTGCAAAATTTTTAAAGGGAATATTGAATTCTCCTCATGCTCAGATAACTTTTTGCAGACCAAATAATTTGTGAAAATATTACTTTCATTCTATCATTTCTTTTTTTAAAATGAAAAGGAAAAAAAAATCCTTATTGATCAACTCTGTTGTCTGAAACCACCAGCATCTGTGATTAAGTAGTGAGCCCTATATTTGGTAAACAGACTCATAACTAAAATCTACTGTTTTTAAGGTACTTTATAAATGCTACCTTACTGAATTTATCTAAAAATCTGACTAAAATAGGGATTGTTAGCATTGTATTACAACTCTGAAAATTAATGCTTAGAAAATTTAAGTAACCTACAGAGCTTTGGCTAAAATGTATTAGAATCAGGTTTCAAATCCACTATAAAATGCTATCTACAGAGTGTGAGAGAGAATACACTGTTATCTGATTAAATGATTTGATTTTGAAGGCCTAGGTGAATTCTATCCTAGAGTACTGATAAAATCTGCAGCATGAAAAATATTTGCAAAAATCATGGAAATATGAAATTTACCATAGGATGAAATACCACTCCAGGTTTATAAGGAAAGTAAAATGTAGCAAGCATTGATTTTTTTTTTTTTGCAAGCACTGATTATGACCTCCAGTAAAACTTAAGGATTGCTTACTTAACTAATATCTGTCAAGTGTAGAAAAAATAAGTGCTCATTAGAAATCAGTATAGGTTCACTCAAAATAAACATATGGACTTACTGCTACAGTTACTGTCTGTAAAATATCTGAGATCCTTCCTGAATCCCATTATGATATCAAAATCATCAGAAAGTGTGATATATCATATCTCAAATTCAGCAAAAATAATAATAGCCCCCAAATGTTCAACCCTATTTACATATATGCCAGGCCCAAAGCTGATCCCTGTAGATAGATTTTTTTTTCTCATTTATTCTTATAGGAAACTTATGTGGTAGATAGAATTGTTCCCCCTTTTACAGTTGATAAACTAATGCTGACAGCAATTAAATAATTTGCTCAAGTCATAAGCCAGTAAATATCAGATCTATGATCCAAACTCTTCTTTGTTTAAATAGGCATTTGACAGAATGTTTCTTGATATTTTCACAAACAAGTTTGAAGAGATGGGCCAGATAGTGATTTGTTAACAAATATGATGACTGTAGAAGGTTCTCTGCACTAAATAATGTGTGCTGGGTTGTAGGTTCACATCTCCAATGATGAGACATAGGCTTTGTGTTTCAGCCAGTCCTGTTCAAAGTCGTGATCAGTGATTTGGATGAGATATATCAAAGAAAGCTGGAAGTGTTACCTAATGTATTAGATGGTGGTCAAGAAGCTGAAAGAGCCTGACAGGTAGACATATGAACCACAATTAACAATGAATATAAAAGATTCTGAACTTAGGTAGGCTGATTTCATTCTTCTTGTTCATTCATTCTTGTGGCACTTAATAAATATTTCCAATGGGCAGGTATTGCAGTAGCTGACGAAAAGATGCTGAGATGAAGAATGCAGAGGACTTGCCCTCTAGGAGCTTATATTCTAGTGTTTAGGGAAAGAGCAGAGGAAATGATGTGTAGTAGCAATTCCTGTGAAACAGGAGTTTTTACTTGACTGGAGAGTCATGTATGCAAGATCCAGATCAGGGAAGGGAGTACAGTCACTGTATTTGCAAATCACAGGTAGAGATTTTAATACCTATTTTAAGAGAAATTCTCAGTGATCAAGATTATTAAGTGTTTAACTTGAAGAGATTTAGGAAGTAATTGTATTTTGTAGACATTTGAGGACTTTCCTTGAGAAATGGGAATTAGACTTAATCTTCGTAGTTTCACAGGGCAGAACTTGGATCACTGACTGAAAGTAAGAATGAGATGTGTTTTCATTCAACATGAGGAAAAACTTCATAGCTTATAATTGTACAAGATGAAAAGGGCTGCCTTATAAGTATCCATTTATTCAATAATGTATTGAAGAAAAAGTGGGTAGGCATCCCTTTAAGGAAAGAGGGCTAAGTTAAGCAACTTCTCACCTCAGATCTAAGGTATTATATAATATTAATGTTATATTATTTTGATTTAGTAGAGGAATATATACCACCAGTATTCCCATGTGCAAAAACCCCCACCAATATCAGATATTCTAATCTATTATTGAAAAGGTACTAGAAAGTATACTACCACACTTGAGAATATAATTAAACTTCTTATCAGACATCTAAAATACAGGATATTTTCCTAGAGATTAATTTCTTTTTTTAAATTTTTTTATTTATTTTTATTTTTTATAAACATATATTTTTATCCCCAGGGGTACAGGTCTGTGAATCGCCAGGTTTACACACTTCACAGCACTCACCATAGCACATACCCTCCCCAATGTCCATAACCCCACCCCCCTCTCCCAACCACACCCCCAGAGATTAATTTCTATACAAGATGAATATTGTGTTTCAAAGTAGACAGGAAAATCATATGAAAGGTCTCTTTCAAAAAGTTTCAAAAATAGCATCATGATTTATGTGTCGTATTTGTGGACTTAAACAGAACATTTGATTTTGTTAACCAAGTTTAGTATGTCAGCAACTCTGAAAAGATTGACTGTCCAGAGAAGGCTAAAATATTTACTCGTTCTGTGAAGAAATTATATAGAGTTGCAGGTGTAGGAGCAGCAGACCATATTTTTGTATCTCTGTATTTCTGGTAATGATCAACATTATCATTAAGTGTTTTGAGTCAATTATTAATGTTAGGTTATGTAAAATAATTCATTATGCAGTGTGTTTATTTTTAAATGCAAAATGCTGGGACATCTGGGTGGCTCAGCCAGTTAAGCTGCTGCCTTCTGCTCAGGTCATGATCCCGGCATCCTGGGATCGAGTCCCACATTGGGCTCCTTGCTCAGTAGGGAGCCTGCTTCTCTCTCTGCCTCTGCCTGCTTGTGCATACTCTCTCTCTCTCTTTCTCTCTCTCTCCCTGACAAATAAATAAATAAAATCTTTAAATGCAAAATGCTGATAATTGTACAAGATCCTACCTATTCTTTGGGGACATGGTTGTTCACTTAACTGTAACATATGTTCTTAAAACACTGTCCAGCTAACTCACAATTTGACACCTTGCTGAATGATTTAGACTGGAATTTATGGGTAATTTATCTCAGAACCATTATCTCTTGCCATGCTGTATGGAATGGCTATTTTATTGCTAAAATACTGGTTCTTTTGGATGGCCGAATAAAAGAAGATCATGGTACTTATACAACAAATCCTAATTCAGAATACAACAAATTATCTTGTTCTATTAATCATATTTCTTTAAAGTTATTAGACTGAGACTTGGCCTTTTTCATTTTAAGGAGGCTTACCTGTTTGATCTATACTTCCTATATTGTACATTCAGCTATGCAGAATAGTCATCAAATGACTACCATGATTCAGTCACTGTGTTGAGCTAGAAGGAGCATTTAGCCCAGACTTGGGACATCAGGGAAAGTTTATCAGAGAAAACAACATTTAAAATGAGAGCTGACATGAGTAGCTGCTAACCAGGTAAGTGGAGGGATTTGCATATAAGAAGTCCCAGAGGGAAGAGAGAGCATGACATAATATAAGAATTTCAGATGGTCCTCTATGGCTTTCACACAGCATACGAAGGTGGCAGTGCCTAAAGCTAAGGCTGGAGGGGTAAGCAAACAGATGATAAAGGTATTTCTTGTCATGCTGGAAAGTGTATAATTCATCCTGAGGGCAATGGAGAACTAATGCAGACTTTCCAGCAAGAGAAAGGCATGGTTTGATAAGTTCTATAAGATAATCATTCTGATTGCAGTGTGGGGAAATGATTGCATAAAAAAAAATAAAATTAGAAGCAGGATCTTTAGCTAAATTCTGTTCCAGTAAGCCAGGTAAAAATGAGACTAGCCTGATAAAAAATAGTAGGGACAAGGAAGTAAAGAAACAGAGAGTAACAGAATCATGGAACACACTGATCAAATAGGCTCTCTGGGATGAGAGAGGCCTCTCGATAGCTGGCCTGGGCAATTGAGCAGGTGATAGTGACCCAAGATGAAATGGACAATACAGAAGTATTAGCAGGTTTAAAGAGAGATGAGCTTAATCTTTGATATTTCAAATTCAAAGTGCTTTTGTTATGCAGTAAGATCTATCCAGGAAGCATTTGGAAATGTAAGTCTAGAACACATTAGAGACATCTGGCCTGAATATATAAAATTTAGAGATTTTGGCAAATAGGTGATAACCAAAGTCATAGTAATGGGTGAGATCACCAATGTAGAGTGTATAGGGAAAAGGGGAGAAAAGAAAAAAAAAAAAAAGAAGTGAGAGCCAAAGTAGAATCAAGAACCCAATCTTAATACACAGAAAGGGAAGAAAGAGTCCATGAAGGAGCATTAAGAAACAGTAGCCGAAGAGTTAGAAGAAAAATCAGCAGACCATACCATTAAAGAAACCATAGGAAGAGAAAATTCAAAGAGTAGCCAGAAATATTAGCTGCTGCAGAAAATTCATGTATCATAAGGACTTAATATTATCAGTAAATTTGGATTTATCAACAAAGACCTCATCAGTGAGCCTGGAGTCAGGGTAATGTGAGAAGACTTTTTTAAAGTGGGGAGTGGTGAAGGGAGATAAGGAAATAGAAATCAGGAATGTAAACAATGCTTTTAAAATGCTTATCAAAGATAGGATGGAAATTTCCAGAGATCTGAGGCCCCAGAGATATTTTTGAGCTAGAGAAGTCTGGGCCAACCTCAAATGCAAATAGGAAAAATGAGCAAAGAAGGGAAAAATGCAGATGCTGGTGAAAAGGGGGAGGCAGAAAGGCAAGGAATCCAGTTTAGGAAGAGAGTAGCTTCAGACAAAGGACAAACACCACTTCCTCTGGACAGAAATAAATGTTAAAAGGATGGAAAGTACTGCAAGACAGATGGCAAGTCTTTCACAGGAATCTGAGGGAACACTCTAATGAGTGCTTCCTCTTCTCTGAAAATAGGGGACTGTCGTCTGCTGAGAGGTGGAGATTGAGCGTATTGGAAGTAAATATCCTATTATATAAGAAACTGGATTCATTTTACATTATTATAAAAGACATCTGTAAGTGGTGTAATGCATTTTCAAATATAGCCCCCAAAATGTAAAAACCAAAACAATGGCCTAAAATTCATCATGGTAATGTCATGATTTCACCCTATGCAAGAGCAGAAACTCTGAAAAAAAGAGTCAAGAGAAGTCCTAAAAAAATTTATAATTCCAGTGTGGAGGAACTGACTTCAGTTACTGTGTGTTATGATGACCACACATACAATACCAAACTTTGGCCATTAGAACACACATGAAAAGTAAATATGTGCTTCTCTTTTGAATGAAGCCAAAAGCCTAGCATAGAGGATGTGGGCAAAGTTCAACATGGAGCCCACAGGCATCTCTGTAGCTCCAGCTAAGTTGCTCAGATCAGTTCCATAACATAGGTAGCTATTTTATTACTGACTTTTTTGCTTCTCAACTTTTCTTCTGAGATTCTTTATAAGAAGTCATCCTTATAAACCACTCCAAACCCTGTTATAAAAATCAAGCAAAAATGCAATCCATATTCCTCCTTTTTCCTCCATTTTCTCAACTCCCCAAGTCAAGTATCACATTTCCTCTACATAACAGTCAGTATTGCATTCCTGCTGCCTTGTTTCTTATTTGGCATTTTTTTAAATAATTTTCCCAAAGTAGAAGTAAATTAGTATAGAGTTGGATGTCATTTTACCTTTTTCTCTTGCTTGATTCCTTTCAGTGCTTGACATATAGCTCTCCCTAAGTCCTCATTGCATGAATTATTGCAATGTGTTAAGTATAATTTTGCCTTATGAGAACTTTAATTACAAAACTACACAGTATTCTGAAACTATTCTCATTTCCTTATGGAACTGTCTTAAAGCCCATAGCCCAAGTGCCTTTCTATGCGAACATGAAAAAGAAAATTTTGACTTGGGATGCCTGGTTTCAGTGTGGGTCCACTCCATTTATAAAGAGTTATCTACATCTGGCAAGAATTAGATGGATAGCATCAGTAGTAGTAACATTAGTATAGTAACTTGGGTGACCTTTGTTCTGTTTTGTTTTGTTTTGCCTCTTGTTGCCTCTTAAAACATATGTGCTTGGTTTGGTTTCAGAAAGTCCATTGACAGACATTCACCAAGGTCCCAGGACTTTTAGTACTTATCTAGCACCATTCTAGAAGAAATATAAATGGCCAGATGACGTAACAAATTATAGAAATGTGTGAAGTAGGGACACCTGGGTACCTCCATTGGTTAAGCGACTGCCTTTGGCTAAGGTCATAATCCTGGAGTCCCAGGATCAAGTTCCACATCAGGCTCCCTGCTCAGCAGGGAGTCTGCTTCTCCCTCTCACCCTCTCCTCGGTCCTGTTCTCTCTTTCTTATTCTGTCTCAAATAAATAAGTAAAATATTTAAAAGAATGTGTGAAGTATGTTCCTCAGATTACAGTAAGAGAAAAAATTTACACAGAGATTGATACAGGAAAAAAAAGAAAGGAAATTCTTATTGTCAGTATAGCTGCAACAGCCTGGTATTGGTTTCTCTTATGAAAGAACTTTTAAAAAAATATGTATACCAATATATACATGATGGAATACTATGCAGCCATCAAAAGAAATGAAATCTTGCCATTTGCGACGACGTGGATGGAACTAGAGGGTATCATGCTTAATGAAATAAGTCAATCGGAGAAAGACAACTATCATATGATCTCCCTGATATGAGGAAGTAGAGATGCAACATGGGGGGTTAAGGGGGTAGGAGAAGAATAAATGAAACAAGATGGGAGTGGGAGGAAGACAAACCATAAGTGACTCTTAATCTCACAAAACAAACTGAGGGTTGCTGGGGGGAGGAGGGTTGGGAGAGGGGGATGGGGTTATGGACATTGGGGAGGGTATGTGCTAAGGTGAGTGCTGTGAAGTGTGTAAACCTGTCAATTCACAGACCTGTACCCCTGGGGATAAAAATATATTATATGTTTATAAAAAATAAAAATAAATAAATAAAATTATGTATACCAAGAGGCACCTAAGTGGCCCAGTTGATTAAGTGTCTGACTCTTGATTTCAGCTCAGGTTATGATCCCAGGGTCATGATCTCAGGGTTGTGAGATCAAGGCCTGAATCAGGGCCTGTGCCCTACACACCTTCTCCCTCTCTCTCTAAAGTATATATATATATATATATATATATATAGAGAGAGAGAGAGAGAGAGAGAACTCCTTCAATGATATGTATGTGTTCACAGGAGAACACATACTTATAGGTGAAGAGCTGTATGACAAATTACATTCTAACTCTCAGTAAATAAAAACAAACTTCTCTCTTTTCCTTTACAGAATTGTCAACATCACACTGCTGGTGACTTCTGTGAACGATGTGCTCTTGGATATTATGGAATTGTCAGGGGATTGCCAAATGACTGTCAGCAATGTGCTTGCCCTCTAATTTCTTCCAGCAACAAGTAAGATTAAGAAATATTACCAAATTTCCCAACAGTAGTACCATCTGTGTAGCACACAGGCTTCTAGGATTTAACTATTTTTTTCCATATAGACGAAATCTCTGTTTAAGATAGACATTTTTTTAAACAATTTAAAAACATGACAAAAGTGAACACATAATGCTCTGTGGCTTATTTTTCCATTAGAAAATAATGGAAATATTTACTGTCCCAAGTAAATAATATTAATTAAAATGTAAATACTAATATTGACATAATTTATGTTTATGCAATAAGTGATACATATATACACATGTTTGTAATTTTACACACTTTTATAAGTATCTTGTATTTGCATATGGTTCTGACACAAACTCAACTATGAAGGATTGTTTAGGAGCATATTATGTGACTTTTGTGACTCCTTCCACTTGCTTTGTGTGTTTAATTCACAATTTGTAAAGAATTATTAAGAAAATAATTGAAAAAAGTAGCTAAAGGAGGGTGACTTATTTTTACATTCCAAAATAAGTCCATATTTCCCAGAATCACAGTCCCATTCTGTTAAGATGGTCTGAGCCTGGTACCATGGAAACATAGCCATAAGGGGAAACAAAAACCAGAATATCTTATTGCAGTGCTGTCTGCACATTCTGCACTGGTTTATCTATTGAAGAAAAGCCTTGTTGCAAAGTCTGTCTATACTTGAAAGTATAAGTGATTTATAGACTTCAATCTCTACCTGGTAGGGCAGTTTTTTCCTCTAAGAATTTACTTTTGAAAAGAATGTAGGGCAGTTTGTTCAGAATTAGAATCCTGGACTCCTTTTCTTGAGTATATGAGAGCCACAAAGCAATTGAGATAGATGATTCCCCCCTGCTGACTCAGTTTTTTTTTTCCTTCATCATTGGCTTTATATACATTCTGAAAACATTTTCATGTAATTTGTCTCCCTTTCTTCTGAAAGCTCCTCTTTTTTTTTCTGCTTATGAGAATCAAAGGTATTTTTGTCAATGTGAATTTTTAGGCAAGTGGGATATAGATGGGGATAAAATACATGTTCTTTTTGTTCATGCAAACACCAAGTGGTAGGTATATGAAAAATAACATTATTTCTATTTTCCTTTCCCTAAACTCCCTCTGATGACTAGATTTAAACAAGAGAATGTTATTTATTATATTGTTATTAAAATATGAGTCATTAGATTAGAAAGATTCAGTAATTAACTGATAATTTCTTTGATAACAATGAAGCATAACATCTGTTGAAAAGGCTCACAATAAAATGTGTCTTAAGAGAAGCCAACCTAAATGTAAAGGGACTTCAAAGGTACAAATACCACACTTAATGTTGGAATCTTTAGGAACATATTGAAAGAAGTAGTAGCATTTATAATAGATCATAAACAGTAGATTAAAAGTTTTTTACTAATGGAGATAGCAGGAAATTACATGAAAAAAAGCTTAGAAAATAGAAAACACAGTTCTTCACGTTTAAGAACTAATAAGTAAGAGTTTGGAGCATGGAGTTCAAATAGATGAAAATGAGCGGATCAAATGAACAGGAGAATGGAGGCCATGTTATAGAAATCCTTGAATACCCATCTAAGAAATTGCTATTTAATTTTCTCTGTAATGAGGAAACACTGCAAGTTTTTAGTTAGAACAAACAAACAAAAAGGTTAATGTGGCCAGAGCCACACTTTAGGAAGACTATTAGGGGAGAGCTGTGTAAAATGAATTAAAACAGGCAAAGAAAAAAAGCAAAGAGTGCGATTAATATAAGCTATTGCACAAACTTAGGCAAAAGATAATGAGAACATAAAGATAGGCGGTAGTAACAGGAAGGGAGAAGAGGGGACAGGTGTGAGAGCACTGTTGAATGCAGCTCTCCAGGAGTGCTAACTAATTAGACATGAGGAGTTTGGGCCAGGCAGGAGTTGAAGCCAAAGGTTGTTAGCCAGGTTGACCTCAAAAATGGTAGTGCGATTAACCGAAATAGGGAAACCAGGAAAGAGCTGCTCCAGAGGATAGACAATTTATGTTCCAAATAGGTTAAAATTGATATGAAAGATCTGTCCAAATGGAAATATGCAAATAGCTGCAGAAAATGGAAATAGAATTGGAAGGGCAGATGAAGGAAGAGATATGTTAATAAATGAATTAAAATTGAATAAGATTTCCCGGGGTTATGTCTCCCAAGGGGAGCGTGTGGAAAGAAGGAAAGACAGAATTCCCTACACTAGAGAAACCAGAAAAGAAAGATGAGCCACAATGGGAACTGTCAGGGAGGCAAGGGAATGTAGACCACATGGCTAAGGATACCCCCAGGGAGAAAAGCAGCTGCTCTCAGAGAAGTCTGAGTACACAGGGGAGCCATGACCTGTGAGGGTCACGGAAGAGTTTTGACGGTCAATCCAGGAAAACAGACGTTATGTTACAAGGATGGCAGTTTATAGCTTTCAGAGTTTTCAAGAAGGAAAAAGAGTGCTACCTTGATTGGTTAGCAGGATTAATAGAAAGGTGTGTTTTCATTTTTGTTTTCTGTGATTTGTATAATTTAAGTACATTTTTATGGAAAGGACCCTCTAAGAATCAAAATACCAAATCCAAGTGGCTAGTTCAATGGTTTTCAAACTTTCTTAACTGCAACCATTGTAAGAAATCGTTTTTTAATATCCTAAGTTGGTACATGTAAACTTCTGTGTATATAATATAAAATATGTTTATAAATATGTATATATTCTATAACTTTTATTCAATTTCATTCTCCCACATTATTAGAAGAAATTTTATTCCAAACCCGCTAGAGTGATTTCATGACCACTCATATGACCACCTAAAGCTTGGCACATTAATTAACAAAGCAAAGACCTATGAGTGCTAAGAAGGGAAGAGTTAAAATAAAAAGCAGAGAGACAAGCCAAGGCAAAGAAGAGAGGCCCTTCTTCCCAAGATACAAAAATAAATTCTGACTATTGGAGGAAGCTGAGATACCCCTCTTCAGTGGCTTTGATCTGTGCAGCCAATGAAAAGTAAGGAGTAAGTCATGGCTAGTGATTACTAACTCCCTTGCACACATTCGTTTTTCAATATTTCTTACCATGACAAACTGTCAACTACCATGACAGTGCAGTGTGGCTCAGGGTTTTCTGCCACCTACTCAAGGAAAAGTTAGATACTTTTCAACAGAGTAGAAGAAACTGTGAGCCCTCTGCAGTCTGACCACCTTTCCCCTTCAGTGCCCTCTCTTCCCTTCTACAGTGATGTCACGTCGGAGTACCCTGTTCTTTCCCAAACACGCCAGCCATCTTTTGCCAGACAGAGAAAGACAAGAAACTGTGTGGTTTCATTTACACTGGGGATTTTTTTTTTAAATATGGTCTCATAGAAACTGACTCTGGATGGTGGTTACTAGGGTGTAGGGAGTGGGGGAAATTGGGAAAGGCTAGTAAAAGGATACACATCTTCAGTTATAAGATGAATGAGGATTTTTTTTTTGAGATTTTATTTATTTATTTGACAGAGAGAAAGAGAGATCACAAGTGGGCAGAGAGGCAGGCAGCAAGAGGCGGGGAAGCAGGCTCCCTGCTGAGTAGAGAGCCAGATGTGGGGCTCGATCCCAGGACCCTGAGACCATGACCTGAGCCAAAGGCAGAGGCTTAACCCACTGAGCCACCCAAGCACCCCAAGATGAATGAGTTCTAAAGATCTAATATATAATATGGTCATTGATAATATTTATTATATTGAAACTTATATTGAAACTTGCTAAGCAAATAGAACCTGTGTTCTCACCCCCCAAAAAAGGTAGTTATGCAGGGGTGATAGATGCATTAATTAATTTGTACATCTATGTATATCAAATCATCCCATGCACACTTTAGTTATAATTTTATTTGCCAGTTACACTCCGATAAAGTTGAGCAAAACACAGTAGGTACATAACGTGATATCAAGCAGTGAAAGTGCCTCCACAGAAAATAAAGCAGCCTCAGTGAACTGAGAGTGGCTGGGGTGCCCTGTTAGCCAGGGGCCTCATGAAGAGCTTCATAAACAAAGGCTTATGCAGAGATGAAGGGAGTAATGGGGAGAGCCACATGACTGCCTGGACAAAGAGTAGTCCACCAGAGAGAAAATCACATGAGTACACTGTCCTGGAGACTGGCCCATGCTTGGCAGACAACATGGATCCAGGGCAGCTGGTGCAGAAGGAATGGTGTCTGGAGAAGCATGACCAAGATATGTTTCAGGGAATCTCCAGTGACTAATGAAATGTCCAAACTGCTAACAGTCTTCGAATAGCAAGGGGTGGCTTGGAACAGGGATATGCAATGATGTTAGCGATGGAAACAGGAGCAGCAGTTTCAGGTAGAGTGGATGTTGAATGTGAGAGAAAGGAGACAGAGGTGGCTTATGGCCAAAGAAATGGAAGTACAGAATGATCATGGCTGAGACAGGGAAAATTATGGAAAGGTCAGTGGGATTGTTTTAGAGGGGGGAAACTCAGTTTTAGATCTGTTAGGGTAGATGCAAACGTTTTAAGCCTGAATGAGATCATTGAGGGAGAGAGGGCAGGACAGGTTAGGAGAAATCTGAAGACTGAAGTGTAGGGCAAATAAAGAGGTCAAGGGCATGATGTATATTCAGCAAAGGAGACTGAAAAAGAACAACCAGTGAACTGGGATAAAAACAAGAAGAGGGTGGGATCCAGGAAGCCATTTCATCTGTATAGTATCCACAGGAACAACACAGACTAGCAGACTCCAAATCTTAGAAACTCTCTTGAGGCAAATTTGGAGTTAGCAGACATAAGGAAATGTCTAAGATGGCCGCCAACAGAAAAGCACAGGATTTCTGAGTGGCCCTGCACATAATATGTGAATGGAGGGTAGATGAGGGAGTTGTGAGTCGAAAGAATCAACTCTAACTTAAAGTGACTTGTAATCCCTACGCCCTCCTTCATAAGTCCTTACATGTGATTTACGGAAAGGATTCAATATACCATAATATCGTAATTCAGAAAAGTTTATATCTACTCTTCAAGGAGAATTATAACATTCTTGCATAGTAATTGAGACAGATATATTACTATAAAGGATTATAATTTAATTAGGTTGGCTCTCTAGAGTTTCACTTGAAATGTCTAAAACTTGTTTCCAAGTGCCTATATATATAGATATACATATATACACATATATGTATGTGAGTTCAAAATGTGATATATGAGTGTGTGTATGCGCACGTATGTATGTGTGTGTACAGATTCTCTCAGCATCAAGCTTTAACTGAGAGAGCTAAAAGCTTGCCAGAATGTGTCAATTATGCATTTGTGGATCTATTTTGCGAAGGCAAAAAATAAATTTGTTGGATAATGAGTTTGTGAGTAGTAGATCAATTTGTTCACGTACTTCACAAAGGTTAGAGTTTATTACTCATTCATGTACTATTGATTCCGTGTACTAGAAGACAGTTAAAATAGGGTCATCATGGCCCCTGACTGATAGGGAGTTGTGGTCCTGGTCTATACACAACATATCTTTGTCAACAACAACTTCTTTAGCAGACCAACACAAAGAAAAAGAGTGTTCGCAGTGTTACCGTCTTGCAACAAATATATTCTTTTTTTTCCTTCCAAGTTTCTGATGCATTATGCAGTTTTATCTAGTGGGAATCCTGTACTTACATTTGAAAGAAGTTTGCAACAACCTAAAATTACATGTTAGTACAGGTTAGTTTTCAAGTCTTGCTAATTGTTTCGTTTGTAGAGAAAGATGATCAGAAAACCTGGCAAAGCCTGGCTGGCTGTGGTCTACCAGTGCCAGAGTAAGAACAGGGCAAGTTATATAAGACCTACTTAGTAGAAAAGATCATAAAATTGTCAGAAAATCTTATTCATTTTCATGTAGAGAGCTTTCCCATCATTCCTCACACGAAATCACATTCCTTTGTGTTTAAAATAAATTTAGTTTTAAATCCATATGTAAATTAGAAAAAGCACTCTTACTTTATGTGAAATATTTATTCACAATTCATGTGTTGAAGGGCTAGTGGCAATTTGGGCTGAGTTTTCAGAAAAAAGAATTATATAGCTCCTAGGACCAGTTTCTTTAATTGAAAAATAGTCAGTAATACTTATTCTGCTATCAGACAAATGTGTGTGAATGCTACTCCTATTTTTCTTTCAATTCATGAAAAACAGGACACTTGCTGGATGTTTAATATTTTCATGGTTTTCATATAATGATTAAATTTTCAAAATGTTTCCATTGTGTGAAGCATTGCAAATTCATTAAAAAATGATCATATTTATTTGTCAACTATTATTGGTAATATTTTGTTGTGATACCTTACCCTTGACTAGAAATGTATATATAATTATAAATATGCCATTTATAACTACCCCCAAATAAGTGCCAATCATCTGGATAATGGACAAAATTACTTAAATATATAAAATAAATAGGTTAAAAGATTTTTTACAATTTTTTTTTTCTTTCCAACTCAGTTTTAGCCCTTCTTGTGTCATGCAAGGCCTCGATGATTACCGTTGCACCGCTTGCCCACGGGGATACGAAGGCCAGTACTGTGAACGGTATGCAGTCATGATCCTAGAGATCATCTAATAAAGGATCACAGTAGAAATGTAGTCATTATTTTCATAATGTATTTTCATTTTCTCTAATAGTTCATATGCTTTCCACACTTATTTTTTATTTTTATATCTGTAGAAACTTTCTCCGAAGATAGTCGTTTATTTCCACCATATATATATACACATGTATGTATATATATAAAAATGTGCTTTGGTATTCATGGTTAGGCTAATATTCATTTTATGCCCTTGTAAATACCAGAAGGATGATGACTAAAAGCATCCCTGGACACCAAGGCTGTTATCTGAAGTAATTTATGAAAAAAATGTTCAGTAGTATACTACATTTATCTATGTAAGCATGTAAGTATCTATGTTCCCACTATCTATGAATACAGATATATAGAAAAGACTAGAAGGGTGCAGTGAAATGACAATTACTGTCTTAAGCCAAAGTGATTATAGAAAATGTATTTTTTTCATATCCATTAATGTTTAATCAATAGGAGTTGACAGTTCATATAGCTTATAGATGAACAGGGCATATATTATCAAATAGGAATGCCTTGAATTATTTTTGCAGTTCTCAAATGTTGTTACAGCTTTACTTTCATCATCTCCAACATATAAATGATCAAATTATATTTCCCTGAAAAATTGCTTTTATTCAGCTAATTAAACCAAAGGTCTTGGTTAAATTTTTATTGTAACTTTCCAAATGAATTTGTTCCACTTCTGAGAGCTTCTTAAATCATTTGAATCACCTTATGACCTGCCTAAGCTCATCAGCTCAGGTCTAAAATTGCTTACATGTTTTGAGTGTCCCTGTAATGTAGGAAACCCCTCCCCATGTTTTATCTTTGTTTCTTTTGTAATTAACTCTTTTGAGCATTTAATCAATCTCAGTCTGCTTAGAATAGAATTCTTTCACCTGCAAATGTTAAGAAATAATTTAAGTAGACTTATTTAAATGGTCGAGCATTTATAATCTTACATTGAAAATAAAATAACAATTAAAACCACAAATATGTAAAAGCTTAGTTAAGGATAACTTTTTTTTTTTTGCATTGCCTTTTCTAACCAGCACAAGATATATTAATTTTCACAATTATCTCTGCAAATTTCCACTGAAGATAATTCGGGATTATCTGCCTAATGTTTGTAATTTTTGGCTTCAGCCTCCTGCTGTCTCTCAACTTCCTCCCATGCTTGTCTCTGGAACAAAAACTGTGGGTGTTGATTATAGTTAGCTGACCATATATATAATTTATTGTCCAAACCAGGATACTCTAAGGAGAGATAGGAAGTGTTTTAATAATTAAATTAGGACAACAGGTAATGTGGGATCATTCTGGGCAACCCAGAGCATATGGTCCTGCTAGGATCTTGTTATTACCAGGTTTCCAGTAACATAACCCACAGTGGTATATACTTAGGTGAATGGATGTGTGAATGAGTGGAAGAGTCAATGAATTGATTTCATATTGGGTTCATCCAGTTGGATTTTCTTTCTAATATCTCAAAGTAATGTTACATAATTTATTTCCATAACATTAACCCATTTCAAGATGGAATCTCCACCTTGAGGATAATATGACAGAAAGACCAGTAAATTAAGTAGAAAATCTGATAGTTTATTGCCACTTAGCTTCTTTTTGTTCAAAATTAGTGGGTTGAATTACTTGGTCATTTTGATCTTTAAAATGCATGAGTCTAGGAAAGCCCAGGTGTCAATATATAATTTTATTTATTTATAATTTTAAAAAAAAGAAGACTTCAAAACAATGTTTATGATCCAGAGTAGTGGTAGACAAAGTGACCCACAGAATTTGGCCCATTGCCTGATTCTGTATGGCACTATAAGCTAACAATGGTTGTTACAGGCAAAAGTTTACAATCAGTGTGATGATAGGAAGCACTAAATTTGACACCTTAGTAAGAACTTCCTTCTTGTTAGTAGATTGATTTTACATTAATACATTACTATTACAAAGTAATTTGTACTCAAATATTGTTGTTGTTGTTGTCGTTGTTGTTATGTCTTGAATTCCATCAGCCAAAAAAATGCTTAGAAATGTATTTATTCCTCACCGAATGGTTTTGATTTTGCATCTTGATCTGGAAAAGTGTAAAATCGGTACTGGCTAATTCTTTACAGGAAAAGTGTACTGGCTCCTGATCTATCGACTCTTGGTATCACTTTGGTTCCATCCAACACAACACAAACACAACAACTGATATTATTAATCTTCTGCTTTTTCACTGTTTAAATCCAGATGTGCCCCTGGCTATACTGGTAGCCCCAGCAGCCCTGGAGGTTCCTGCCAAGAATGTGAGTGTGACCCCCACGGCTCACTGCCTGTCCCCTGTGACCCCATCACAGGGCTCTGCACATGCCGCCCTGGAGCCACAGGGACGAAGTGTGACGGCTGCAAGCATTGGCATGCACGCGAGGGCATGGAGTGTGTGTGTACGTACACTAACTACGCCATTCGTTCTGGGGGCCCTTTTCCAACTTCGGTCTCGTTTCCAGTGAGAACTACTGACTCTTTTTTATTTTTATTTTTTTCTGCAATAGCTAATGCTACTCGTCATTCTTCCTGACACTATCTATCTACCTTATGCTGTTTGCCTGCTGTTTTTGTCTCTGTCCCGTGGAGTCCAGAACAGCTGAGAAAATCCTCAGCATGCTTTAGTCCGTGCACAGAAGACCTACAACCAAGCTTCTAGAGGCATATTTTATTTTATTTTCTCCAGCTCAGAGTTTGTAGTTTTATGCAGGGTTGGCATAGGCTCTGTGACAGATTAAAGACCTGGGTTCATTCAATTTTTCAGAATCCTCCTGAATTTGTAATCCGCTAGACAGGCACTTTAGGCCTTGAATTACAACTGACTTTTCTTTCCTAGCTTGTAGGGAAATCCATGGGCATACTGCTTCATAACTTTCTCTTGAACTGCAGATCCTGAAAGCAGTGACAGTGAACTCAAGTATTTTTACTCACAGGTGCAATAAACAGAAAACAGTTTGCTTTTTTTTTTTTTTTGAAACTGCTGCTGCTGGCTTTAGTAATCCCATAGGCCATATACAAAGTACATTGACTATCAGTAGTTAAATATAATTAGATTATATAAATTCTAATCTAAAATTAGGTTATTTATAAATTTAGGAGGGACTGTTACATTCTTTTTTGTCGAGGGAATTTACATTAGTGGTCTTAATTCTTTTTAAAAATATATAAATATAAAATATTTGATTAGCTTTGATTTTAATACTTACCTATTTTAGTGTATTTATGCATGCCAGTATTTCTAGTTTTCACATCTTATGTGTGTGTTAATCTTAATAGCATTTTAATTAGAATTTTTGTTTGTGTTCCAATTTTATAAGAGTTACCTCAAAAGCTAAGGCTGGCCAGCATGGATGTGTGTATGGATGGATTTGAAGTATAATTAACATACAAAGTTATATTAGTTTCAGGTGTACAACATAGTGATTCAACAATTCTGCACATTTCTCAATGGTCACCATAAGTGTAGTCACCATCTGTCACCAAATGACTATATTCCTGATGCTATACTTTTTATACCCATGACTTACTTATTTTATAACTAGAAATTTGTACCTCTTAACCTATTTCACATTTCACACAACCACCACCACCTCCTTTCTGGCAGTTATTACCTTATTCTCTGTATTTAAGTGTCTAGTTTTTCATTTTTTTGTTTTGTTTTTTAGGTTCCACTTACAAGTGAAGTTATATGATTATTTGTCTTACATATATCATGCAATGCTCTCCAGGTCCATCCATGTTGTTGCACATGGCAAGATTTCATTCTTCTTTATGGCTGAGTAGTATTCCACTGTATATATATACATCTTCTTTACACATTCATCTAACAACGGACATTTGAGTTGCTTCCATAACTTGGCCATTGTAAATAATGCAATAAACATAGTGGTGCATATACCTTTTTGAATTAGTATTTATATTTTCTTTGGTTAAATACCTAGTAGTGGAATTGCTGGATTGTATGGTATCTCTACTTCTAATTTTTTGAGGAAACTCCATACTGTTTCCACAGCAGTTACACCAATTTACATTCTCACCAACAATGAACAATTACTTTTTCTCCACATCCTTGCCAACACTTATTTCTTGTTTTTTCAATTCTAGCCATTCTAACAGGTGAAAGGTGATAGATATTGCATCATGGTTTTGATTTTCATTTCCCTAATGACCAGTGATGTTGCGCATCTTTTCATGTGTCTGTTGGTCATCTGCAGGTCTTCATTGGCAAAATGTCTATCCAGGTCCTCTGTCCATTTTTAATTAAATTATTTGGGTTTTTTGATGTTGAATTGTAGAAGTTTTTTGTATATTTTGGGTGTTAACTCCTTATCAGGTATATCACTTGCAAATATCTTCTCCCTTTCAGTAGGCTGTCTTCGTTTTGTTGGTGGTTTCCTTTGCTGTGCAAAAGCTTTTTATTCTGGTGTAATCCCAACAGTTTATTTTTGCTTTTGTTTCCCTTGCCTGAGAAGACATAGATAATAAAATATTCCTAAAGCCAATGTCAAAGAAGTACTGCCTGTGTTTTCCTCAAGGATTTTTATTATTTGAGGTCTCACATGTAGGTCTTTAATCCATTTTTTGGTTATTTTTTGTATGGTCTAAGAAAATGGTCCAGTTTTATTCTCTTCCATGTAGCTGTCCAGTTTTACCAACATCATTTGTTGAAGATACAGTCTTTGCCCCACTGTATAGTCTTGCCTCCTTTGTTGTTGATTAATTCACCATATAAGCCTGGGGTTTTATTTGGGATTCTTTATTCTGTTGCATTGATCAATGTGTCTATTTTTGTGCCAGACAATACTGTTTTGGTTACTACAGCTTTGTGATATATCTAGAAATATGGGATTGTGATACCTCTTTGTTCTTCCTTCTCAAGATTGCTTGGGCTATTTGGAGTCTTTTGTGGTTCTATGAAAATTTTAGTATCATTTGTTCTATTTCTGTGAAAAATGCTATTGGTATTTTGATAGGATAGTCTTTTGTGGTTCTATGAAAATTTTAGTATCATTTGTTCTATTTCCGTGAAAAATGCTATTGGTATTTTGATAGGAATTGCATCCAATCCGTAGATTGTTTTGGGTTGTACAGACATTTTAACAGTATTAATTCTTCCCATCCATAGGCATGGGATGTTTCTTTGTGTCACCTTAAATTTCTCTCATCAATGTTTTATAGATTTTAAGAGTATAGGCCTTTTACCTCCTTAAGTTTAATTCCAAGTATTTTATTATTTTTGGTACAGTTGTGAATGAGGTGGTCTTCTTATTTCTCTTTCTTCCACTTCATTATTAGTGCATAGAAATGCAACATATTTCTATATATTAATTTTGTACCCTGCAATTCTACTGAGTTTATTTATCAGTTGTAGAAGTTTTTTGGTGGAGTCTTTAGGGTTTTCTATGTATATAGCATCATGCCATCTGCAAATAGTGACAGTTTTAGTCCCTTCTTACCAATGACTACCTTTTGTTTTCTTCTTGTCTTATTGCCATAGCTAGGACTTCCCGTACTATGCTGAATGAAAGTGGTGAGCATGGACATCCTTGTCTGTTCCTGATATTAGGGAAAAAGTTCTCAGTTTTTCACCATTGGGAATGAGAACCTGTGGGTTCTTCATGTATGACTTTTATTATGTTGAGGCATATTCTCTCTAAATAAACTTTATTGAGAATTTTTATTATGAATGAATATTGTATTTGTCAAATGATTTTCCTACATCTATCAGAATGATCCTGTTTTTTTTCCTTTATCTTATAATGTGATGTAGTATACTGATTCATTTGTGAATATTAAACCACACTTGTATACTTGAAATAAATCCTGCTTGCTTCTGGTGAATGATATTTTTAATTTATTATTTAATTTAGTTTGCTAATATTTTGTGGAGAATTTTTACATCTATGTTCATCAGAGATATTGGCCTTTTATCCTTTTCTTTGTAGTATCTTTGGTTTTGGTATCAGGATAATCTTGGCCTCATAGAATAAATCTGGAAGTTTTCTTTTCACTTCTATTTTTTTTTAATACTCTGAGGCGAGTAAGCATTAACTCTTCTTTAAGTGTTTGGTAGAATTCATCTGTGAAGCCATCTGGCCTTAGACATTTGTTTTTTGGGAGGTTTTTTTTATTACAGATTCAATTTCATTACTAGTAATCAGTTAATCAGATTTTCTATTTCTTCCTGATTTAGTTTGGGAAGGTTATATGTTTCTAGGAATTTATCAGTTTCTTCTAGGTTATCCAATTTGTTGACATACACTTTTTCATAATATTCTCTTATAATTTCTTGTATTTCTCCAGAGTCTATTGTTATTTCTCCTCCTTCATTTCTGCTTTTGTTTATTTGGGTTCTTTTTTTTTCTTGATGATTCTGGCTAAAAGTTTATCAATTTTATTTATCTTTTCAAAGAACTAGTTCTTGATTTCATTGATTATTTCTGTTGTTTTTTCTTTGTCTTTTTTCTGTTCTAATCATTATTATTTTCTTTCTTCTACTACCTTTGGGCTTTGTTTTTTCTTCTTTTTATAGTACTTTTTTTTATCTTTTGTAACATTTGTTTGTTTTATTACTCTAGCTACATTTTTTTTTCTCTTTACTTAAATTCAATTAGCCAACATATAGTACATCATTAGTCAGACATAAAGTTCAATAATTCATCAGTTGCATATAACACCCCGTGCTCATCACATCATGTGCCCTCCTTCATGCCTATCACTCAATTACCCCATCCCCCAACCCACCTCCCCCTCCAGCAACACTCAGTTTATTTTCTATAGTTAAAAGTCTCTCAGGTTTTTCTCCCTTTCTGAGGACATCCCTTTCATTTTTCCCTCCTTTCTCTTTTGATCTTCTGTGCTGTTTCTTATATTCCACATATGAGTAAAACCATATGATGATTGTCTTTCTCTGATTGACTTATTTCACTCAGTGTAATACCCTCCAGTTCCATCCACATGGATGCAAATTGTAAGCATTTGTCCTTTCTGATATATATAGAACACTTCTTTATCCATTTATCTGTTGATGGACATCTCAACTGTTTCCAAACTTTTCTATTGTGGACATTGCTGCTGTGAACATTGGGGTGTAGGTGTCCCTTCAGATCACTACATTTGTATCTTTGGAGTAAATACCTAGTGGTGCAATTGCTGGATCATAAGGTAGCTCTACTTTTAATTTCTTGAGGAAATCCATACTGTTTTTCGGAGTGGCTGTATCAGCTTGTATTCCCACCAACAGTGTAAGAGGGTTCCCCTTTCTCTGCAACCTTGCCAAAATTTATTTCCTCACTTGTTCATTTTAGCCATTCTAACTGGTGTGAGGTGATATCTCATTATATCTCACATCTCATCACAAGCGATGTGAGGCATTTTTTCATGTGTTGGCCATCTGGATGTCTTCTTTGGAGAAATGTATGTTCATGTCTTTTAGCCATTTCTTGACTGGATTATTTATTTTTTGGGTGTTGAGTTTGATAAGTTCTTCGCAGATCTTGGATACTAGCCTTTTATTTGATACATGATTTGTGAAATATCTTCTCCCATTCTGTAGGTTGCGTTTCAGTTTTGTTGAATTTCTTTTGCTATGCAGTTTTCTTTTTTCTTTCTTTTGTTTTTTTAAGAGTTCATTTATTTATTTATTTTGACAGAGAGACTAAGCACAAGCAGCGGGGAGCAAGAGAGGGAGAAGAAGAACGTTCCCCACTGAGTGGAGTGTATGATGCGGGGCATAATCCCAGGTCCCTGGGATCATGACCAGAGCCAAAGACAGACCCTTAACCAGCTGAACCACCCATGTGTCCCTGTGCAGCTTTTTATCTTGATGAAGTCCCAATATTCATTTTTGCTTTTGTTTACCTTGTCTTTGAAGACATGTCTAGCAAAAAAGTTGCTGTGGCAGAGGACAAAGAGGTTACTGCCTGTGTTTTCCTCTAGGATTTGTAGATTGCTCTAAGTAGCATAGACATCTTAAAAGTATTTGGTCTTCCAATCCATAAGCATGGAATGTTTTTCCATTTCTTTGTGTCTTCCTTAATTTCTTTTATGAGTACTCTATAGTTTTCTGCTTACAGATCTCTTGCCTCTTTGTTTAGATTTATTTCTAGCTATCTTATGGGTTTTTTGGGCAATTGTAAATGGGATCAACTCCTTAATTTTTATTTCTTCTGTCTCCCTGTTGTTATATAGAAATGCAACTGATTTCTGTGCACTGATTTTATATCCTGACACTTTACCGAATTCCTGTATGAGTTCTAGCATTTGGGGGGTAGAGTCTTTGGGTCTGCCATGTAGACTATCATGTCATCTATAAGGAGTAAGAGTTTGACTTCTTTGCTGATGCAGATGCTTTTCATTTCCTTTTGTTGCCTGATTGCTGATGCTAGAACTTTTAGTACTATGTTGAACAGCAGTGTTGATAGTGGACATCCCTGCCATGTTCCTGACCTTAGGGGAAAAGCTCTGTTTTTCCCCATTGAGAATGATATTCACTGTGGGTTTTTCATAGCCTTGATGATACTGAGATATGTACCCTCTATCCCTACACTGTGAAGAGTTTTAATCAAGAAAGGATGCTATACTTTGTCAAATGCTTTTTCTGCATCTCTTAAGAGGATCATATGGTTCTTCTCCTTTCTTTTATTAATCTAGTGTATCACATTCATTGATTTGTGAACGTTGAACCAAACTTGCATCCCAGGAATAAATCCCACTTGGTCATGGTGAATAATCCTTTAAATGTATTCTTGGATACTGTCCTGTTAGCTAGTATTTTGGTGAGAATTTTTGCATCCATGTTCATCAGGAATATTGATCTGTAATTCTCCTTTTTAGGAGGGTTTTTGTCGGTCTTGAGATCAAGGTAATGCTGGCCTCATAAAAAGAGCTTGGAAGTTTTCCTTCCATTTTGATTTCTTGGAGAGTTTCAGAAGAATAGGTATTAATTCTTCTTTAAACGTTTGGTAGAATTCCCCCGGGAAGCCTTCTGGCCCTGGGCTCTTGTTTGTTGGGAGATTTTTTTCTTATTACAGCTTCAGTTTCCTTGGTGGTTATGGATCTGTTCAGGTTTTCTCTTTCTGGTTCAGGTTTGATAGTTTATATGTCTCTAGGAATGTGTCCATTTCTTCCAGATTGCCTAATTTGTTGGCATGTACTTGCTCATAATATGTTCTTACATATATTTACATTTTTACATATATTTACATATATTTACATTGTATTTCTTCCATGTTGGTTGTGATCTCTCCTCTTCTATTCATGATTTTGTTTGGGTCCTTTCTCTTTTCTTTTTGATAAGTCTGGCCAGTGGTTTATCAATCTTATTAATTCTTTCAAAGAACCAACTCCTAGTTTCATTGATCTGTTCTACTGTTCTTTTGGTTTCTAGTTCATTGATTTCTGCCCTGATCTTTATGATTTCTCTTCTCCTGCTGGGTTTAGGCTTTCTTTGCTGTTCTTTCTCCAGCTCCTTTAGGTATAGGGTTAGGTTGTATATTTGAGACCTTTCTTGTTTCTTGAGAAAGGCTTATATCAGTATATATTTTCCTCTCAGGACTGCCTTTGCTGTGTCCCACAGATTTTGAACAGTTGTGTTTTCATTATCATTTGTTTCCATGGGTTTTTTAAATTCTTCTTTAATTTCCTGGTTGACCCATTCATTCTTTAGTAGGATTCTCTTTAGCCTCCGTGTATTTGAATTCTTTCCATATTTCCTTTTGTGATTTAGTTCAAGTTTCAAAGCACTGTTGTCTGAAAATATTCAGGGAATAATCCCAATCTTTAGGTACAAATTGAGACCTGATTTATGACCCAATATTTTGGAGAATGTTCCACGTGCACTCAAGAAAAATGTGCATTCTGTTGCTTTAGGATGGAATGCTCTGTATATATCTGTGAAGTCTATCTGGTTAAGTGTGTTATTCAAATCCCTTGTTTCCTTGTTGATCATCTGCTTAGATGATCTGTCCATTGTAGTGAATGGGTTGTTAAAGTCCCCTACTATTTTATTATCATCAATGTATTTCTTCAAATTTGTTATTAATTGGCTTATATAATTAGTGGTTCCCAAGTTAGGAGCATAAATTTTTATAATTGTTAAATCTTGTTGTGTAGCCCTTTTAAGTATGATATAGTGTCCCTCTTCATTCCTTACTATATCTTTGGTTTAAAATCTAATTTGACTGAAAAAAAGTTGCTACCCCAGCTTTGTTTTGATGTTCATTAGCATGATAAATAGTTCTCTGCACACTCATTTTCAATCTGGAGGTGTCTCTGGGTCAAAAATAAGTCTCTTGTAGACAGCATATGGATGGTCTTGCTTTTTTATCCAGTCTGATACCTTGTGTCTTTTGACTGGAGCATTTAGCCCATTTACTTTCAGAGTAACTATTGAAAGGTAGGAATTTAGTGCCTGTAAAGTCCTTGTTTCTGTATATTGTCTTGGTTTCTTTCTGGTCTGTATTACTTTAGAGCTCTCTCTTTGCTTACAGGATCTCCTCTAATATTTTTATACGGTTGGTTTTGTGATCACAAATTCTTTCAGTTTCTGTTTGTCATGGAAACTCTTTATCTCTCCTTCCATTCTGAATGAGAGCCTTTCTGCATAAAGTATTCTGGGCTACATGTTTTTCTCATTTAATACCCTGAATATATCAGGCCAGCCCTTTCTGGCCTGCTAGGTCTCTGTGTATAGGTCTGCTACCAGTCTAATGTTCCTATCCTTATACTTTAAGGACCTCTTGTCTCAAGTTGCTTTCAGGATTTTCTCTTTATCTCTGAAATTTGCAAACTTCTCTATTAAATGTCAGGGTATTGACCTATTTTATTGATTTTGAGTGGGGGTTCTCTGTACCTCTTGGACTTGAATACCTGTTCCTTCCCCAGATTAGGGACATTCTCAGTTATGATTTGGTCAAATATATCTCTCCCTTTCTTCTTCCTCTGGGACCCCAATATTTCTAATATTGTTTCGCTTTATGGTATCACTGATTTCTCAAAGCCTTCCCTTATGGTCCATTAGTTGTTTCCCTCTCTTTTCCTCAGCTTCCTTCCTTTCCATCATTTTGTCTTCTATGTCACTGATTCTCTCTTCTGCCTCATTTACCCTAGCTGTAGAGCATCCATTTTTGGATTGTGTTTCCATAAAAGCATTTTAAATTTTGGCCTGATTAGATCTTATTTCTGCACTAAGAGATTCTCTAGTGTTTTTTGTGCTTTTTTTAAGCCCAGCTAGTAACTTTATAATCATTTATTCTGAATTCTAGATCTGACATTTTATTTATCTCCATATTGATTAGATTGATGGCAGACCATATTACCTCTGGTTCTTTCTTTGTTGTGTATTTCTCCTTCTAGTCATTTTGTCCAGAGACTAGATGAACAAGAGAACAAAATAAAACTATATCAACACACTAGACAAATCTGAAGAGGTCAGAAACCAAAAAAGAAAAAAAAAGGGAGGGGGGGGGTAAGAAAGAAAACAAAGAAAAAGGAAAAGGTGGGGGAGGAAAGAATATAATCTCAAAAGTGGAAAAAACAGGGTGATACACTTGGTCCTGGGTGTATTTTGGTTTGTTTGTTAGAAGACACTAAATTCCAAAACTGTAAAGAAAGAAGAACTTATATATATACAAAAATGAGTATAGTAAAAGGAAGCCAGAAATGAAAAATATATCTATAAAATGTAAATATCAAAATGGCGGCACCTGGGTGGCTCAGTGGGTTAAGCCTCTGCCTTCGGCTCAGGTCATGATCTCAGGGTCCTGGGATCAAGCCCCGCATTGGGCTCTCTGCTCAGCAGGGAGCCTGCTCCCTCCTCTCTCTCTCTCTACCTGCCTCTCTGCCTGCTTGTGATCTCTGACAAATAAATAATAAAATTTAAATAAATAAATAAATAAATATCAAAATGAAGATTAAAAAAATACTTAAAAACAAAAAGTTGATAAGAAGCTAGTTGAAACTAGTTGAAAGAAGGAAAGAACTAATTGAAAAAAGGAAATTAGTTAGAAAGGAAAAATAAGAAAAAAAGAAAAAAATTTAAACTGAGAGAATAAATACTCATGAGAAAAAAATCTCAAATTCTGTATACTACTTTTTCCTAGCACAGGAGTTTTTCAGTTCCATGTGATCCATAAACTTGATATTTGCCTGATGTTCCTGCTGGTCCGGGGGAGAGGCCTGGTGCACTGATTCTCAGGTGTCTTTGCCTGGGCAGATTTGCACCTCTCTCCCCCTTACCAGGGAGCCAAGCTCAGTGTAAGCTGCTTTGGGTTGCTCTATGTGGCTTTTGTTCCCTGAAGGGTTTCACACTGCTTGCAAAAAGTGGTTGCTTTTCTATTGTAGAATTGCAGCAGTTCTTTTCTTAGCTCTCAGGTTGAATTTACAGGAGTTCAGAATAATTTGATAGATATCTACCTGAATTCAAGGGACCAGATAAATGCAGGTCCCCTACCTTTCCACCATCTTCCCTCTATTCTACTTCTTTTAGTTCTTTTCAGTGTAAAGAACTGTTGTTTATTTGAGATTTTTCTTGTTTCCAGAGGTAAGCCTGTATTGCAATAAACTTCCCTCTGAGAACTGCTTTCACTGTATTCCAAGGATTTTGTACCATCTGTTTTCATTTTTATGTGTCTCCATGTATGTTTTTTTTTTTCCTCTTTGATTTCTTCATTGATCAGTTCATTATCTAGTAGCATATTGTTTAGTCTCCATGTATTAAGACTGGCTTTTAAAATGTGCCAGAAAACGTGAAAACTGGGTATGTATGCTAATATGGGTTTTAAACCATTTTTTCAATGTATTTCTATCATCTTTAATAAAAATATATCACATTAAAGTAAAAGTAAATTTCAAGGTTGAGGGGAGAGAAAGATTAAATGTAGTACATGATACACATGTACATTGTCATATTCATTTATTGGTTATATGCATATACATTCTTTCAATATTATATATTTTAATGATAATTAGAGTATACTAATACAATCAAATTAGTTTTATTATTATTTTCAAGTTATATTATTGACATTGATATATTTAACTAGATAATATATAGATGCTCCAAATATAAACACTAATATAAACAGTCCTTGAATTTTAAATCATTGATTTTCTTAATTATCTAGAAGTAAACTTGAAATACAAACACCACGTTTGACGTGCATCACCAAAAAGTACAATAACACATTAAAGACTGAGAGATAAAATAATGGGATTACTTTCTGACCATTTATTTTAAAGGGAGTTGTCATTCTTCCCATCAACAATAGTGGCTCTAAGTTCTTATTCTGTTGGTGATTAATGCTTTATATACGTTTAAATAGCTTTATAAGAAACCTTATTTTTTTTGTCCTTCACATCAGTGAAATTTAAACCTCCCAGAGTCCCAGGTGGTGGCAAAGGTGCTAGTCCTTCAGTGACAGAGATACTCCAGCCTTATAATGTTCACTTGCATTCTTCTTGTTCCACAGAGAAATGTACATCCCATTGATATACATGATATTCAGTTCAGTTGCTATATCCAGAAAATTTTAATATTCTTCTGTAGGATTAAATAATGGATTTTTTTTCTTGTACAAAAGAAGTGCTAAGTTATAGGGATTTTTTATATGTAGACATTTTTTCTTAAGTGCTTATAATTACTTTATAAATATTTCTTTTATATTTTTAAGATATTTATAAGAAATATTTTTATTTTATAAATACTATGTAGATTTTCTTCTGAAACATTAGTGATTTCCATTTCTAGTAATGTTTACTCTTTACCCTTTATTAGATTAACTGTTAGAATTCTTGCATAGAATATCTTTAGACTTCTCTCCTTTTCTCATATTTTAAAATTTCTCCTGTTTCAGAAAAATATGCCATACTTCTATTATATTGACCTTTCCCAGGACTCAGTCTCTACTTCTAGTTTTGAAATGAGATAATTAATCAAGGACATAACTGACTTATCTTCAAATCTCTTTTTAAGATCTTTCTATATCCTGAAGCTAAATAAGAGCAAGATATGGAAGAATGATTAACCTGGCCTGTTTGATCTGCAGAGTCTGTTTTAACACGTGTGACTATAGTAGAATTGTATAAGGCCTGTGAGTGGGTGTGGATGAGGGTAGTTTGGGTAGATGAGCCTGGTTTGGGTAAGAGAATATGTATGTGTAGTAAGAGAAATGTCTTCTGAAAAAAATCTCTTCTGAGCTTAAAGCACATGTTACATTGATGAATCAAAGAAATAAATTGGTGCTGGTTGTTAAGATGGTGCGGACTAAAAAAATTAAAATATTTGTCCTATTATGTCATAATTTAGCACTCTGGTTAGTAGCATCCATTATATAGTTAATTTTTCTCTCTTTGATTAATTCTCTAGAAAACATGACTTAATTTGGCCCACATTGTGAATTTGTGTATTTTTAAAAATTTTTTAAAAATACAATAAATGGTGTAGGCATGATCATTTCATTATCTCAAGAGAACTGCATACTGGTGGAAAGAATCTATATACCTCCTGTAAAGCTAGTTACACAATTAATTTATTTAACAGAGGATATGAAATTGTGCTTTAGAGATTGTGCAGTAAGAGCAAATGCAGAAATTATGGAAGAGTTTCCCTAGAGAACCTAAAAGACTTATAGCTGCCATGGACAATTGCCAGTGAGCAAGCTAGGATTTAATGAGATCCAAAATGGTAGATTTCTTGTGGGACATGGCCTTTTATACATGGAATTTCCATTACTGTCATGAGGAATTTATACAAATAATCTATGCCCTTAAAGGTAATATTTAGACAGCTGAGCCAAATTCAACCCACCAAGATTATCAGCCTCCACAATCAGAATCAGTGCCTGCCTAACCAATACATCTGTCTTCAGATTCTAGACATTCTCCAAAGTCCCTTTTACCACACCTGTTTCATCATAATAGTGATTCCTTAAATGTTCACCTGTATTGAGAGCTTACCATTTATCAGACACTATATTAAGCACTTTATATGCTTTTAAATGATTGTAACATCCCTATACACTATTGTTGCCACTGTGTGATAACAAAACTGAATTAAGTGATTTAAGTCACTTTTCCTTATCTTATAGTGACTTTTCCATAGAGCTATGATTTGAACCTAGGTGTGCCTTGCAAATCTTACTTTCTTTTACACTGACTGCCAATGCAAGATACCTAAAGCAGACATGGTTTCCCCAGTATATTCAATATTAATTAACTCAGCTCTTTATTCATTTACTTTTTGTGCTTAAAGCCCATGTTACCTCAATAAAGAATAAAGATAAAATAAGCTAAAAGATGAAAAATTTTAAATTATATAATGTTAATAGGGCCATACTTTTCCCCCTACTAACTGTTGAGACTCTTTCCTCTAAGATTTAAAATATTATGGTAGTTATATGGGAGTTATTACAGATTTTTATACATCAGGGATTGTCAAGTAGAGTCTTACTTTCTATGCAAGTGAAAAACACACTAGCTGCGTGCTGAGGTTTCTTTCTAGATCATTTTATTTTTTTCTAATAGGAATAATTTGGGGTAACTCTCTGTGTGTTCTTCCCTTCCAAATGTTGGTGAGTTCTGAAGAGATATTTTTGTTGGACTTTCCAAAGCAGGATGGACTTCTCCTTAGTACGTTAGGTTAATACAAATTCAATGTCCTCTTCCAACCCTCATTCACAATTTATATATCATTTTATAAAATGAGAACAATCACCTGCCTTTCTGAAATTTGAGAATGAGCAAGAAAGACATTATTTATTTAACAGTAAATTTCTGTATGGTGAATCACAAAACTTGGATTTGTTCATGTCCTATTTTCTACAGATCAGTAGTTAGCACAAAACAACTCATGTAATGTTTAAAATAGATTATGAGTGGCATAGTAAAATATATTACTCTTACAGAGAACAGAAATTAAAATTAGGGGCTGTTGGCAAGATGTTATTCATGAAGAGTACCTGAAATAGCATTTTATAAATATCAAATTGATGCTTCCTATTTTTATTCATTGCCTATGAGATAATAAGAATATAAGAGCTTAATTGCTTATAGTCACCTTTATCTATAATATAACATTTGTGATAAGGTTTTGCTTGCCAGTGTTGCAAAGCCAGTTATGAAGTGTGTTTTTTACCTGCAACCTAACTAAATGTGATAGTGCAACTTAATTTTGTAAAATACACACTTTTCAGCCACTTGGTAAAAGCTAATATCTGAAGTTTTATCCTACCTTGACACTGATCTGCAGAGATGGCCAAGATTATTGTTTTAGTATCTAGTTGCCAGCAAGTATCTTTTTTTTTAATTTTTTTTTAATTTTTTAATTTTTTTTATTTATTTATTTTTAGCCAGCAAGTATCTTATCACAATAATGCAGTGACCCTTGTATATTATCACTAGAACACTGTTGTACTCTTATAAATCAAAGATGATTGCTAATGGCAATTATTGCTCCCTATAAATGAGAGCAGGAACAAAATAGTGCAAAGGGGCTGATCACAGTAAGATCACAGTAAGGAAAATGATATTTTCCATAATAAAAGATGGCAATAAAGCAACAGTGGACCTCCAGGTGCTATTTAATGAACTGTGGCTTTGCTTCTGGGACATGGGATCACCCTTCATCCTTACCTCTTAAATGCCATTCTCTTTCTGCCCCCATTTAATCCCCAAATGCTACTTTCTATCCAAAGGCCAGTATATCTACAGTATTTTTTTGCAACTCCAAGCTGTGGCATGTTAACCAAATCTGGATGTCACAGATTCTATAAAAGCAACTTCTACTCACCTTGTTTGCACTTTATCTGCATCTGTTTTGTTAGTAAAAGATGCTTTGAGTTTTTTGTCAACCTTCTTAGCATAGGTCCAGGATTACAAGATTGTAGAACAGCAACCATCATTCTGATTCTAGGTAATTTTCCTAGTTATTGGCACTCAGTCCCAGTGATTTGTATATCATATTGAGAAAGCCATTCTCATAATGAAAGAAAGAGTTGAGCTGTTTTGCTTACTGTCACGCTCTATTTTAAGAGTAAACTCCATTTTTTATATATATTTTTTTATTAACATGTAATGCATTATTTGTTTCAGGGGTACAGGCCTGTGATTCATCAGTCTTACACAATTCACAGTGCTCACCATAGCACATACCCTCCCCCATGTCCATCACCCAGCCACTCCATCCCTCCTATCCCCCTCCACTCCAGCAACCTTCAGTTTGTTTCCTGAGATTGAGAGTCTCTTATGGTTTGTCTTCCCCTCTGGTTTCACCCTGTTTCATTTTTTCATCTCTTCCCCCATGATCCTTTGCCTTGTTTCTCAAATTCTGCATATCAGTGAGTTCATATGATAATTGTCTTTCTCTGACTGACTTATTTTGCTTAGTATAATACCCTCTAGTACCATCCGTGACATTGCAAGTGGCAAGATTTCATTTTTTTGGTGGCTGCATCATATTTGATTGCATTTTCTTTATCTGTTTATCTGTTGTTGGACATCTAGGCTCTTTCCATAGTTTGGCAATTGTGGGCATTGCTGCTATGTATATTGGGGTGCACATGCCCCTTTGGATCACTACATTTGTATCATTGTGGTAAAAACCCAATAGTACAATTGCTGGGTCATAGGGTAGCTCTATTTTCAACTTTTTGAGAACTCTTTATACTGTTTTCAGAGTGGATGCACCAGCTTGCATTCCCACCAATAGTGTAGAAGGGTTCCCCTTTCTCCACATACTTGCCAACACCTGTCATTTCCTGACTTGTTCATTTTAAACCATTCTGACTGGTGTGTGGTATGAGGTGGTATGTCATTGTGGTTTTGATTTTTATTTCTCTGACCCCAAGTGATGTTGAATACTTTTTCATGTGTCTGTTGGCCATTTGGATGTCTTCTTTGCAGAGATGTCTGTTCATGTCTTCTGCCCATTTCTTGATTGGATTATTTGTTCTTTGACTATTGAGTTTAATGAGTTCTTCATAGATTTTGGATACTAGCCCTTCATCTGATATGTCATTTGCAAATATCTTCTCCCATTCTGTATGTTGTCTTTCCTTTGCTTTGCAAAAGTTTTTATCTTGGTGAAGTCCCAATAGTTCATTTTTGCCCTTGCTTCTCTTGCCTTTGGTGATGTATCTAGGAAGAAGTTGCTGCGGCTGAAGTCAAAGAGGTTGCTACCTGTTTTCTCCTCAAAGATTTTGATGGATTCCTGTCTCACATTTAGGTGTTTCATCCATTTTGAGTCTGTTTCTTTGTGTGGCATAAGGAAATTGTCCAGTTTCACTCTTCTGCATGTGGCTGTCTAATGGTCCCAACACCATTTGGTGAAGAGACTGTCTTTTTTCTATTGGACATTCTTTCCTACTTTGTTGAAGATTAGTTGACCATAGATTTGAGGGCCCTTTCCTGGGCTCTATTTTGTTCCATTGATCTGTGTGTATATTTTTCTGCCAGTACCATTCTGTCTTGATGGTTACAGCGTTGTAATAGACCTTGATGTCTGGAATTGTGATGCCACCAGCTTTGGTTTTCTTTTTCAACATTCCTCTAGCTATTTGGGCTCTCTTGTGGTTCCATACAAATTTTAGGATTATCTGTTCCATTTCTGTGAAAAAAAGTTGATGGTATTTTGCTAGAGATTTGATTTAAATGTGTAGATTGGTCTAGGTAGCACAGACATTTTCACAATATTTGTTCTTCCAATCCATGAGCATGGAACATTTTTCTGTTACTTTGTGTCTTCCTCAATTTCTTTCATGAATATTCTATAGTTTTTTTTAGTACATATTCTTTGCCTTTTTGGTAAGATTTGTTCTTAGGTATTTTATGGTGTTGGGTGCATTTATAAATGAGATAGACTCCTTAATCTCTCTTTTTTTGTCTTGTTGTTGGTGTATCAATCTTATTAATTCTTTCAAAGAACCAGGTCCTATTTCATACACACACACACACACACACACACACACACACCACAAAAATAAGGTTAAATACAATGAAGGGATAGAATATGGCTATAAAAATGAAAATTAAAAATGATTTTAAAAAAATTGATAAGAAGTTGGTTGAGAGAGGAAAGAAGAAATATCTAAAAAATAAAGAAATAGAGAAATAAATACAGAAAATTTTAAAAATTAATTTTGAAAGACTAAAGAATCATCGAGAAAAAGCCATGAGTTCTATGTGTTGTACTTCCCTAGTACTGGAGTTTTGCTGTTCTTATTGATGGGTAAATTCGGTCTTGGCTGGATGTTCCTGCTGACCTTCTGTTGGAGGGGCCTGTTACACTGATTCTCCAATGTCTTTGCCTCAGGTGGAATTGCACTGCTTTTGCCAGGGGCCAGGCTAAGTAACCTGCTAGGAGTTGCTCCATGGTAGCTTTTGTTTGCTGAAAAGCTTTCTGTATAGCTTTCGAGGACAAATGAAAATGGCAGCTTCCTGATCTATGGCTCCAGAGGAGCTGAGAGTTGAGGGCCCCATCCTCAATGTTCCCCCAGAGAAAAGCAGTCAGTCGGTCCCTTCTCCCTGGTCTCCAGCCACACTTCATGCTCACTTGGCCTGTGACTGAGCATTTCTGTCTCTGGCCCACGACCCCATTTGGAGTTTCTGAACCCAGCAGATTCCTACAGTGTGCTCCTGTGCTGCTCCTCCCAGGGGAGAAAGGGGACTCTCCCAGATCTGCCACTTGTTGGGTCCCTGCTCCAAGAACAGGGGCCTGACTATACCCTGAGTCACAGTTATGACAACCCTGAGCTGAGAGCCCACTCCTTGGCTCAGTCTTTGCAGCTGACTTTCCCACTCTGATACCTGGGAGTTCTGCCACATTCAAGGCACCATCATTCTTTTTGTGACTTTGAATGTCCTGAGACCACCATGTCCCAGTGAGGATTCCACCCCTCACTTCACCATTGGAGCAATGTCCCTCCACCGGACCAGATGTCTAAAAGTTCCAACTTTGTGCTCCCCTGCTCTATCCCTTGTCTATAGGCAGCTGATGGAGACTCCTTCCCCCATGGTCTATCTTCCTGTATATTGCCTCAGATCATTTCTCCATTGTCCTACCTTCCAGGAAGTGTTCGTTTTTCTGTTCATAGAGTTACTGCTATTCTTTTCTTTGATCTCTTGTTGAGTTTGGAAATGTTCATAATGGTTTGTTTGATAACTAGCTGAATTTCAGGGGCCACATGAAATTTAGGTCTCCGACTCCTCTGCCATCTTTGAGCCCAAGAGTAAACTCCATTTGATTACAGTTTTTACTCTGTGAGATCCAAGATTCATTGACCTCAAAGAGCAATAGAATCATAAGATCGTCAAGTCAAAGGAAGTCTAAGTAAGATAGTGTAATTGCCTTTTCTGTGGTATCCATGAAGCAGGCCATCTTCTGATGCCAGGAAGCATGCTGTCATGATGTGTCTCCAGAAGGTTCAAATCCTTGGCTGGCCACATACACGTTGTGTGATGTCATTTAGTCAACTCTTCTAAACTTTATTCATCATCTGTAAAATGGAAAAAAAAAATACTATATACATGTATGTGAAGTACCTAAACATAATAGATGCTCAGTAAATTCTAGGCATTATTAGCATCATGGTTAGTATTTGACCACTTTTTACCAAAAACATATTTTGTACAGCTCATCTGTTTCTGATGAAATATTTGTTAGGCCGACATGGTTTTCTGTAATTCTGTCTCATTCTAGGCTCTTCAACTCACTGAAAACCCCTTTTATGACCACCTTATATTTTCTCCTAAGTTTTCACATGGCCATATTTATAGACTCATATATTAAATTATTTTGACTATTTTACTCATCTTTTAAATGAGGCTATTAATAGCACTTTATAGAATTGCTGTGAACAGTAGATGAGATAATGGAGGCAAGAAAGAACATATTGCCTGCTATGTAATGAATATTATATGGATAAAAGTTACTAATCCCAGTATTACTATATTATAGTGCTTACGAAAAAGTTACCCTTTTTTTGAACAGTTATGCCATACTTAAGCATATTGAACTTGTGTTTTATATATATCTATATATACATACAGATATAAACAACACACAATTATGTACAGCATTTTAACATATGTATTAAATAAAATTTATACAAAAATACTTAAAAATTAAGTTAAAATAAAAATATATTATGTAACATATAAATATATAAATATATTAGTTTATTATAAATTTTTATTTATATTATGTATTCTATATAATTATACTTACATATTACATGATATATTAAATATACAAATTATATATAATATATAAAACAACTTAATACATGAACAGGTTCATCAGCTTCATCTAAAGCCTACAGAATACCTTTCCCTTTATTCAGAGAAAATAGGCAAAAAAAAAAAACCTTAATCAGTTTCAAACCAAATTTTTTTTAAAGATTTTATTTATTTATTTGACAGAGATGACAAGTAGGCAGAGAGGCAGGCAGAGAGAGAAGGAAGCAGGCTCCCCGCTGAGCAGAGAACCCGACGTGGGGCTCCATCCCAGGACTCTGGGATCATGACCTGAGCCTAAGGCAGAGGCTTTAACCCACTGAGCCACCCAGGCGTCCCTCAAACCAAATTTTTATTTTAGAAGATATTTCTACATAATAATAAGCCCTAAATATATCCCAATCTAAAAGTTTCTTCTTGAAGGGGAAAAAGAAAGGAGAGAAATATAAAATCTATATCCTAAGAATTATGAATGACCTTCATATAAAAGAGTTAAAATAAACATGAATATAAGTACACAAATTTTGTCTTTTGTTAGAAATGAATATTTACTCATTTATCCCTATTTTATTAGAGCAGACAATTTATGTATCTTTACATAAAATTGGTTAATGGGTTTGGCCTTTTCAAAAACACTCAATGCACTCATTTCAGCATCAGCTTCTTTGGTGTGGGCGTAGTGTGTGACTTTTTTTGTGACAGTAAGCCAGTAGTTATTATGCATGAGGGACTCTGGTAGAAATGCAGTATTTTGTACTAATTGCTAACAGAAAGATCTGTAATATCAGCTGCATGATTTGTCCTTTACATGTGCCTAGCTATAACAATCTGAATTTAGTACTGCATTTGTTAATATTAGACACAAATTTATCCTGACACTTTTATAGCAAAGCCTCAGAAACATTTAGTCATGTAAAATATAATCATAGTCTTGAAATACTTGCTTGTGTTCCCATGCCGATTAGCCAGGATCTCACTTTATAACCTTATCTCTTGCTGAATAGAATGGTTGGATGAGGTTCTTTGGGGGTCCTGATTATAAGATAGGTATTAATTTTCACTGAGCAGTTACTGCACCCTTATCAAAGAACAACTGTTTACATAATGTGAATATTCTATGTCTCTGTACACTCTTCAAATCTTCCCTCTCATAGTAAATTAAATGTGGTTTTAATTTGCATCTGTGTTTTTGTCAGACAGTCCCGACTATTTTTTTTTTAAGATTTTATTTATTTGACAGACAGAGATCCCAAGTAGGCAGAGAGGCAGGCAGAGAGAGAGAAGAGGAAGCAGGCTCCCTGCTGAGCAGAGAGCCCAATGTGGGGCTCGATCCCAGGACCCTGAGATCATGACCTGAGCTGAAGGCAGAGGCTTTAACCCACTGATCCACCCAGGTGCCCCAAGTCCAGACTTTTTGAGGACAAATAAAAGTAGCTTGTGGTATAAGTAAAATATTTTGTGTCAGAATAAAATAGCAAACCATTATGTAAAAGGCACATTTCCCCATGTGTTTATTGTCTAACTGCATGAACTAGACTTACATAGAAGCTTTGGAAAAATCCCCATGGCTGTCATATCCATAAGTCTTTCTGACCCGCTTGGACAGATGTTAGTGTATTACTTGGAGCATACTATAAAACTTACCTTTCACTTAGGGAAATGTGCTTCTACTTTGTTCATCAAAAAGCCAATACAGAGACCATGAGACATGGGACAATAATAGACCTTTGGACACAGAGACATAAAATGGGATGTATGAGTCCTTGAAAGAGCAATTAAATACATTTTTATTTCAACAACTGAAGATGAGGAACCAAAACCGATGGGCAGGGGATAGAATGAACAAGAGAAAAGTCAGTATTCATCATGCTTCTTGGCATTCTAGCTCACCAATTTACTCTGTAGTGTATTACAGTAAATCAGATCTAGTTATGCATTCCATTTCTTGATTTATTCTTATATGAAGTAAAAACTTAGAAAACATTTCCCTGGAAATTTCTGGAGTCACCAGTGAGGAACCTCTAGCTACACTATTATCAGTGACCTGATTCAATTTCTTTTTGGAAATAGGTAGGTTATAAATTATAAATACCTTAGAGAAAGGGCTAGCAAAGGATTCCTGAAGAACACACTGCCCTAAAAAGCATGGTGAGACATCCTATTATGAAATATCTCTCAAGATCTTGAAAGTAAAAACAGCATATTTTTTGCTTATATCCTGGGAACATCTGCCCAAAATCCATCTTAACTAGAAGTTGAATGGAACTTTATAACAATGATAAACTTGGCCTCAGTGGGGAGAAACCTTTGTATCCTTCCTAACTTTTAATAAAATTAAGAATTGTTACTAATACTTGTTCTTAGACTGTGAATTGCAACCGGTAAGTCTGATCTGAATTTGAACTCTAAATCATATTTGCAAAATTTGGGAAAGTGCATTAGTTATGTATTGCTGCCACTCCAAAATTCAATAGCTTAAAACAACAACTGGATATATCCTCATTTCTGTAGGTTGACAGTTTGGACTGGACTCCAATGGATAGTTCTTTTGTTACCATGCCTGGGGAGTCTCAGATAGCCCTACTCACATGATGGGGCCTCAGCTGGAATGGTCAGCTCTTGCTCACAGCTGTCTCTCTTCCTCAAGAAGACTCATCTGGGATTATTCATAAGGCAGCAGGGTTCCAAGAATGTGAAAGTAGAAATGTTGAACCCCTTGAAGCTGAGGCTCAAGAGTCATACAGTACTCCTCTGAGACACTTTGGGTCAAAGAGTGTCAAAATCCAACCCAGATTTAAGGGATGGGAAATGGACTCTACCTCTTAATGAGAGAACAAGAAGGAAGTGGTGTTGCTTTTAATCCTCCCCAGAACAGAGCATTGCCTTTATCTGGTCAGTAACCCATCTGTGCTTCTTTCTTGATAACATTTTGTAACTTTTTTCTTCCCCTCCCTTCCTCCATTCCAATAACTCTTTCCTGGTTCAAAACTAAATTACCTCAAAACAAACAAACAAGAACCTGAATTACTTTTTACAGGTATCATAATAGCCGTATCTTGACATTAATCAGTCTCCGCCTCTCCAGTCACATGACAATTTTCTCTTACCATTGTTTTTATTCTGTTCTCCTGTTCCTCACCTATTAGTGTTGTTCTCCAGGTCCTTTCTCATGATCACTTCCTCCCATTTAGACACTTCTCTCCCTCCCTCCCTTTCCCTTGCTACTTCTCTCTTTTCTCTCCTTCTAGTACTCTGCTCTACTCCAAAATATTTTTTGCCCTTCTTTTACAAAGATAGTAGTAAGCACATATTTTTTTATTATGCTTACTCTGTGCAAGACACTATCCTAAACACTGTGACCAAAGGTGTTTAAGGTCTCTTCTCTGTTGTGGAAGAAGCAATATATAAATAAAGTAATAAGATAGTTCAACACACGTGAGTGTTAAGACCAAGGGAATGCAGTAGTGACTGGTGGAGACAGTCATTTCTGAGTCATCATGGCCTTCCTCTATGAGGAAGTGACACTTGAGCCCTTGACGTGAACATCCAGGAGCCACATAGGGGAAGGTGCAGGGAGAAGTGTCCAAGGCAGTGGAGACAATGAGCAAAATGACACCTTTCATCTTTAGGATTGAGCATCCCTAAAGTTTATCATCTGCAATGGTAGTTCAAAACCCTAGCTGTATGATAGAACCATCTGTAATCTTTTAAGAATCCTGATGCCTCGGCCTTACCCCAGACCCAAGAAATCAGATGCTCTGAAGGTAGGGGTGGGAAGTACCTGGATATCTGTATTTTATAAATCCCCACAGGATATTAATGTACAGACAGAACTGAGACCAACCAACCTGCAGCAGTGCTTCTCAAACATTAACATGTGTAGGTCACATGAGAATCTTTGTAAAATGCAGATTCTGAGCCACAAGATCTGGAGTGGGCCCAAGATTGTGCACATCTAAGAAACTCCCAGGTGATGGAAACGCTGCCAATCTTGTTACCCCTGAACTGTGCCGTACAGACAGAAGTATTAGCGTTCACCTGAGACAAAAAAGCACATTCTCGAGAATCAGAAGATAGCCAACTCAGTTGCCCCTTGAATCAGAAATACTGGGGGTATTGCTATCTCCTGTAATTTAAGAAAATTCTCCAGATGATTCCGAGACCCACTAACGTTTGAGAACCAGACTGTGTCTTGATGTTTAGACAAACTCAATTCAACACCTAATTGTGTTGCACATTGTGTTTCCTGCAATTGTTTCACATAGACAGGTGTGTTAAATCTTCGCAAGCACTCGCATTTAACTGGGAGCAGGAAGGCACAATGCTCTGCTGTCTTTACTGAGTTTCCATGCAGAGCAAATCCCCTTTCATTCCCGTTAGCAGAAGAGGAAGAGAATACAGTTCTAGTTCCTTGTTTGGGCTCCTGCCTCCAAAGCCTCTTTGTTCACTCAGCTGGCGAAGCTCCTGTAGGTGACGCTCTACAGTTGTAGGTAGCACCTGTGCAGGGCTGATTTACTGAAAGCCCTGCTGGGGCAGTTGAACCCCTGAGTAGGGATCTTGTAACTCACTTCTAACTGCTGTCCTATCAAAAAATCACCCACTGTACTACTTCTCTTTGTTTGCAAGCTTTAGTTAATGGCTTCCTCACCATTAGGCAGCTCAGGGGAGTGCTATTAGAGGACTAATTGAATTCTTGCCAATTTGGGGCATGGTCCAAAGCTACTCCAAGTCTTGGTATTTGCCATGTGATGCATTTACCTCTCTTCTCATGTGCATAGTTTTGACACCTCCTTCTGCTGAATATATGCCAGAAATTACAACTGTCTACATGAATGCATATCATAAATATGGTAGTTCATGCTCCTTGGCATGGAGAAGCTACACCTCATTGCTCTGTTGCAAAGAGTTAGGAAAAAAAAAAAAAAAAGGACTAAAAACTTCAAACTGAATATGTACATATTTAAAATCCAGAAGAATTCGTGTACTTTTATTTTAGAAATTCTACTGTTTATGAAATTAATCTAATAATGAAAAAAGCTATCCATTTTTTTTTCTCTGTACTAACTCTACCAACAGTCCCCTTCCACCACACCAAGCTTGAATACTCGCTTTTCCTAATTATCGAGAAGATTATACATAGAACATTAGCACTTCTGGCTACTTAAGGAATAACATTTTCCTGGCCCTTAGCAATTATTTATCCACAAGACTGAATGAGGTTAATTAGCAAAGCAGGAATTTGTGGGAGTGTGTGTAATGATGGGCAATAACGTGTTGAAAGGCTAAAGAGGAAAAGTTGGCAAGTAAGTCAGTAAGTAAATAAATCCATACATATCATGAGCCAAAAAACACAAATTATAAAAAGAAAAGTTCTTTCTTTTGACTTTTTTTTTTAATAATTCTTTTCAATAGATGGCAAGTGGAAAAGTTGTACAAATTTGGGATAGGCGGCATCCATGGTACTTGAAACACTTGAAGATCCAATTGCTATAAACACTCTCCAGGACACTCCAGGGGAGCACCGTATATTTGAATACAGTTTTAGACACAGGAGCATGTTTTATTCTCTAGTTACAGATGTCCTCTAGATTGCTTATGTGGGAATTGCTGAAGCATTTCTAATGTTCTGTCCCGTGTCTTACCTCTTGTACTTCTGCAATATGCTTGTCTCCCTCAAAATCCATTTGCTTCTCCTCTTTGGTTCCTCAGCTTATGTCCCTGTCCCTATCTCAGCTTCTGGTCAAAGGCATGTCTTCTCATCTGTTGGTCGTTTCCTCTTTTTTTCAACCGTCATCTATTTGAAAGTATTAATTATCTAAAATGGGTAGCATCATCTCTCACAGAATTATACGTGGGCCATAAAATATTTCATAGCTGAGATCTTTGACTATCTGCCAGGGATGCTTAATGGAAATAAATATTCCTTGTTGTTTCCCTTTCACAGTTTGTGGAGATGAATGCACAGGCCTTCTTCTTGGTGACTTGGCTCGCCTGGAGCAGATGGCCATGAGTATCAACCTCACTGGCCCACTACCTGCCCCATATAAAATGCTGTATGGTCTTGAAAATATGACTCAAGAACTAAAGGTAGGTTGGAGCAGTAATGTCAAGAGCCCGGGAAAAGATGACAGAAGCTTCCCAAGGGGCAGTGGCCAGAATTGCAAATGTTCTTCCCATTGCCCCAAATCAAGGCAAGCAGCCAGGAGGGAAATTCAGAGACTTTCTAAACTAGTGTTTTTCAAATTTGAGTATTATACTATAACAGATTGCTGTTAAGGGAAAGAGGCTTATATGCCCTCAGTGCTTGGCCTAAATCAGCTTTATTATGTTATTTAAATATGTACCAACATAAAATCAGGTATAGTTCCTATACTTATAGCTCTATAAAATCAAAACACATTAATCCTCACAAAAGCCTAAAAAAACAATAAAATTAAAATTAAAAACATTAATATAAAATAACAGATGATTTTTGTTGAGAGCAAATTGCTGCTTGTGACAAGAATACACCCCTAACTACTTCCACACAGGTTGTTTCATCAGTGTGTATGTTACATGTAACCCCTACTGTTCCACGGTATGAACTACAGAGCCCCTCCCAAGGGGTCCTTGGCATCACTTGACAAGGCCACATGATTTACATGTTCAATCCACCACACAACCAGACATGTGTGCAGAGGTGGGTTTTGAGATCAGGTGGCCAGATCCATCTCTCGGTGGCTGAGCCTGACTTCCAGAAACGCTTACATTAACATTTAAGCTTCTTGTCAAAATGAAAACTCAAGATTAAAATTTTGTACTAGAGAGCTAGGAGACCTTTGAAAACACTTCACTGAGAACTACTTTGAAAAACACTATTCTAAAACATTGTTAAAACTTTTGGTAATGGGTGGGAGAGGAGGAAATGTTAAGGAAATTGAGATTTCATCTGATGAAAAAAGATGGAAAGTAACTCCCAATACACCATCGGTCAATGATCACGTAGTTTTGAGAAGTCCTGGAGAATTTGGTATTGCACTTGATTCCCTGGGAGTTTTACGGCTCCTATGCTGTGGTCACTACCCTCTGTCTCTGTGGTTATAGCAATAATTTAAGAATCAGGAAAATCGGGGTGCCTGGGTGGCTCAGTGGATTAAGCCTCTGCCTTGGGCTCAGGTCATGATCTCAGGGTCCTGGGATCGAGTCCCGCATCGGGCTCTCTGCTCAATGGGGATCCTGCTTCCCTCTCTCTGCCTGCCTCTCCATCTACTTGTGATCTCTCTCTGTCAAATAAATAAATAAAATCTTTAAAAATCTTTAAAAAATCTTTTAAAATCTTTAAAAAAAAAAAGAATCAGGAGAATCATCATGTGTTTTACACATTTTTGACTTACCGTATTGTACAAAGATTGGCAAAACAGGTAATATTCAGAGTTACCACAGGATGCATTATGAATGAGAGTGTAATTCGTGTTGGAACTTGAAGGATAGACATAGTTTAATAGGCAGAGAAATGTTGGCAAAGATGGTTTATTCACTAGACACTGGAAGACACTCTTCTAGGGAGTATATTCTCTAATCCGAACCATGGCCTTCAAGGCAAGTATTATTAGTCCTATTTTCCAGAAGAGGAAGCCAATAATAATGACAGCAAAAATAACTAACACTCATTGATGAGTATCTCTGTGCAAAGCAATTAACTGACTAAAGCCTCACATGAATTATCATACATAAATCTTATAGAAACTCCAAGAAGTAGGAAAGAAGTACTGTATCATCCATGTTTTTTTCAGGTAGAGAAACTGAAATATAGAAAAGTTACATATGGGACCCAAGATCACACAGCTACTCAATACAGAGCCAGGATTTGAGTAGGGAAAGGTACTATGACTCTAAGGCCGGGAGAATGAAACTACCTTTGTCAAGCTCAGAGAGAGAGAAAGTAACTTGCCTGGAAAGGCCCAACCCAGCTTCCCTGGCCCTGCTTGTACTCTTGCCATAGAGTCTAAGAGAGTGTGTGAGCCAAAGCAGAACTGTGAATTCACAGGACGTTTCTATCAGACATGAGAAGGCAGGCAGGCTAGTAAAAGATAAGGCTAGAAACGTGAGTGCGGTAGGGTGATGTGAAGGACAACCTTGAAAGCTAGACAGAGGAATCTTAAGTTTACCTTGTAGTAACAGGAGTTTTAATAAGGAAGATACTGACTGGATATTTTCCTTAGTCCCCCCTTACCCATGGTTTCATTTACCCATGGTCAGCAATGGCTCACAAGCAGATGATCCTCCTTCTGACTTACCATCAGGTCAGTAGTACCCTCATGTATGCCACAGTGCCTCGCTATGTAAGCATTTCATCATCTCACATCATCACAAGAGGGGTGCATATAGTCCAGTAACATATTTTGAGAGAGGGAGAAAGTATATTCACATGATTTTTATTATAGCATATCTTTATAATTGTTCTATTTTATCATTGTCAATCTCTTATGGGTCTAATTTATGAATTAAACTTTATCCTAGGCTCATATGTATAAGAAAAAAACAGTATATCAGGGTTCAATAGGATCAGTTTCAGGCCTCTACTGGGGGTCCTGGAACATAACCCTCCATGGATGAGGGGGAACTGCTATACATGGGAGGATTACAAAGAAAGGAAATTGAACTAGGAAAGCAAATACTTCAGTAGGACATAAACAATTTTGAAAATACTACCTAAGCACCGGATGAAGTAGTGAAAGGCCCTCATGGAAGAGCTTTTCATCTGTGACCATCACCTGAGCCAAGAGATACAGTCTTCTACCTCCTGAGCGCTGGCTGAGTGTTGGTCAAAACCACCTTGATTTTCCTTCTGTTCCAGTCTTCCTTGAATCTGGGTTTGTGTCCTTCTTTTACAGTTTACTTAATACCTGGGTGCTTGGGATCCTATCTTAATATCTTAAAAATAGTAAGCAAGTTATTTTACCTCCTTGTTCATTTCCTTTCTCTGTGGTGCTATCTGGTTCCAGCCTGAGATCACTGAGAACAGAGTTGAGGTTCTGAGCTCATTCCAACAAGGCAGACACTGCCCACCATGGGGCATGTGGGCATGTCTCCAAAGAAGGTCATAGAAAAGACTCTGAGTATTTGGGTTTGTGCTGGGTGTTCTGGGGTAGCTGTAAAGAAGCAGGAGTTTGGGCTGGATTGGGTGCTATTAGGAAGTGGGGGTAATGGATTATTCTAATGAATCTTATGGAGAAGGAGGGAAGAACACAGGTTAGCTAAGCTATAATGACCAAAGGGGCAGTGGTCACTCAGATTCAACAGCAAATGGATCTTTGGTACCTTTGAGACCATGGCTTTGTCTGTGCTTAGAGAAGATTGTTGAGTGGTCTTATTGTCTTTCATAGATCCCTGTCACAGGGTGACCTTGTCTAATGTTACTGTTCTATGACACTGATTGTTCAACAAGGAAAATGGCCCCTCTGTGAGTGCCTGGCCAGGCCCCCTCCTCTCTTTCTTTTCTGTAAACTGTATCTCTGTTCATTGAAATGGGAGCCTTGAACAATTGGGCAGAGTTCATCTTGACTCTACCCCTTACTGGCCATGTGATCTTATGCAGGTTTTAACTTTCTTTGAACCACAGTCTCCTCAGACACAAAACAAAATAACATTTACCTCATAGAACTGTTTTAAGAATTAAGTGTGTGTGTGTTGAGGGGGACCCTGGCACATACTAATTTCTCAGTAAATGACTGCAACTTGCATTGCTTGCCAAGATATTCTGCATAGCACTGGAGATAGATATATAGATATAGATATATCTATATATCTTTTCTAGTTGAACTGGTTTCTTTATCTTTTCTTGGAAGACAAGAAGGCGAAATACTTTGTATATAAAGGAAAACTGTTGTGTTAAATGTGCAACCCCATGATCACTGCAAAACCATTTACTAAAATGTATATGGGATGAAATCTTTTTCAGCACCTGCTCTCACCTCAGCGGGCCCCAGAGAGGCTCATTCAATTGGCAGAAGGCAATCTGAACATGCTCGTGTCAGAAATGAATGAGCTTCTGACCAGGGTAAGTTGGGAGGGTCATGAATCTCCTTACAGGAGATAGATCATGTATGTTAAGGAAAATTAGATCAAATTTCTGAAGTGCAAATCTTGTTGTTTCTAATTCCCAGTTTGGGGGAGAAGTAGATGTATTTTGACTTGATACTTCTGCCTCAAAGAAAATCCTGAAGCTCAGTAGCATCAAAAGAAGTTGTGATTCTTGGGCAGTGTCAAGGACAAGGGCTAAAAATATCAGTGACAATGTATTTTGAAAATTCTATCCAGTCACACATAAAAGTTTTTATCAGTTTTGAATTCCAACAACACTGTCTTTGACTATGTAAGGAAAAAGAAAAACAAATGAAAATACTTACAGGCGCTTTGATCTTATCACGGGATATTTGCATTTGTATAGAAATACAGTCGAAATGTATTCCTAACAAAAGAGGAAATCTTTATTGTGAAAATCCAAAGCATTTAAGACACTTTGAAAAGTTAGAATGTAAAGTCCCTGTTACATTTATCGGACTTTTTAAGAAATTGGGTGTTTTAAACTTTAAAAACCTGAAGAGGGTCATTTCTTTTTGCTGTTAGAGAATGAAGAAAACAACACAAAGTCCGCCATCTTGTGGCCAGAAAAATGCATGAGCAGAAACCTGGCCTGTAATTTAGGGATCCAGTTTGATTATCTAAGAGCTTTAAATGATGAAGAATATTGAAGCTAGAATGTCCTTACATATTATATAGTTCATTTTTTTCATTTTATTAATACTTATTGGGCAGCTACCATGTTCTTGGTACTCTGTCAAAATGACAGACACTGGGAATAGAAGAATAGGAAAAACTGACACAAGCATTGCTCTCATTGATTTGATTATAGCTTAATTATTTAAACCTAGAAACAAGAGCTATTTTACTAGGAAAATCAGACCTTTCTAATGTCTTAGCCTACATCTTTTTTATCTTCTCAGCAGAATCTCCCATAGTGAATAAATTTTTAAAAATAGTCTTCATATATTGGAGAAGTTGAAGGTTACAAGGAAAGTTGATTGGAAAGTACAGATGGTTCCCATATACGCCCTAACCCTACATATACATAGCTTCCCCATTATTAACACCCTCGCCCCACAGTGGTACGCTTATTACAATAAAGCTACACTGACAATCCTTTTCATTCAAAGTTCATAGTGTACTTTTTGGTTCATTCATGGTGTTGTACATTCTATAGGTTTTGAGAAATGTTTACTGACATGTGTACACCATTATAGTATCATACAGAGTAGTTTCACTGCCCTAAAAATGCTCCATGCTCCACCTACTCAAATCTCTCTCCTCTCAAACCCCTGGCAAAGTGATCTTTTTATGGTCTCTATAGTTTTGCCTTTTCCAAAGTACCACATAGTTGGAATCATGCAGTAGGTAGCCTTTTCTCATGGGCTTCTTATACTTGGTAATATCCGTTTAAGTTTCCTCTATATCTTTTCATGGCTTGATTACTCATTTCTTTTTTAGTACTAACTGATATTTTCTGTTGTCTGATTGTACCACAGTTTATTTATCCATTTGTCTGCTAAAGGTCTCCCTGGTTGCTTCCAAGTTTTGGCAACATGAGTAAAGCTACTATAAACATTTGAGTACATAAGTTTTCAATTCATTTTTGTAAGTAACAAGGAGCTCAATCAGTGAATCATAAAGTAAAAGCATGTTTCATTTTGTAAGAAATCACCAGACTGTCCTCCAAAGTGGCAGTGCCATTTTGCCTCCCACCAGCAATGAATATGAATTCCAATTGCTCCACAACCTCACTAGCATTTGGTGTTGTCACTGTTTTGAATTTTTGCCATTCTGTTATGTGTGTAGTTGTAGCTCTTTGTTTTAATTTATAGTTTTCTAATATATGATACCGAACATCTTCTTATATGCTTATTTGCCATCATATGTGTATCATCTTTGGTGAGATGTCTGTTCAGGTCTTGCTATGGACTGAGTGTTTATGTCCCCTCCAAAATTCCTGTGTTGTAATTCTAACTGCCAGGGTGATGATAATGGGCGGTGTGGCCTTTGAGAGGTGATTGGGTCATGAATATGGAACCCTCATGAATGGAATTAGTGCCTTTACAAAAGGAACCCCTATAGAAAAAAAGGTTCTTTTCTGCCTCCTTACCTTATGAGGACACAGTGAAAAATGATACTAGGAAGTGAGTTCTCACCAGAAATCAAACCCACGGGGGACTTGATCAAGTTCAGTTTCCAGAACTATGAGAAATAAACTTTAGTTGTTATAAGCCACCTAATGTATAATATTTGGTTATGGCAGCCCAGATGGACTAAGACAAGTATTTTCTCATTTCCTTTTTATTTGCATTGTTTGTTTTCTTATTTCTTATTTCTTATTATTTAGCTTTATTTATTTAGCTTTAAGAGGTCTTTGTCTATTTTGGATTATAGCCCTTTATCAGATATGTCCTTCACAAATATTTTTCCCCAGTCAGTGGCTTGCTTTCTCATTCTCTCTCATATCTCTCACAGTGCAGAAGTTTTTAAATTTAATGAAGTCCAGTTTATCAATTGTTTCTTTCATGTATAAAAAACTTTGGTGTTATATCTAAAAGTTGTCACCATATTTAAGGTCATATAGATTTTCTTCTATGTTATCTTCTAGGTGTTTTATAGTTTTGTATTTTACATTTAGGTCCGGCATCCAATTTCAGTTAATTTCAATACTATTTTTAAATAAATTTGTTATTTTAATATTGTTTTAGATTTACAGAAAAGTTTTAAAGGTAATATAGAGATTTCCTCTATACTCCATACTCAGTTTCCCCTACTATTAATTTCGTGGTACAGTATATCTGTCACAACTAATGAACTAGTATTGATCCATTATTATTAACTAAAAACTGTACTTTATTCAGATTTCTTCAGTTTTCACTTAACATCTTTGTATTATTCCAGAATCTCATTCTAGGACACTGCATTACGTTTAGTCATCATGTCTTTTAGGCTATGGACTGAGGTTTAGACTTCCTTGTTTTTGACGATTTGGTAGTTTTGACCAGCTCATGTATTTTGTAGGATGCCCCTCATTGGGGTTTGTCTCATGTTTTTGTGATAAGTATAGAGTTATGGGTTTTTGTGGGAAAGGCTAAAGAGGGTAAAGCATCATTTTTATCATTTTATCATTTTTATTACATCAAATTAAGAACCCATGTAATCAGTGTGTCTTATTATCTTGATTACCTGCTAAGGTAATGTTTACCAGATTTGTTTACTGTAAATTTACCCTTTTTCTAAGACCATTTTTATTTGTGCATTCTTCAGATTTTATAACACAAAAGCCTAGAAATAAGAATACTGAAAGCAAAGATCTCTTCAATGAAGTGAGGATAAAGAGGAAATGAAAATCCTCATTTATTAATTAAACTTGTCTCTATCACATTTATAATTAGAAACATAACTAACATGGAAACTTTAAATACTCAAGTCAACATGATCAGTTCTTCCCCTGTGGTCAAGCTGCATGAAAATCAAAAGGTGAATTGATACATATGGAATCATCACTAGGCTACATTACTGAAATATCCAATAGTATTATCCTGAGACCACCAGTACCTTTATCTCATGGCCATGAATGATCCAGCATTGGATGTGGTAGCCATGACTTTCACGGCTACATTAGAGGAGACAGTGCCTTAAATTAGGAGCCCATATAGGAATTACTTGGGGCCAGGTCTCACTTCCAAAGGTTGTGATGTAATTGTTCTGAGGGGGGCAGTAAGTGCACTGGGATTTTCAAGAGCTCTTCCAATGATTCTGATGTCAGCCAAGGTTGAAAACTGTAAGCTTATACTCACCTGATAATTTCAGCTACCATTCTGCAGGAGAGTTCTTTCACTGGTACAGCCAGTCTTTTTTTATTATTAATTCTTTTTATTAACATATAATATATTATTTGCCCCAGGGGTACAGGTCTGTGAATCGCCAGGTTTACACACTTCACAGCACTCACCATATCACATACTCTCCCCAATGTCCATAACCCAACCACCCTCTCCCTACCTGCTTCCCCCAGCAACCCTCAGTTTGTTTTGTGAGATTAAAAGTCTCTTATGGTTTTTCTCCCTCCCAATCCCAACTTGTTTCATTTTTTCCTTCCCTACCTCCCAACTCCCCCACCTTGCCTCTCAAATTCCTCATATCAGAGAGATCATATGATAATTGTCTTTCTCTGATTGACTTATTTTACTAAGCATAATAGTAATTATGCTTAGTAAAATAATAGTTCCATCCACGTCATTGCAAATGGCAAGATTTCATTTCTTCTGATGGTTGCATAGTATTCCATTGTATATATGTACCACTGCTTCTTTATCCATTCATCTGTTGATGGACATCTTGGTTCTTTCCATAGTTTGACTATTGTGAACATTGCTGCTATAAACATTCAGGTGCACGTGTCCCTTCAGATCACTACATTTGTATCTTTAGGGTAAATACCCAGTAGTGCGATTGCTGGGTTGTAGAGTAGCTCTATTTTCAACTTTTTGAGGAACCTCCATGCTGTTTTCCAAAGTGGCTGTATTCCCACCAACAGTGTAGGAGGGTTCCCCTTTCTTCCCATCTTCTCCAACATCTGTCATTTCCTGACTTGTTAATTTTAGCCATTCTGACTGGTGTGAGATGGAATCTCATTGTGGTTTTGATTTGTATTTTTCTGATGCCGACTGATGTTGAGCACTTTTTCATGTCTCTGTTGGTCATCTGGATGTCTTCTTTGCAGAAATGTCCGTTCATGTCCTTAGCCCATTTCTTGATTGGATTATTTGTTCTTTGGGTGTTGAGTTTGATAAGTTCTTTATAGATTTTGGATACTAGCCCTTTATCTGATATGTCATTTGAAAATACCTTCTCCCATTCTGTCAGTTGTCTTTTGATTTTGTTGACTGTTTCCTTTGCTGTGCAAAAGCTTTTGATCTTGATGAAATCCCAATAGTCCATTTTTGCCCTTGCTTCTCTTGCCTTAGACAATATATCTAGGAAGAAGTTGCTGCAGCTGAGGTCGAAGAGGTTGCTGCCTGTGTTCTTCTCGAAGATTTTCATGAATTCCTGTTTCACATTGATGTCTTTCATCCATTTGGAGTCTATTTATGTGTGTGGTATAAGGAAATGGCCCAGTTTCATTCTTTTCCATGTGGCTGTCCAATTTTCCCAACATCATTTCTTGAAGACACTGTTTTTTTTTTTCCATTGGACATTCTTTCCTGCTTTGTCAAAGATTAGTTGACCATAGAGTTGAGGGTCTATTTCTGAGATCTCTATTCTGTTCCATTAATCTGTGTGTCTCTTTTTGTGCCAGTACCATACTGTCTTGATGACAGCTTTGTAATAGAGCTTGAAGTCTGGAATTGTGATGCCACCAACTTTGGCTTTCTTTTTCAACATTCCTCTGGCTATTTGGGGTCTTTTCTAGTTCCACATGAATTTTAGGGCTTTTTTTCCATTTCTTTGGGGGGAAAATGGTGGTATTTTGATAGGGATTTTATTAAATGTGTAGATTGCTTTAGGTAGCATAGACATTTTCACAATATTTGTTCTTCCAATCCATGAGTATGGAACGTTTTCCATTTCTTTGTGTCTTCCTCAATTTCTTTCATGAGTACTTTATAGTTTTCTGAGTATAGATTCTTTGCCTCTTTGGTTAGGTTTATACCTAGGTATCTTGTGTTTTTTTGTGCAGTTGTAAATGGGATTGACTCCTTAATTTCTCTTTCATCTGTCTTGTTGTTGGTGTAAAGAAATGCAACTGATTTCTGTGCATTAATTTTATATCCTGACACTTTACTGAATTCCTGTATGAGTTCTAGCAGTTTTGGAGTAGAGTCTTTTGAGTTTTCCACATAAAGTATCATATCATCTACAAAGAGTAATAGTTTGACTTCTTCTTTGTCAATTCGAATGCCTTTTATTTCTTTTTGTTGTCTGATTGCCAAGGCTAGGACTTCTAGTATCATTTTGAATAGTACTGATGATAGTGGACATCCCTGCTGTGTTCCTGACCTTAGGGGAATAGCTTTCAATTTTCCCCCATTGAGAACAATATTCGCTGTGGGTTTTTCATAGATGGCTTTGATGATATTGAGGTATGTACCCTCTATCCTTACACTTTGAAGAGTTTTGATCAAGAAATTATGCTGTACTTTGTCAAGTGCTTTTTCAGCATCTATTGAGAGTATCATATGGTTCTTGTTCTTTCTTTTACTAATGTATTGTATCACATTCACTGATTTGCAGATGTTGAACCAACCTTGCAGCCTTCCTTGCAGGAATAAAGCATTCCTTGCAGGAATAAATCTCACTTGGTCATGGTGAATAATCCTTTTAATGTGCTGTTGGATCCTATTGGCTAGAATTTTGATAAGAATTTTCACATCCATGGTCATCAAGGATATTGTTCTGCAATTCTCCTTTTTTGGTGGGGTCTTTGTCTGATTTGGGGATCAAGGTAATGCTGGTCTCAAAAAATGAGTTTGGAAGTTTTCCTTCCATTTCTATTTTTTGGAACAGTTTCAGGAGAATAGGTATCAATTCTTCTTTAAAAGTTTGGTAGAATTCCCCTGGGAAGTCATCTGGCCCTGGGCTCTTGTTTGTTGGGAGATTTTTGATGACTGCTTCAATCTCCTTACTGGTTATGGCTCTGTTCAGGTTTTCTATTTCTTCCTGGTTCAGTTGTCATAGTTTATATTCCTCTAGGAATGCATCCATTTCTTCCAGATTGTCAAATTTGCTGGCATATAGTTGCTCATAATGTGTTCTTATAACTGTTTGTATTTCTTTGGTGTTGGTTGTGATCTCTCCTCTTTCATTTATAATTTTATTTATTTGGGTTCTTTCTCTTTTCTTTTTGATAAGTCTGGCCAGGGATTTATCAATCTTATTCTTTCAAAGAACCAGCTCCTAGTTTCTTTAATTTGTTCTACTGTTCTTTTGGTTTCTATTTAATTGATTTCTGCTCTGATCTTTATGATTTCTCTTCTCCTGCTGGGTTTAGGGTTTCTTTCTTGTTCTTTCTCCAGCTCCTTTAGGTGTAGGGTTAGGTTGTGTACTTGAGACCTTTCTTGTTTCTTGAAAAGGCTTGCATCACTATATACTTTCCTCTCAGGACTGTCTTTGCTGTGTCCCAAAGATTTTGAACGGTTGTGTTTTCATTTTCACTTATTTCCATGAATTTTTTCAATTCTTCTTTAATTTCTTGGTTGACTCATTCATTCTTTAGTAGGATGCTTTTTAGCCTCCATGTATTTTAATTCTTTCCAACTTTCCTCTTGTGATTGAGTTCTAGCTTCAGAATATTATGGTCTGAAAATATGCAAGGAATGATCCCAATCTTTTGGTACCTGTTGAGACCTGATTTATGACCCAGGGTGTGATCTATTCTGGAAAATGTTCCACGTGCACTAGAGAAGAATATGTATTCTGTTGCTTTGGGATGGAATATTCTGAATATATCTGTGATATCCATCTGGTCCAGTGTGTCATTTAAAGCCCTTATTTCCTTGTTGCTCTTTTGATTGGATGACATGTCCATTTCAATGAGGGGGTTAGAGTCCCCTACTATTACTGTATTATTGTCAATGTGTTTCTTTGATTTTGTTATTAATTGGTTTATATAATTGGCTGTTCCCATGTTAGGGGCATAGATATTTGAAATTGTTAGATCTTTTTGTTGGACAGACCCTTTAATCATTATATAGTGTCCTTCCTCATCTCTTATTATAGTCCTTGGCTTAAAGTCTAATTTATCTGATATAAGGATTGCCATCCCAGCTTTCTTTTGATGTCCGTTAGCATGATAAATTGTTTTCCACCCCCTCACTTTAAATCTGGAGGTGTCATTTGGTCTAAAATGAGTTTCTTATAAATAGCATATCAATGGGTCTTGTTTTTGTTTTGTTTTGTTTTGTTTTTGTTTGTTTGTTTGTTTGTTTGTTTGTTTTAATCCATTCTGATATCCTGTGTCTTCTGATTGGGGCATTTAGCCCATTAACATTCAGGGTAACTATTGAGAGATATGAATTTAGTGCCATTGTATCCCATAAGTTGACTATTACTGTATATTGTCTCTGTTCCTTGCTGATCTACTACTTTTAGGCTCTCTCTTTGCTCAGAGGACCCCTTTCAATATTTCCTGTAGAGCTGGTTTGGTGTTTGCAAATTCTTTTAATTTTTGTTTGTCCTGGAAGCTCTTTATCTCTCCTTCTATTTTCAATGACAGCCTAGCTGGATGTGTTCTTGGCTGCATATTTTTCTCATTTAATGCTTTGAATATATCCTGCCAGTTCTTTCTGGCCTGCCAGGTCTCTATGGATAAGTCTGCTGCCAATCTAACATTTCTACCATTGTATGTTACAGACTTCTTGTCCTGAGCTGCTTTCAGGATTTTCTCTTTGTCACTACAACTTGTAAGTTTTACTATTAGATGACAGGGTATGGACCTATTTTTATTGATTTTGAGGGCAATTCTCTGTGCCTCCTGGATTTTGATGTGTGTTCCCTTTACTGTATTAGGGAAATTCTCTGCTATAATTTGCTCCAATATACCTTTGGCCCTCTCTCTCTTTCTTCATCTGGGATCCCAATTATTCTAATATTGTTTCATCTTACGGTATCACTTACCTCTTGAATTCTTCCCTCATGGTCCAGTAGTTGTTTGTCTCTCTTTTGCTCAGCTTCTTTATTCTCTGTCATTTGTTCTTCTATATCACTAATTCTCTCTTCTGCCTCATTTATCCTAGCAGTAAGAACCTCCATTTTTTATTGCACCTCATTAGTAGCTTTTTAAATTTCAATTGGTTAGATTTTAGTTCTTTTATTTCTCCAGAAAGGGATTTTACTTCTCCAGAATGTGTTTCCCTAATATCTTCCATGCCTTTTTGGAGCCCAGCTAACACCTTGATAATTGTCATTTTGAACTCTAATTCTGACATTACCAATGTCCATATTGATTAGGTCCCTAGCCATCAGTACTGCCTCTTGTTTTTTTGTTTGTTTGTTTGTTTGTTTTTGTTTTTGTTTTTGGTGAGTTTTTCTGCCTTGTAATTTTATCCATATAAGATTATATGCACGGGAGAATAAAATACTAAAAGGCTGGCAAAGACTCCAGAAAAATGTATGCTAACTAAATCAGAAGAGACCCAAAACGGGGGAGAGAAGAAAGGGGGAAAAAGAAATAAAAATTAAAAAAATTTTAAAAAGCATATATATACTTTTTAATGATTTTGGGTGTGTTCTGGTCTCTTAGAAGAAACTACCTTCCAAAATATTAAAGAAAGAAAAACATATATATATATATATATATATATATATATACAAAAATAAGGGTAAACATATTGAAGGAATGGACTATGACTGTAAATATGAAAATTTCAAAAAAATTTTTTTAAAGGAAGGGATAAGTTGGTTGGAAAAAGAAAAAGCAAGAGAGAAGAGAATGTGAGCAGGCTGGAGACTAGAACAGAGCCATGTGCTAGATTTATGGTATATTTTGATCTATTAGAAGAAATTGTATACCAAAATTTTAAAGAAAAAAATCTATATGTATACAAAAACTAAGGTTAAATATAATGAAGGGGAAAATATGGCTATAACAATGAAGATTTAGAAAGATTTTTTTTAAAAAGTCATTGTTAAGTTAAACTAGTTTTAAAAAATTAAAAGAGGAAAGAGGAAAAGTTAAAAAAATAGAATGAGGGGGCACCTGGGTGGCTCAGTGGGTTAGGCCTCTGCCTTCGGCTCAGGTCATGATCTCAGGGTCCTGGGATCGAGCCGCACATTGGGCTCTCTGCTCAGCGGGGAGCCTGCTTCCCCCTCTCTCTCTGCCTGCCCTTCTGCTTGCTTGTGATCTTTCTCTCTGTCAAATAAATAAATAAAATCTTTAAAAAAAATAGAATGAGAAAAAATAAAATTAAAAAAATTAACTTTGCAAGACTAAAGGATCATGGGGAAAAAGTCATGAATTCTATGCATTGCTTTCCCTTAGCTCTGGAGTTCTGTTCTCATTGATCGGTGAACTTGGTCTTGGCTGGATGTTCTTGCTGATCTTCTGGGGGAGGAGACTGTTGCCATGAGTCTCAAATGTCTTTGCCCAAGGCAGAATGCACCACCCTTGCCAGGGGCCAGGCTAAAGCAATCTGCTCGGGTTCACTCTTGCAAGCTTTTGTTCCCTGAATGCTTTCTGTAGACCTCTAGAGAACAGGAATGAAAATGGCAGCTTCCCAGTCTCCAGCCTGGAGGAGCCAAGAGCTTGCAGCCCTACTTCTCCGTGTGCTGTCAGAGAAAAGCAGTCAATCCCTCCCATCTCCCTGGTCTCCAGCTGCACTCCAAGCTCACTCAGCCTGTGACTGAGAATTTCTATTTCTGGCGCAATGCCCTGTTTGGAGTCTCCAAACCCAGCAGATTGCTGCCACACACTCCTGCACCACTCCTCCCAGAGAATGAAGGAGGGGGTCTCTCTGATCTGCCACTTATGGGGTCCATGCTCAAAGAACAGTGGCCTGACTGTGCCTTGGATCTGGTTTAAGGTAACCCCAATCTGAGAGCCCCATCTCTGTAGTCAGCTTCCCTGCTCCAATGCCGGGGTGTTCTGCCACACTCATACACCCCCAATCCTTCTGCATCCCTGCGGGACCTGAGACCACGCTCTCCCCACAAGGGTTCCACCCCCACTTAGCCTCTGGAGCGATGTCCCTCAGTGGCGCAGATTTCTAAATGTTCCAATTTTGTGCCCCGCTGCTCCACTGCATGCCAGGAGCCAGCCCCTCCTCCTCCCCACTGTCTATCTTCCCGTCATTTTGGATTCACTTCTCCACATGTTCTACCTTCCAGAAAGTCGTCAGTTTTCTGTTCATAGAATTCCTCCTCTTCTTCTCTTCTATCTCCTGTTGAGTTTTCAGATGTTCAGAATGGTTTGATAACTATCTAACTGAACTCCTGGGACCTGATGTCATTTCAGTCTTCTACTCCTCTGCCATGTTGCCTCCTTCTGCATAAAACTTTTTTTCACAAAGTGTTATGAATAGTTGTGAAAGCACTCTTTTATTGGGGAAATCATCTTTTAAAATAGCTTAGAATGTGTCCTGATCCTTGAAGAGCTTTATGACTTCTGAATAATTAAAACATTATGTTTTGGTAGTTGAATAGACTGAACCTTGGTCCAGCTAATGGTAGAATGCAGGGAGACCAGCCAGTCTTTTTGATGTACTTTCTTTTCTTCTTTGTTTGTTAACTAGTTGCTTTATGAATAATACATTCGTTAGATTTGTTAAAGCATTTGGTGAGTCTCATCCTACATAGCTGGTGTAGGAGCTTGCCCTTTCTCCTACAAGTGCTTTTATATTTTATGCCCATTTTTTTCTTAGAGCAATCTAGTTCTCTAATACTGTGATAAAGAGAATCATATTCCTCCCCAAACTAACACTTAACATGCATTTTGTATAATTTATAGTGCAAATATTACATAGGCAAAATATTACATAATCACATATCCCTTTCAGTGTATTTTGATTTATTGCCATCTGATTTCCCTCTTGAAATGTAAGTTTCTTGAACATAGGAATTAAATTCAGCATATTTGAACTGTGGGTAACTACTGAGATGCTTTTTGATGCCAACTCCACATACCTCCATAGCTACTGTTCTTAGTTCTCTCTTCTGTTTCACAGCCAAAGTTTTTGAAAGCCTTGGAGACAGTTCTGCATTCACTTCTCACTCCACTGCAATTTAAATTTCCTCTCCAAGCTTGCTACTAAAGCTATTTCTAGATGATAACCGATGACAAGTTGGTCATTAAATCCAATGAAAACTTTAATTTACTTGAACCCACTTTAGCAATTGTCATTTTTGATCCTTCCTTCCTTCTTGACCTATTCTCCTCTAGTTTACTCTTAATTCTCTGTCCTTTTATTCTCAGGCTCTTACTCTGCCCATCCCTTAAGAGTTGGTTTTCTTGGGGTGCAGTCATCAATCTACATCTTTTCTCACTTGTAAATTCTTTCTTTGGGCTTTAATTGCCATGTATATGCTGATGATTCAAAAATCTGTATTTTCTTTTTTTAGTATTTTATTTATTTATTTGACACAGAGAGAGATCACAAGTAGGCAGAGTGGCAGGTAGAGACGGGGGGGAAAGCAGGTTCCCTGCTGAGCAGGGAGCCCGAATGTAGGGCTCTATCCCAGTACCCTGAAACCATGACCTGAGCTGAAAGCAGAGGCTTAACCCACCGAGACACCCAGGTGCCCCCAAAATCCATATTTTCAAGACAGACTTTATTCTGCTTCAGTCCCAAAAACCTAGCTGCTGATTGGACATCTCAAATTAAACTCATCATCTTCCTCTTAAAACCCATACTTTCTCCTGTTTAGAGCATCTCAGTAATTTGTCCTCCAATATGTAGCCAATTCTCCACCCCCCAAATTAATAAGTTACCCTTTACTCCACCTTCATTTTCAACCGAATCCAGTTCAGTTTCCTTGTATGATCTCTTGAAGCCATCTCCAACTCCAACCAATTATTAATCATATGACAGAGTAAATTCTCCAAATCATGGATCTCATCATGTCACTCTCCTTCAGATTCTACAACAGCTCTCCATTTTGTTTAGTATGATATATGATGCTCTTCCATTGTGATCTGATTCTTGCTTAACTTCCCAACTTCATCTTTCCCCATATTACAACCTGGTTATCTGGACCCTGATGCATTTAACATATAAGGCAGAAAGCTAGAAATTTTCCTTGGTCCTTTTTCTTCCTCATGGGCCTCCCACTTATTCAACCCATTACCAAATGTGGGGGATTGCTCTTCTTGTGCAGATCTCCTCTCCACTACCCAACTCTCATTCCATCTCCATAATCTTTAGTTTGAAATGACCACAGTGGCTTTCTAGCTACTACTTCTGCTTTTACTCTTGTTTTCCTTCCACTCTGTTCTCTACAATGTAGCCAAAATACACTTTTGCTATTCCAGATTTGAAGATGTCACCTGAGTGCTTAAACTCATCCTCCCAACTTTTCATTGCTCTTAGGTTAAAGCCTAAAATCCTCTTGCTGGCCGCATCTCCTACCACCTGTGCTTCTGGCCATCTGCATTCCAGCCATACTGCCCTTCAGTTACCTCATCCCACCACAGCCTTTCCACATGTTTTTTTAACCTTTGAAGTAAATCACCTTCTCCTGTATCTTGTTAACTTCTATTCATTCCAGTTCACCTTTCAAACCTCAGCTTATGGAAACCTGCCCTATGAGAGCTATTTTAGGTGTCTTACACTACTGTCTTATACTACTGTACTTTTTCTTCAGTTTGTAATTATAAATTTATTTTCATGATCATTCAACAAATACTTCTCTACTCTATCAGACTATAGGCTTGAAAAGCGCAGGAGGTATGTCCTTTAATTTTTTTTTTTCTCACCACAGTATCACCGATGTCATGCACAAAGTAGTTCAGTAATTTGTTTAATTAATTAACTGTGAATAATTTAATAGCATTTGAACAACTAGATGACAAATAGAAAAACTCAAAATAAGCATTGATTTTTTTAATGTCTCAAAAATACACTAAAATAAAGCATGTATTTATAATTATATTCAGTTGGATGTTTTATTTCCTTTGATAAACATCTCCTAAATGTTTATCCATAAGGTAAAAATAATATGTAATAAACTGAACTATATAAAATATCAGAATTCAGCTTTATTTTCATTGTCTTTTACTGCCTATTTAAAATCAAATTTAAATCAAATTATTTTGGAAATGATGAACTACTTTTTAAATGACTTAAGTGCCAACAATATTGTATGTTTACCTTATTTATAGTGTTAAGAAGTTTAAGTTGTCAGCAATGTTTTTTATTTCTGCTATTATATTTTAAAAGAGAGAGAAAGAGAATATCAAGCACATCATACTTGTTCAGTTTGGAACTCTTAAAACTGACACCTGAACTATTTAGGGAGAAATTGTATAGAAGTCACTTATTACCATTCCAGAGAGCCACCTGGCTTCTCCCTATCTCTTTCTTTGTATATTGCCTAATAGCTTGCCTGAGGAGTACTTCACTGACACTTAGATATACAAAACCGGTAGTTTTTGAAGATGACCCTTGAGAATATCATATAAATGATTAGATCTGAAATTTAATTTTAGCAGGAAGCCATATAAGTCTGCAAATGCAAAAGCGAATGGCATCTAAGCAATGTTGTCTATTCACTAGTTAGATTTGCCCCATTAAATTCTAGTTTTAACATAAAGAAAGCAGAAAATGAAAGACACTAGTAATATCTAACCAAGAAAATTATGTGCAGATTTCAAGAGGCACAGTGAGTACTGCTTGAGCTAAAGCAAGAAAGTAACAGCTACATTGTTCAGAAGTAAATTAATGCATGCCTAATGGTAATGCATGCTGTCTAATATAAATACTCCAAAAAAAAAGGAAAAAGAAAAATAGAAGGAAAAAATACCTAGCTTAGTGAACTTGAATTTAAAAAAAGATGATCAAAGGTAAAAGAGATACACAAGGTACTGCTTAAGGCATCCGTTAGAAAGAAACACTGGAAAGATTGTAGAACTGAGGTAAGAGGATTTAAAAATAAGAAAATCAAAGAGAATGAACGAAGATTGTACAACATAGTAGGATAAATGAGAAGACATTTGTCAAATACTCAAAAGACAAGATAATAGTGAACAGGAGGGAATATGACTAAGGGATAGAATGGCAATTTAATAAGATGCAAGAAGAGCCAAACTGAATCAGACAGAGAGCACCTATCATGTAGTAGTTAGCATTCATCTGTAACATTATCAATAGCCTGTCCTGGGTGAAACTGATTGTCATGAATTTCACCATGATACCGCTATCTATCACCACTCTGCATCGGTGATAGTGCATTTGTCAAAGGCTTCCTTTATGGAGTCTCTCATGGGTGGTTTTGACAAGGGTGACTCTTCAATTTAATTACTGTGTAATAAGACATGACTTTTAAAAATGTCTGTATATGATGTTCTGCCATAGATTTTTAAATATGTTAATTTACTAAAGCCTTAAGGTGATACACTTCAAGTACTACCTGAGCTCAAGCAGCATCCCTCCTCCCATCCAGAATGCTCAACTTTTTCATGTATTTTCCTAGTCTTTCTGGATATTAGCATAATATAAGTTAGTGCTTGAAATGGACAAAATATAAAGCTGTGAGAAAATTTGTGTTTTGCCCCCAATTCCCTGTCTCTATGAGTTCAGAGGAGGCACTTACCCTCTCCATAACTACTCTTTTGTCAGTATAATAATAGGGATTATGCCCTCTGTGTATCTTTAAAGGCAGGAAGAGTAAATGAGACACAAGAGAATATTACAAGCCCTTCTGAACACACATATCAATCCAGGGTATGGTTGAGCCTGACATTATCACTCACCTTTTAGAGAGCTAATACCATGAGTCAATGTCTTTTTTTTGCCAGGAACCTCACATTTCCTCCGCTTCTGGAGCACCGCCGAGAGGGGCGGCTCTTCTTATCTCTGCAGGGGAAGGCTACATTCTCCCCCAGTAAGCACTGTGCTGGCCCTAAAGAGTTCTGCCTCATCCCAACCCCACCCCTGCCTGCACCCGCGTGCTCTTTGGTGTGTAACTGCAAGTTAGTCTCTAATGACCATGAGGCCAGTGACAAGAATGTAGTGTGGTTGGGACTGAGGGTCTCGTGCCTGGCTCTCCTCCTAAACAAGCTTCCCATTAGGCTTTGAAAAACACCCAGAAACTGCCCAGCCATCCACATTCACTGGCAAGCCTAGCACCTGGCAGAAGGCCAGTTTGCATGGTATTGGGAAGGCATAGAGATTTTTTTGTTTGTTTGTTTCCTCCAACAGATGTTGGAACTTCAAAGGGATTTGTAGATAATTCGATATACCAGCTAATCACTCAATATCTACTATGCCTGGCACTCTGAGGAATGAATGAATGAATAAATAAATAAATAAATAAGACCTAGCCTCAGCCCCAAGGACATTGATAGATAGACATGGCAAAACACTAAAGTAATTACTCAACATCGTCATGAATGGTGGTAATGATAGTTGTTTTTAAAAATCTAAGAAAGGGTCCTACCCAATGGCCAGCAGACCCAGTGTGGAGATGCCTGGTTGCACCAAGCAGGTTACCCTTCAGACCATCCAGCAACAGGACTGACATTGACCCCAGGGAGACAATGAAGTCACCAAAGAGAAGGTTGAGTCTGAAAAGGGAGAAAGATGTCTTTCCTATAGTAGGTCAAAAATTAATTTATTCTGGCAGAGTCCTCCATGATGATACTGGTCTACAAGAATATCAAATTGATGAAGAAACCTGGAGGTGCTTATGGTGGCAGCACCTAAAGCTGTCACAGCACCAGTACCAGCTACAACCCAGCCATCACATCCTGCCATGGCACCACTGTTAGCGCCTCCCTGGTGTAGGCTGTTGCTTGGGGCCCCACCCATGCCCCTGCTTCAGCTCCTTCTCCCACACCTGCACCTCTCAGGACAGTGAAACAAAAAAACCCTGCAGAAAAGCCAGCAGAAGCACCAATGGCTATAAGCCCACCATCAACAGAGGGTACATCAGGAGAGTCTTCTTGGCCAAACTGTTTGAAGACACAACAGGTGTGTGTGTGTCACAGGGCAGTCTTGTAAGAACATGGTAACCAAGATCATGTCCATGGGTCATGAAAGCCAGCAAATTATTGCAGCCCTGAGAGCCTGTTCTAACTACCCTGACAGAATAGTGGGGCCTCTTTCTATGGGAATTCTGGAGATAAAGTCAGATTGTGGTTGATTCCCTCCTCAGCAGCTAGCACGGGGGCTGGCTCCTCAGTCTTCAGTGGCTGCAGCTGCAGCGACCCTACAACAAGTTCTGGAGAAGACCATTTGAATTCCTATGGATCAGCCTCAGTTTCAACAGATGAGACAAATGACTCAACAGAATCCTTCCCTGCCTCTAGCATTGTGGCAAGACGCCAAGAACATTCTCAACTCCTGCAGCAAATTAGCCAAACCCAGGAACATTTGATTCTGGTGTTAAATGAACCAGGTTAAGAAGTAGGTGGGTCAAGGAGCTGAGGGAGCCAGATGGGGGGCGACAGTAGTCGAGTTACAGTAGGTGGAAGTGAGTCTGTGAGCTACACTCAATGAGCACCTCCAGACTAAGAAGCCACAGAAAGTTTAAAGGCACTAGGATTTCCTGAAGGACTTGTGCTACGAACATAGTTTGCTTCTGAGAAGAATGAGAACTTGGCTATCAATTTTCTTCTACACCAAAACTTTGATGAAGCTGGAAAGGGACTTTTTTTTTCTGTGATGTTTCACAGCAGGTCACCACACTGCATTTACTGGTTGTCTCCGATGACTTGGGCTCCTATGCATGATAGCTGGTATAAGGTAGGAGATGGTTGGGGGTGGGGATACAAGGCAGGGGTAAATACGTACACATCTGCTGCAGTTAGCAGATGCCACAGATCTGTACGTTGTGTAAAATTCATACAAATCAAAAATCAGATTTTGCAGGTCTCTATTCTATAAAATGTGAGGAAACTTTTCCTAGGTTTCACATTTTTTTTTTTTAGTGTATCGAATCCAAAAATTTAGTGTAACACCCTGCTTCACATTTCTTTGACTAAACATTAATTTCAGAATGTTATGTTGGGTGCCTGGGTTGCTCAGTAAGTGTCAGACTCTAGGTCTTAGCTGAGATCATGATCTTGTGGGTCGTGAGATCAAGCTTTGCATCTGGCTCCCCAATGGGCAGGGAGTCTGCTTGAGGTTCTCTTCCCCTGCTCATGTTCTCTCTCTCTCTCTCTCTCTCTTTCTCTCTCTCTCCAATAAATCTTAAAAAGAAAAAAAAATCTTTGCTACCTAGAATCTATAATCTCTATTTTGGAGCAACACTGGATAACAGCTTTGTGAAATTAAAAAAAAAAAAAAACTGTTGGAGCTACTATAAACAGAAATGCCAAATTATTGATAGTTCCTGCTGCTTCAAATATGTATAAAACTAATATGTAAGAAAGCCTATTCTTTCAAGTTAAATGCCTGGGGCGGGGGGAGAAAAGGGGAACATCTTAAAATGAAAATACTGCTATTTGAAATTTTTTTGATCATTGAATTTGAGACCCTTCTAACATGATTGGAGGAACTACAAAAACAGAGCTATCTTCCTGTTGACATTTTTGTTTTGTTTTGTTTTTTAGTTCGTTTTGGGGGAAAAAATTGGTAGGCGTTTAATTACTGTTTGCTTCATCGTTGTGATGCAGTGAAAGTTTTAAAATCCCCATTGCGTGTTTGCTTTGGAAGTATCCTTTTGTGAGATTTAGGACTTTGGGGCCAACAGAGAGATGCAGCATTCACGCTCTTTCCCTTCCCTCCATGGAAATGTGTTTATCAACAAGTCACAAGTTCAAACTCCTGCCTTTCTTTAAAGCCAGAAAATGCTAATTCAGTTCAGGATTAATGCAAATGTTTCGGAACTGGGTTTCTGATGTTTGTAAATATTTTTCCTCATTAGATAAGAATGTGTGACCATTGATGTCATTAGGATGATACTACTTTCAAAAAGAGAAGGAAGGCAGAAGTATAATACAGAATCTTTTATTGCATTGGAAAGACTGGTGAAGTCTTTTGGAAGAATTGGAAGATGCAGCTGGGAAAGTTCTTTGAAAGATATATAATCACGATTTCTCATGGCATATTAAAAGAAAAATTTTAATAAGAAAGAAAGAAAAGAAAAGGGAAAAAATATAATAAATCATAAGCCAAAATAATCAAGGATGGCTTCACTGAGAAGGTTGAGTTGGAACTGACTCTTGAAGGCTGGATTAATTTTGGTTAATTGGAGAGGAGTTAAGGCACAACATTATAAACAGGGAGTGTTCATAGAAAGGCAGGCAATAAGAATGGTAATAAGAGAGACTGGGTGGCCCAGTTGGTTAAGTGTCTCCTTTCAGCTCAGGATCCCAGGATCCTGGGATTCTGTCCCACATCAGGTTCCTTGCTCTGCTTCTCCTCTCAGCCTGCTTCTCCTCTGCCTGCTGCTCCTTCTGCTCCTCTCCTTCTCAGCCTGTTTCTCCTCTGCCTGCTGCTCTCCCTGCTTATACCCTCTCACTCTTTCTCCGGCAGATAAATAAATAAATAAAATCTTAAAAAAGAGAGAGAATGGTAATAAGGTTGGCGAGATTCGTTAGGTAATTGCTTAATCACTTATTGAACATTCATTGAATATTTTCTCTCAGGCATCACACTAGGACACTAGGAGCTGGATATAAAGGGATGAGCAAAACAGATGAAGTTCCTGCTCTCCTACAGATTACCCTTTAGTGAGGGAGGTAACCAATAAATAAGGGAGTCCTAAGTAATTCTAAAATGCATGGGGCTATGACGAAAATGTTCTGTGTAAAGTCTGGAATCCTGGCTAGGTGCCCTAGAAATGACCACAGCTAGAAGGGACACTGAAGCTGAAAGATGACAGAAGACAAGGAACCAGCCATTGAAAGGACAGAGGAGAAGTTGATTCCAGGTAAAGACAGCAGGATCCGAGCCTAAGAAAGGAAGAGTTTGGCATATTTTTACAAAGTAAACAGAAGCCGAGGAGGTTGATTACGTAGTGTCTTCATGATAACTCTTCTAACTTGTTTCTTACCATGAATCATTTAGAATTCTTGATGTCTTACTATTGGAGTGTTCCTATAATCAGTACCAAGTTTATTAATGATGACTCTTATATATTATTGTATAAATTAATTAAGAAAGAAGAATTAAAGGCATGACCAGTTCATGATCATCCAGAATTTAAAAGAGGCAGTGCCTCAATATACATTTATTTTAAAAAATTAAATGCTTTTGGCTATGCATCAGAATTTGTAGCCTTTGTCATGTGAATATGTAAGTTATGATCTTTTAGTAGTATAAGATATTGATAAAGCAAGGAATAAATTTTAAGTTTAAATTATAATGCACACCATGTGTGGCAATACAGTGCTGGTAATATGTTAATAATTAAGATAATAAAAATGACCATAATGTAGATCAAATCCCTTAGTGTAGTCTGTGATATGTGAAAATAGGAGTGATCTTGTAAAGTACAGTCAATTCAGTCTAGATAAACCTCTATAATAGCTTAGAAGGCCAATATCTTAAGCAGCTGACTTTAGTAATTTTAAAATAACATTTAAAAAGTTGTAGGTATGTGTATATGCATGTGGAGTGTATATTTAAAAAGTTACTTGACCAATTGGTTAGCACCCTCCAAATAATTTCGGATATTTACTGCAGACTCTTAAGAGAGATTTTTAAAATTTCCCGTGGATCTTACCCTTTCATCTTTTTATTTGTGATGGTAACACTCACAGGTTGAGAAACTAGTTGATGATGGTTGGACTTTATAGTCTACCTTTCATGTAAAAACTTGAAAGTGGTCAGGAACTAAACCTCTTACTGCCCCCTAGGAAATCAGAAAAGGCAGTATAATTTCTATAGCATCTCTTACGATGTTCTGTGTTGGCCAGACATTTAGTTCTATTTTAATTTCTATCTAAAATCCACTTATGTGTAAGAAAAAAATTTAGAATCTCTGGGCATGTCTAGAAGGCAAACACTCTGTATGGGATTATAGAGAATTAATACTCTGCCAATTTGGACTTTTCTCAAATTATTTTAAAGCAGTTTGTAATTCTTTGATCCATTATATATAGTTAGATTATCCCTATCTTTTTAGTAAAAAAAAAAAAAAAAGTCCTATTAGCATATGCACATGCATCGAGAGAGAAACTGTACACCTACTTCAAGGTGCTCTAAACCTTCTATCTTTTAAGAAACTGAATGTTACATATGCCCCTTTTATTTAACTAAATATAGCATATCTTAACTATAAACACGTTAAATGGATTCCTTTGTGTTACGTGGCATCTTCAATGTGAAGGAAGGTGCAAATGTGTGGGTATATACTTTGGGAGGTGAAGCTAAATTTGCGGAGTTGTTTCACTTTGTTGACCATGATGTGTGGTACCGTGATTAACGGCCGTCTTTTCCGGTGATGATGTATGGGAAGAGTTAGCCTTTATTCTTCTTTAACGTTTTCCTGGCATCCTTAGAGTGTTATAAAATAAGCATTTACTACTTAGTAGCTAAGCGTTTCTCCTCTTTGTTTCTTTAATTAACGTATTGATCTAGACTGCATCTATAGGATCAAGCTTATTGAGACAGACTGCCTGGGCCTCCTCCAGAGATCATTGCTACGCTCCACACTTTTTCAGTAAATAAAATATGGACAAAACTGCAACACGTGGAGGCTAAAAAATCCATTAAAGACGTTTGGCAACTCTACCTCAAAGATACTTCAAAAATAATTGTGTTTTATCGCTTCTTCTGTGTCATTGCATAGAGCAAGGGTTCTAAAAAGACCCAATACAGCTCTCTGATTTCCATTTAATGGAAGAAGTAATAAAGTTTAATTGTATACTTGAGCACAGGGTGTCATTTCCAGTATATCTGATCAATAATTCATCGATTGCCTTTGGCTCAGAGTTATATTTGAAGGAAAATGTAGCTAGTGGGAGCTTATCTCGCTGCAGCTTCATCATCTCAATTAATTATGCTTTTCCTGAATTTGGATCATTAGGCTACCAAAGTGACAGCAGATGGCGAGCAAACTGGACAGGATGCTGAGAGGACCAACAAGCGAGCAGACTCCTTAGGAGAATTCATTAAGGAGCTTGCCCAGGATGCAGAAGGTATTAGAATCCTTTAATTTAATCATTATGTCTCACACCAGAAAAATAGAAAAAGGGATTACACAGGACTGGAATTTCTCTAGTAAGAAATGCCATTTCTCAATCTGAGGGTCAGGTTTTGAAAAATACTTTGGTTGGGATTGTCAAGGACATGATCTGCAGAGCATCTATAATCTACAGTGTTAAATAAGGGACAACAGGCAGTGAGTTAGTCATCATGAGGCCAGGGTCATGGTGAATTGAATGCAGTCCCTTGGGAATGACTTAATTTTTTAGCAATGGCTATTATGAATAGATAATCAATATACTTGTGCTTTGCTGTTGTTTGTATTCAAAACTACTGGAAAGATTAATTTTTTAAAAAGCTAATTTTATCATTTTACTCAGTATATTAAAGCAGCACTTTAGTTTCTCAAAATGGCTTTTAAAATACTTGGTTTCAATGAACATCTGTTGCTTAGAGTCTGGACTTGCTATATTACCAGAAGCTTCACTGCATTTAGTCCATAATTCCAAAATGAACTAGTGCTTGGCATCTACCGATATGATGGAGGATCAAAGTAGAAGCCATCTGGGGGCTAAGCCCTAGATTAAGAACTCTTAAAGAATATATTTAAAAAAAAAACCTCTAAATCATAAGTTTCTATTATTAAACAGTAAACAAACATGCAGGTTTAAAAAGTAGGAAAAATGCTTTGGACTTTTTCTTTTAAAAATATTTTGATTACTCTATAGTGTTAAGTGTTCTAGATATTTTGCTTGGAAATATAACCAAATAAATCAGGATGTGAGATAACCTTCAAGGCAGATCCTGACAGGTAATTCTTAGGAATCACTAGCCAGGAAGAGAGAGAAACTCCCAAAGTTTCCCCACTGCAGGAAGCAACATAGTTTTAATCTGAGGCGAAACATATCAGGATCTGAAACAGAAGTTACACCTACTACAAAATTCTTAATTAACTCATAATGGTTTATCCTCTGCTATATGGAGTTTTTTGTACTTTCTCCAGTTTTATTTCCCATTAATGTGACTTGAAATGTTCTCCACACAGCCCTCACAGAAAATCCCATTGCGGGTAAAACAATTTCTGCCTGGATCTGTGAAGGCAGTGGTCAAAACCCAAGTAATTTCCCTTTTCCTTCTACCTCAATCTCAAGCACTCAATACTTATAGCCTCAGTACTTATAGCCAATCCTGGAAACTTATTTTGAAATTATTTCAATCAAATATCCATGCTTGGGGGAGGAGTCAAGATGGCAGAGAAGTAGCAGGCTGAGATGACATCAAGTAGCAGGAGATCAGCTAGATAGCTTATCAATCCATCGCAAACATCTACAAATCGAACAGGAGACCGAAGAGAAGAACAGCAGCAATTCTAGAAACAGAAAATCAACCACTTTCTGAAAGGTAGGACCAGCAGAGACGTGAATCCAAAGCGACGGAAGACAGACCGCGGTGGGAGGGTCCAGCTCCCGGCAAGCGGCAGAGCAACGGAGCACAAAATCAGGACTTTTAAAAGTCTGCTCCATTGAGGGACATCGCTCCAGAGGCTAAACTAGGGTGAAGCCCACGCGTGGTCTGCGTGGCCCCAGGTCCCACAGGGCCACAGAAGGATCAGGGGTGTCTGAGTGTTGCAGAGCTTACAGGTATTAGAATGGGGAAGTCGGCTACAGAGATGGAGCCGAGGAGTGAGCTCTCAACTGGGGGTTACCTTGAACAGGTCACAGGCTAGGTGAGCTCAGAGCGCAGCCGGAGGCCAGGTACATGGGAGTGATTGAGTGCTTGTTTCTGAGGGCACACTGAGGAGTGGGGCCCCAAGCTCTCAGCTTCTCTGGGCCAGGGATTGGGAGGCCGCCATTTTCATTCCTGTCCTCCAGAATCTACAGAAAGTGTTCAGGGAACAAAAACTACAGAAAGCAAACCCGAGCAGATTACTTAGCCCGGCCCCTGGTAAGGGTGGTGCAATTCCGCCTGGGGCAAAGACACTTGAGAATCACTACAACAGGACCCTCCCCCAGAAGATCAATAAGAAATTCAGCCAAGACCAAGTTCATGTACCAAGGAGAATAGCAGAATCCCAGAGGAGGAGAAAGCAAAGCATGGAGTTCATGGCTTTCTCCCCATGATTCCTTAGTCTTGCAGTTAATTTAATTTTTTTTAATTTAATTTATTTTTCTTCTTCTAAATATTTTTTTAACTTTTACCCTTTCCTCTTTTAACATTTTTTAATTAGTTTATCTTAACAATAACTTTCATTAAAACAAATACTAATAATCTTTTTTGAACCTTCATTATTATAATCATATTTTATCCTTTATTGTATCTAACTTTATTTTTTGTATACACATGGGGTATTTTCTTCTAAAAAAATTTGGGGTACAACGTCTTCTAATAGATCAAAATATGCCCTAAATCTAGCTCCAGTCTTGTTCTAGTCTCCAGCCTGAGCAAAATCTCTCCACGTTCTTTTTCTGTATTCTCCCAACCAACTTAACTTTATCAACTCCTTTTTTTTAGAAATTAAAAAAATTTTTTTTTTCATCTTTATAGGCATATTCCATCCCTTCATTGTGTTTACCCTTATATATATTTTTCATTCTTTAAAATTTTGGGAGGTAGTTTCTTCTAAGAGACCAAAATACTCCCAAAATTAAATGGGTGACCCTGTTCTAGTCACCAATCTAATATATATATATATATATTTTTTTTTAATTTGTTTTCTTTTTTTTATTAATTTTTTTTTTCTGAACTTCTTTTTATCCCCTTTCTCTGCCCCATGATTTGGGGTCTCTTCTGATTTGGCCAAAGTGCATTTTCCTAGGGACTTTGCCACCGTTTTAGTATTTTATTTGCTCCTTCATATATTCTTATTTGGACAAAAGGACAAGGTGGAAAAACTCAACACAAAAAAAAAAAAAAAAAGAACAAGAGGCAATACCGAAGGCTAAGGACCTAATCAATACAGACATTGGTAATATGTCAGATCTAGAGTTCAGAATGACGATTCACAAAGTTCTAGCCGGGCTCGAAAAGGACATGGAAGATATTAGAGAAACCCTCTCTGGAGAGATAAAAGACCTTTCTGGAGAAATAAAAGAACTAAAATCTAACCAAGTTGAAATTTAAAAAAAGCTATTAATGAGGTGCAATAAAAAATGGAGGCTCTTACTGCTAGGATAAATGAGGCAGAAGAATGAATTAGTGATACAGAAGACCAAATGGCAGAGAATAAAGAAGTTGAGCAAAAGAGAGATAAATACTGGACCACGAGGGGAGAATTCGAGAGATAAGTGACACCATAAGAGGAAACATTAGAATACTTGGGATTCCAGAAGAAGAAGAAAGAGAGAGGGGAGCAGAAGGTATATTGGAGAGAATTATTGGAGAGAATTTCCCTAATATGGCAAAGGGAACAAGCATCAAAATCCAGGAGGTGCAGAGAACCCCCCTCAAAATCAATAAGAATAGGACCACACCACGTCACCTAATAGTAAAATTTACAAGTCTTAGTGACAAAGAGAAAATCCTGAAAGCAGCCTGGGAAAAAAGTCTGTAACATACAATGGTAAAAATATTAGATTGGCAGCAGACTTATCCATAGAGACCTGGCAATCCAGAAAGAACTGGCATGATATATTCAGAGCACTAAACGAGAAAAACATGCAGCCAGGAATACTATATCCAGCTAGGCTATCATTGAAAATAGAAGGAGAGATTAAAAGCTTCCAGGACAAACAAAAACTGAAAGAATTTGCAAACACCAAACCAGATCTACAGGAAATATTGAAAGGGGTCCTCTAAGCAAAGAGAGACCCTAAAATAGTAGATCAGAAAGGAACAGACAATATACAGTAACAGTCACCTTACAGGCAATACAATGGAACTAAACTCCTATCTCTCAATAGTTACCCTGAATGTTAACAGGATAAATGCCCCAATCAAAAGACACAGGGTATCAGAATGGATAAAAAAACAAAACCCATCAATATGCTGCCTACAAGAAACTCATTTTAGGCCCGAAGACACCTCCAGATTTAAAATGAGGGGGTGGAAAACAATTTACCACGCCAATGGACATCAGAAGAAGGCTGGGGTGGCAATCCTTATATCAGATCAATTAGACTTTAAGCCAAAGACTATAAGAAGAGATTAGGAAGGACACTATATCATACTCAAAGGGTCTGTACAACAAGAAGATCTAACAATTTTAAATATCTATGCCCCTAACATAGGAGCAGCCAACTATATAAACCAATTAAAAACAAAATCAAAGAAACACATCAACAATAATACAATAATAGTAGAGGACTTTAACACTCCCCTCACTGAAATGGACAGATCAAGCAAAAGATCAACAAGGAAATAAAGGCCTTAAATGACACACTGGACCAGATGGACATCACAGATATATTCAGAACATTTCATCCCAAAGCAACAGAATACACATTCTTCTCAAGTGCACATGGAACATTCTCCAGAATAGATCACATCCTGGGTCACAAATCAGGTCTCAACTGGTATCAAAAGATTGGGATCATTCCCTGCATATTTTCAGACGACAATGCTCTGAAGCTAGAACTCAATCACAAGAGGAAATTTGGAAAGAACCCAAATACGTGGAGACTAAAGAGCATCCATCTGAAGAATGAATGGGTCAACCAAAAAATTAAGGAAGAATTGAAAAAATTCATGGAAACAAATGATAATGAAAACACAACTGTTCAAAATCTGTGGGACACAACAAAGGCAGTCCTGAGAGGAAAATATATAGTGGTACAAGCCTTTCTCAAGAAACAAGAGAAGTCTCAAATACACAACCTAACCCTACACCTAAAGGAGCTAGAGAAAGAACAAAAAAGAAAGCCTAAACCCAGCAGGAGGAGAGAAATCATAAAGATCAGAGCAGAAATCAATGAAATAGAAACCCAAAAAACAATAGAACAAATCAGTGAAACTAGGAGCTGGTTCTTTGAAAGAATTAATAAGATTGATAAACCCCTGGCCAGACTTACCAAAAAGCAAAGAGAAAGAATGAAAATAAATAAAATCATGAATGAAAGAGGAGAGATCATAACCAACACCAAAGAAACACAATTATAAGAACATATTAGGAACAATTCTGTGGCAAATTTGACAATCTGGAAGAATTGGATGCATTACTGGAGACATATAAACTACCACAACTGAACCAGGAAGAAATAGAAAACCTGAACAGACCCATAACCAGTAAGGAGATTGAAACAGTCATCAAAAATCTCCAAGCAAAAGCCCAGGGCCAGATGGCTTCTTAGGGGAATTCTACCAAACTTTTAAAGAAGAATTGATACCTATTCTCCTGAAACTGTTCCAAAAAATAGAAATGGAAGGAAAACTTCCAAACTCATTTTATGAGGCCAGCATCACCTTGATCCCAAAACCAGACAAGGATCCCATCAAAAAAGAGAATTACAGACCAATATCCTTGATGAACACAGATGCGAAAATTCTCACCAAAATACTAGCCAATAGGATTCAACAGTACATTAAAAGGATTACTCACCACAACCAAGTAGGATTTATTCCAGGGCTGCAAGGTTGGTTCAACATCTGCAAATCAATCAATGTGATACAACACATTAATAAAAGAAAGAACAAGAACCATACGATACTCTCCATAGATGCTGAAAAAGCATTTGACAAAGTACAGCATCCCTTCCTGATCAAAACTCTTCAAAGTGTAGGGATAGAGGGCACATACCTCAATATCATCAAAGCCATCTATGAAAAACCCACTGCAAATATCATTCTCAATGGAGAAAAACTGAAAGTTTTTCCGCTAAGTTCAGGAACATGGCAGGGATGTCCTTTATCACGACTGCTATTCAACATAGTACTAGAAGTCCTAGCAATCAGCCTCAGCAATCAGACAACAAAAAGAAATTAAAGGCATCCAATTCGGCAAAGAAGTCAAACTATCACTTTTTGCAGATGATATGATATTACATGTGGAAAACCCAAAAGACTCCACTCCAAAACTGCTAGAACTTGTACAGGAATTCAGTAAAGTGTCAGGATATAAAATTAATGCACAGAAATCAGTTGCATTTCTCTACATCAACAGCAAGACAGAAGAAAGAAAAATTAAGGAGTCAATCCCATTTACAGTTGCACCCAAAACCATAAGATACCTAGGAGTAAACCTAACCAAAGAGGCAAAGAATCTATACTCAGAAAACTATAAAGCACTCATGAAAGAAATTGAGGAAGACACAAGGAAATGGAAAAAGGTTCCATGCTCCTGGATTGGAAGAATAAATATTGTGAAAATGTCTATGCTGCCCAAAGCAATCTACACATTTAATGCAATCCCTATCAAAATCCCATCCATTTTTTTCCAAAGAAATGGAACAAATAATCCTAAAATTTATATGGAACCAGAAAAGACCTCAAATAGCCAAAGGAATATTGAAAAAGAAAGCCAAAGTTGGTGGCATCACAATTCTGGACCTCAAACTCTATTACAAAGCTGTCATCATCAAGACAGTATGGTACTGGCACAAAAACAGACACATAGATCAATGGAACAGAATAGAGAGCCCAGAAATAGACCCTCAACTCTATGGTCAACTAATCTTCGACAAAGCAGGAAAGAATATCCAATGGAAAAAAGGCAGTCCGTTCAACAAATGGTGTTGGAAAAATTGGACAGCCACATGCAGAAAAATGAAATTGGACCATTTCCTTACACCACACACGAAAATAGACTCAAAGTGGATGAAAGACCTCAATGTGAGAAAGGAATCCATCAAAATCCTTGAGGAGAACACAGGCAGCAACCTCTTTGACCTCAGCCACAGCAACTTCTTCCTGGGAACATCGCCAAAGGCAAGGGAAGCAAGGGCAAAAATGAACTATTGGGATTTCATCAAGATCAAAAGCTTTTGCACAGCAAAGGAAACAGTTAACAAAACCAAAAGACAACTGACAGAATGGGAGAAGATATTTGCAAATGGCATATCAGATAAAAGGCTAGTATCCAAAATCTATAAAGAACCTGTCAAACTCAATACCCAAACAACAAATAATCCAATCAAGAAATGGGCAGAGGACACGAACAGACATTTCTGCAAAGAAGACATCCAGATGGCCAACAGACACATGAAAAAGTGCTCCACATCACTCGGCACGGGGAAATACAAATCAAAACCACAATGAGATACCACCTCACACCAGTCAGAATGGCTAAAATTAACAAGTCAGGAATGACAGAGGCTGGTGAGGATGCGGAGAAAGGGGAACCCTCCTACACTTTTGGTGGGAATGCAAGCTGGTGCAACCACTCTGGAAAACAGCATGGAGGTTCCTCAAAAAGTTGAAAATAGAGCTACCCTATGACCCAGCAATTGCCCTACTGGGTATTTACTCCAAAGATACAAATGTAGTGATCTAAAGGGGCACATTCACCCGAATGTTTATAGCAGCAATGTTCACAATAGCAGACTATGGAAGGAGTCTAGATGACCATCAACAGATGAATGGATGAAGAAGATGTGGTATATATACACAATGGAATACTACGCAGCCATCAAAAGAAATGAAATATTGCCATTATGATGACGTGGATGGAACTAGAGGGTATTATGCTTAGCGAAATAAGTCAATCGGAGAAAGACAACGGTCATATGATCTCCCTGATATGAGGAAGTGGAGATGCAACGTGGTGGGTTTGGGGGGTAGGAAAAGAATAAATGAAACAAGATGGGATTGGGAGGGAGACAAACCATAAGTGACTCTTAATCTCACAAAACAAATTGAGGGTTGCTGGGGGGAGGGGGTCGGGAGAGAGGGGTGGGGTTTATGGACATTGGGGAGGGTATGTGCTATGGTGAGTGCTGTGAAGTGTGTAAACCTGGCAATTCACAGACCTGTACCCCTGGGGATAAAAATACATTGTATGTTTATAAAATAAATTTTTTAAAAAAGTATCCATGCTTAAGGATAAATGCTGGGCCATGTTTTCATAGACTCCTGTGTCAGCACTGCTCATGGGTTCACTCTGCCATGTACCCACTATCCAGTCTGTGCACTGCAAAAGGCACCAGGAGGGTGGCAGGTGGAGATGGGATTTCATCCAGGTTTTGCTCACCACCCACAGTCCATCCATCAGAGAAAAGGGTTAGGTATCATCAAAGGTGTCTCCCTTCTCTAAATTGTGCATCTGTCAGGCAGCCTGGTTGTATCTGTCCAGACAGGACAACTTTTTCCTAATTTATATGAAGGTCCATGTGGGATAGCTGTGCTCCTGTACCAGGGAGAAATGTGGACTTTGCTCCCTTCTTCCGGCAGCTACTGATGTAAATGGTAACACACATGATATGCACAGCCCTTTATAAAAGAACTTTAGCAAAACTAATCCAACTGTTAAAATTTCCTGAATGTTTAAATCTGAATATGCCAGAGGCAAATGAAACCCTGACTGAGATGTTTATATGTACCACAAGTCTTGGCAGTTCAGGAGATTTTTTAAAAGAAAACTCCCCAAAAGCCATGAGTGGGTTATACAATATAACCACACCATTTTTTTTTCTTCTTAGAACTACACTAATTGGGGATAGTATCAGTACTTTTAGGTTTTATTAGTGACAATAAATTGCTGTGGGAAAAATGAATGTGGGAAAATTGCCTGGCATTTGTCTAGTTTTATTTTTAGATAGATGGGATACCTTATTCCCTCTATCTTCCATTATAGGTAATGATCTCTTCATAGATTATCCAGGTCTATTAATCTAAGGCATTCTAATGTCCCTATAATTTTTAAAATCTACTATGGTATGACTCCAGATTTGATCACAAATACTCTATATTTTGTTCCATGAACTAATAGAATTAATGAGTGAACACACACACACACACAAACACACACACACACATATGTATACATAAAAACAACTCATAATATTATCATATGTACTGAGATATACTAGGACTTAATAAATGCTAGACACCTTTCCTGTTTCTCAGGTCATAGTAGTATTTGTCATTCATGATGAATTTATCCATCAGAGGATATTTTTTTGGTTCAGTATGAAAAACAACTTTGTTTCTTCTGATGGATTAATGTATTTGTATGTTACAGATACTGTATATGTCTTAAGTATCCCTTTTAAATTCTCTTCTATGCTTTGGTTACTGAGATACTATTAATATGTCTTTGGATTTACATTATTTTTTATCTTTACTTCATCTCCTTTTATGTTAATTTTATCTTGTTTTTAAAGATATTTCAAAACTACTTAAAATTTTCTCTGAAATAAAGTAGAAATAAGTAAATTTCAGAGCTATATTAATGTCATAATTATTTACAATTCTGATGAACATGTACTGAGCTGATAGTGTATACCTTTGAATCTAAAAGACTGACATGTTCATCTTCAGTTTAAAAATATTCACAGAATTTCCAAATCAATATAAAAGTAGGGGAGCAATCACATCTCTCCTGCTAAAATGATGCTTTTTTAATGCAGTATCATTTTGCTAACATCATTTTTGTGTGGCTTAATAATTTCTTCTAGTTGCTTACATAGTACTTTCATTTTTGAAAACATGATGCTTATGTTTCAAAAGGTACAGCCATCTTATTCTTTTCCTTTCCTTTCCTCTCTCTTATTCTTTTTCCAGCAAGTTCTTCTCTGCAGAAGTTTAGTTTTGAGAATAGACCGCAAGTGAGTCTGTATCTCTCACATTACCCCCTTAGAACTATGCAGGCCCAGGACCTAAATTCAATCAAATTTCAAAAAATATCTCTAATCAAAGTTCTTTTATATACTCACTTTATAAGAGAAAAAAGTAACATGTAGGCCCAGGACCTATATTCAATCGAATTTCAAAAAATATTTCTAATCAAAGCTCATTTATATATTCGCTTAATTAAAAAAAACCTATACCTTTAACAATTTGAAAAGTGAGATTTATGAATGCAAATGAGGTCAGCATTTAGTTACATGATACAATTAGTTAAAATCAACATACTTCTACCACCTTTCCTGAAATCTAAGAAGTATAAACCTTACATTTTAATAATTAGCATTCTGCCATAGCTCTCACAAAGTCTACTGGATCAAGGAGCTTTCCAGTTAATCAGTCCATCATCACTGTTGTTCCTTAAGAAACACAATGCAGCCTAAGTGATAACTGAGCAACTGCAGTGGTGAAATCTTGAGAAGGTTCTTTGGTGTGTGTCAAAGTAGGACTATTAAAGAGTTGACAAAGAGCAAACTAGCCTCCCTAACTTCTAGGAATATGGCACCTGAGCAAAAATTTCTACCAGAGGGCTAGGAGTGGCCATGTTTTTTCTCTAAAACAGCTTAAATTGTTCTGCAGATTGGATTATGGCTGTCAGAATAAGTGGTTGATGGCAGCAACTTTCTAACCAAATACCTTAATCATGAAAAGAGAATTTGAAACATGCATTTTGGGAAGGGTACAATTCAAGATTGAAACCCAATTCCTTCTTCTAAACCATGATTTTCAAACTCTAGTATAGAGGAGAAGCCGCTGGAGGGCTTGTTAAACCAAGGATTGCTAGACCCTTACCCCTAGAATTTTTAGGTCAATAGGTCTGAGGTAGGGCCTGAGAATCTCCATTTCTAGTAAGTTCCCTGGTGAGGCTGATGCTGCTTATTTGGGGACCACAGTTCAGAACCACTGTGTCACACCCTTCATGGCGGCTCTGTTCAGCCAGTATGCACCTGTTAAAGGAACCTGGAATAACTACCCTTGGAACAGCTCCAACCAGTGCTAATCAGAAAAGTTTCTCCAAGAGTAGAAGTGAATTTTCAGTATTCCTTATGCCCTGAATGACATCTTAGGATATAGCATGTTGTAATAGAAAATGTCTCTTGGCCAACGCAGGGCCTTATTCTAAGGACATTCATGGGTGATATTACAGAGATAAGGGATTGGCACACGAGAGTTTGAGAAAACACCTCCCCTCACCTTGTTAAGTTAATACATCATAAAACACACTTCTGGAGAAGTTGGCCTAAAACCAATGGTAGAATTGCATAAATGTTTCAACTCACCAGTTTTTCTGACTTTTATTTGAAATAAAATTCTTTTTTCAAATGAAACTTGCCCAGAATGCTAACCTGTCAGATAGATACTTGACAGAATAGACATTGTTTGTAGAATACCTGAAGCACCTAAAGAATCCTTAAATTCTGAAGAGCCCAGTTTGAAGCTTTCTTTATTCAATGCTCAACAAACACAGACTCTTACAATGAATGTTATGGCTAGAAGGTAGCTTTGAGCCCTAATATATAACCCTCATCCCAAGTCCAGTGCTTCCTCCCTCATTCCTTTAAACAGAATGGTGTGGAAGAGCGAAGGCAGGTTTGTTTTCAGAGACCTCATCCCTGAGAGGTTTTTCTGTGCTCGGTATTTGCAAATTGACTGAATATGATTGTGTCTTAGCAGTAGCACAGACCTTGTGTTTTCATCTTCTGAGGGGTAGGCTTTGTGTCTCATTGTTTACCTCTTACTTGAAGAAGGTTTGGGCCATTTCTTTATTAGCATGTTTTTCCTTGTGAGATAGAAACACCATGCTTCAATTACTGTGCCCCACAAAAGAAATATAATTGGACAAATATGTCACCTTTCCCTGTTTGTTATGGATCGTTATTAACTACCTCTCTGTTCCCAGCAGGAACACCCGTGGCAATCTACATTTCATTTGGAGATTGTGGGGAAGAGCAGATGCTTGCTGCCATTTTTGCGTGTGGCACTTTTGTTTACTAATTTACAAAATTTGTCTTACCCCCTGCAGCTGTAAATGAAAAAGCTATAAGACTAAATGAAACTCTCGGAACTCAAGACAAGGCCTTTGAGAGAAATTTGCAAGCGCTTCAGAAAGAGATTGATCAGATGATGGCAGAACTGAGAAGGAAAAATCTAGACAAACAAAAGGAAATTGCTGAAGATGAGTTAGTGTGAGTAGATGCTTTATTATTTTTTCATTTGATACAGTGAGCTTTCCAGATTGCTAACAGTTTTCTAAAATTTTCATCACACTTATGAGAAGAGACTTCATTATTTTTCACTTAGTTATTATTTATCTTGCTCTAAAATGGATTAAAAGCATGTTTTCCTATATTTAAACAATTAAATAAATGATCTTTTCTGGTGCTATCCCTTCCATAACTAGGACTTGCTTTATTAATCGCTTGCGTTAGGGACTTCTAAATCATCAATAGATTTTTTGTTGTTGTTGTTTTAATGAAAATATCTCTGGATAAATAAAGTTGTGAATTTAGCAATCCATTTTGTGCATTTTGTCATTTTAGGAAATGCTGAATAGAAGAGTCATCAAATAATAAATGCCTACTACTTTGAACTTAGGGCTGAAAATCTGAGATTGGGAATAACAATTGCGATTTTACTAATGCAGATGAATTATGTGACCATACATTCAATAAAAAAATAGCTGTTTATTTTTATAGTCACCTAAATTCAAAGTGATGATATTAATACTTAATATATATATTATGAATAGTATCAGCAACACTTGAGAACTTGTTACACATATAAATTATTTTTATAAAGATTTTATTTCTTTATTTGAGAGAGAGATAGAGAGTATAGCAGGAGGAGCAGCAGGAAGAGGGAGAAGGGGAAGCAGCCTTTTCTGTGAGCAGGGAGCCAGATGTGGGGCTCTATCCCCGGATGCTGGCATCATGACCCAGCCAAAGGCAGACACTTAACCCACTGAGCCACCCAGGTGCCCCTAGACATACAAATTATTAAACTCCACCCCAGACCTACCCAATCCAGAGATTTGGGGATGGGACCAAGCAATCTGTTTTGGCAAGCGTGTCGGGGATGGTGATGCCGGTTAGCTTGAGAACTACTGTTATCCAAGTGTTTGGTCTTTTTTTTAAAGGCTCAGAATATTATCACTTTAGGAAAACCATTAAGTTAAAATCAGGAAACTCCTAGATCACTCAGCTGAAAGAAAAAAGAAAAGTAGATCAACATCATGATATTGTATTAGCACGTCAAGAATGGTTCTGTTCACAATTTCTAAACAAATATATCAATGTTCCTACCTTATATTCAAAGTAATGGAGAAAATATATCACTGTGGTGACACTGGGGGCTTTTTTGGGCAGGGGTGTGTGAAGTGGATCATAAAATTTATCAGTCAGATTATGAGAAAAACGTGACTCTTTCAAATTGAAAATTCTATATTACTAATACATTTTAAATGTGTATATTTTTGTGCTTTAATATTAATTATAAATGGTCTTACCACTTTTCAGGTATCCGTTTTCATCTTGATTTAGTATAGTCAGTCTGCTTTAAATACTGTCTTATTTTTCTGTTTTTTGAATGTTAACATCTTTTTGTAACACAGTTTTAATACTAATAAACCGTGAGGCAGTGACAAGGGCTTATTGTCTGTTATTGGGCTGGGCTGCTTGCAGAGCTGCTGAAGGCCTTCTGAAGAAAGTGAAGAAGTTATTTGGAGAGTCCCGAGGGAAAAACGAGGAAATGGAAAAGGATCTCCAGACGATATTGGCAGACTACAAAGACAAATTTGATGATGCTTGGGACCTATTGAGAGAAGCCATGGAGAAAATCAGAGAGGCTAATCGCTTATCTGCAGCCAACCAGAAAAACATGACTGCTTTGGAGGTGAGTCTTAGGGATTCTCACCTGAATCTGTAGGGATGGGGTAGAGGGTTGGGGGCTGAACATGGCTGATTAGTCAAGTTGATACACATTTACCCAAATCAAGAACAACTCTGAAAGGAGACTTCTAAAGAGCAGAACAGGTAATGATCTTTTTTTCAAGAAAATTCAATGACCATTTCCATTGAATCAGATAAAATTTAGATAACAAAATATTAAAGATTCTGAGGACAGTGTGATACAATGGGACCTTGATCTTAATGACAACTTGTCACTTTCTAGAAATACATCTTGGGCAAGGCTACTGAATTCTCAAAGCTTCAGTCTTCAAGCTACCCAAAGAATGCATTATGCTAGAGCACACCCAAAGTATCTCTGAGTACTGACCTCATATGATTTGGTAGCCCACGCACCATTGTTTAAACATCTAGCTGCCATAGGTCACAAAAGTACCAAGTATTCCCTAATGGAATCTGGCACATGGAGAGTCCAGTGTTTGGGAAGATTTTGGTTCTCTTTTTCTTTGTAATGTGTTCTATGCAATTGAAATTTTAAAAGGGACTACCACGAACAGATCAAGTCTGAGTGATTTTTCCCTCTTTTTCCTCACAGACAAGAGGTAATTCTCCCCTCAAGAAATGATGGGCAGCTTCTGCCTTTTTTAGAAAACTGAGGAGGCTGGAACTAAAATAGATTCTTTCTTCTCTTCTTCCCTCCCTCCCTCCATCCCTTCCTTTATCATCCTTCCTTCCTCCCTCCCTTCTTTCTGTCCTTAATACTTGATGTGGCAAATTGAGCACTTTTCCCGAGAGTAAATTCAGCACATTTGACGGTACAACCTGTATTTGGTATTGAAACAACAGCAACAATTTCTCTCCAGGAACAAACCTGCCTTGGCTGTTTTCAAAGTATTTAACCCCAAAAGATCTGAAAACAGCAGCAGACCTCTATCTCTTCTAGTATATCATCTCATCCTCAACTATAAATGAATACTCTCTGGCATTTTTTATGCTCAAAAATGTTATTGAATGGCAGTTGAATAGAACAAATATGGATTTCTTTTCATCTCCTCATTCCTTTCCATTTTCCTTTAGATTAAAAATTAAAAGATTAAAGATTTTGTTTATGTATTTGCTGGGATGAGTGTCAGAGGGAGAGGGAGAAGCAAGCTCCCCGATGATCAGAGAGCCAGATGTGGAACTCTATCCCAGGACCCTGAGATCATGACCTGAACTAAAGGCAGATGCTCAACTGACTGCACCACCCAGGCACCCCGATGAGTTAATTTTTTAAGTGTTTTTTCCTAGTCCCTCTTCTGGGATTTATCCTTGTCATTGTGATGGAAGATTGAGGAGGTTCACTTTTTTCTTGACTGAAGTATCTAATCTTCACCAATTTGGAGTTGACTGACATGCTGGAAATATTAAAGAAAAAGTACCATCTTGTAAGGCAGGATGCTGGGCTACTGGCATGTCCCCAGCACCGGCATGATTCATCCTGCTTGGTGACACACCAGTGGTGTAACTTACCCAGAGGTGCACCTCTCCATTTTATGGCAACAGTTTAAGAAATTAAAATTACCTATGTGGAAAACATAATAAGCATTTGGGAAGTATTTCAAGAAGAGTTATAGTGGCTCCGTAAATGGTCCTTTCAGCTACTCCTTCCTTTTAGTGATGTTTAAAACCAGGAGCCATCATTCTTGGGCGCCCCTAGAGATGCCTGGAGCTTGTGTAGTCAGTGTTGCAATGGATTCTAAGCAGTTCTTTCTGTATTTTCATTTTGTGTGTCATGCTTAACTAAAGGCTTGTTAAAAACTTACTGGAGTAAATAGAAAAACTGACTAAATCACCATGAATAAGACACAGCTTACTTAAGATTGCAAGGGCTGATTAGGTTGCTTACCTGGTAGACCAGCTAGCTGAGAATCACCTGAAAAGTGTGTTCAAAGGCAGGTTCCCTGAGCTCCTATGGAGTATGTCTTTTGGTTAGTCTGGGCTGTAGTCCAGGGTTCATATTCTAAAACTCTCCATAGGTTAATCCGTTGTGCATACTGGTTTGAGAGTAACTGATACAGCTTATAATTCAGTCAAATGATGGTTACAGTGTATTTTGAATAGATAAGTGCCTTGTGCCTACATTCATAAAGAAGGTGCTATAGTTAAGGCCCAGATCAAAAGTTATTTTTTTTTATTTTGGGGCACCTGGGTGGCTCAGTGGGTTAAAGCCTCTGCCTTTGGCTCAGGTCATGATCCCAGGGTCCTGGGATCGAGCCCTGCATCAGACTCTCTGCTCATCGGGGAGACTGCTTCCTCCTCTCTCTCTGCCTGCCTCTCTGCCTACTTCTGATTTCTGTCTGTCAAATAAATAAATAAATAAATAAATCTAAAAAAAAGTTATTTTTTTTATTTTAAGGAAATAAGCATTTTTTTTAATTAAAAAGGCTTATTAAGCCCCTACAAGTTCAAGAAATGTGCCAAACATAAAAATTGATTATATCAAAGACTGGTCCTTATGGTGTGGTCCTTAGAACTGTAAGGTGAACATCAGCTAGAAACTTGTTAAAAATGCAAATTCTCGAGCTCCATCCCAAACCTACCAACTCAGAAACTAGGAGTGGAGCCCAGCAACTTGTGTTTTAAAAATCCCTCCAAACATTTGGATGTAGACTTAAGTTTGAGAGCCAGTGATATAAAGAATAAGTCGCCATCTCTGATGGCTTCAGGTGATTTGTATTTAGTGAGAGGTATACATAAGTAAGTCACTGTTTATGCGCTACAGTAATTATCATAGAGGTAAGCAAAGGAAGGGAACCTAAATCACCCGTGGGTTAAGGAGAGCTTCACAGAGGACATGATGAATGTGCTGAGTCTTGAAGGAAAAGCACTACTTAGTTAAGGTAGAAAAAAGAAGAACATCCCAAGAATATGGAAAACCATTTGTAAAGACATGGGGGATGGGGAAAGAAAACATAAGACATTTGGGGGAAAATCCAGTGGATTGATACGACTAGAATGAAGACTGCATGGGAATAAATCAGGGATAGAGGGCCAGAGAAGACAGACAAGGTCCAGAACTTGAGTCATGAAAGACCAAGTGCATTCTGAGATCAAGTTAAGGTATTTGGGTCTTATCCTGGAAACTATCATTAACAATTGAAATATTGGGGTCATGGATTAGTTACATTTTGGAAAATGTGTGAGTGGTTTATATAAACTGGAGAATTAGTTTTGTGTTAGGAAATAGTGTGGTATAAGGTTAGGAAAGTAGGCAGTAGTAATATTAAATATCTGTCATATCTATCAGAGCAAGGTACTGTTGGTAACCATGATGTTTGACATTGACTAGGAATGATTCCTGGCCTCATATACTTTACAATTCAGGCAGTTGAACCTTTCACAGTACATAATACTGTGATTAATATGGGCTAGGAGCATCTGCAAAAGAGTCACAAAAATGATGGCGTCATAGCAGTGACTAAGAAATGTTGGAGTCACATGAGCCCAAATGCAGAACTCTGGAAGCGCAAGGTGATCCTACAAAATGTCAAAGAGAGCCATAAAATTCATTGCTCAGCTCCAGAAGTGTGTAGCAGAAGATGGCTCTGGAAATAGCATTTGGATTATAGAAGACTTTGAATGCAGCCTTCCAGAGGAGCACAGGCTTAGAGGGGAAATTCCAGAGATGCAGAGAGGGTAGAGGGGACTGTGCACCTGGTAGACCCTGAGATTATGAGCCATTCAGTTTTGTGAGGTAACATATGCTCAAGAGTCAGTCTCCAAATTGATCATCAGAAGGTTGCCAAAGGAAGGATTCAGAGAAAGTAGTTGGTTGCTGGACAGGCAGGGAAATAAACTTCTGTGTATTCTTAATCCTTCTACCACACCCAGAAAGGTTTTAGATTTAGAGAGGTCTGGAATGAATTAAGATCTGATTAGAAGTTAAAAGTAGAAATATAATCAACTTTGATCTTAAGTGGAAAAACTTAATAGTTTATGCTTATAGCATACTTTGGGAGAAGAATTCCCTTTATCCATGGGCTCCCTTTTTGTTCCTTCAAGCTTCCTACCTTAGGTATTTCTTATCTTAAATCAATCTCTATCCATTCCCTCTCTTTATTTACTTTTGTAGCACTCAGAATTATTTTTAAAATATTACTATATTAATTCACTCATTCATTTACTCCCTCCTCCAGGCAAGCCATGAGGAACACTTCTTTCCTGCCCACTGTACCCTTGGGGCCAACAATAGTGTCTGGCACGAAGACAGAACAGAATTTTTTTCCAGTGAATAAAGTGCCATAAAGAAAAAAAAAAAAAAAAAAAAAATTGCATCAATACTTTCATTAATATTTGGGAGCTCCAAATAGTGGAGCTAGATTCCATTAGTGTCTAATTTGAAAATTAGCCACCTCTGAAATCTCCCTGGTCTCTGGATTATCATTTCTCTTTAGGATGATAAAGAACACATTTTTACCTTTGCATAACAGTTGGTTCCCTAAAGTGACTCAAATAGAGCTTTTAGGAAGATTCTCATTCACTACTTAATTGAAATCAGAATGGTTATAGCTCTTAACCTAACATATATGTGGAAATATTCTCTCCCTCCGATTGGTACAGCATTTTAAATTAGCTTGATTCATGAATACAAACAAGTGAAGTTGAAAAGATTATCAAGTGTCAGAATATAGCATGACTTTAAATCAGTTCATATAAAAGCTAGGGGCTAAAATTGATAGTTAGGGAAAAGAATGTTAAACCCTTGGAAGATAAGATATGACTTGTAAACGCAACACCAGGAGTACCCCTACCTGTGTTGTCCATGAATAAGAACGGCATAGTGAGACTTGCTCTGAATTAGCCAGGGATAGGACTAGCTGAATGATCCACGTGTCACTAGTGCAAGTAAGTCCCAGGAATGGACTCTAATTTCCTTTATTCATTCAAAAAATGTTTATGGAGGAAACTTTTCTAGGTCCTGAAGGTACAGTGATACATATAGACTGTCTTTATGGCATTTATATTATAGTGAGGGAGAGAGTCACTAGACCAATGAGTATATAATATGGACATAAAGTCTGGAGCATGGATTACTATATATACTAAGTGATATGTTCAGTGATATAGTATGGTATATTCAGTATGTTATGCTTCTTCGGTTATGTACAGTTCAACAGGCTGTGCATTTCCACTGGTTCCTATCCTGTACCTGCATCTTATGATGAATTGGTGTCCCTGATTTTCATCAAGTAACAGTGCTTTCAGCAACTCCCAGAAGAAGCAATCAAGATGGTTCAATCCACAGAAAAAATAAAATAACGTTATCTATGTTTCTATAGTTTGTGGCCACCCTGTAGAATAGAATTCAGATAAATGAGTGCTAAGACAAAGAACAAAATAAAGTAATTATAAGTTAGCAATTGCGTTGTGCTTACTGTGTGCTAGGCAGTGTTCTAAGCCTGTTCTCAGATTTTGCTGTGATCACCTAGTTCTTGTTAAAATGTAGATTGTGAGTTAGTAGTTCTTGAAAAGACAGATCGTATTTTTCTAATACCCTTCCAGGTGTTGCTGCTCCTGCTGGTCAATGGGCCACATTGGAGAAAGGAGAGACTAAGCATTTTACATGAAGCTAAATAACTCACCCCAGTTTTGCATAGCTGGTGGATGGGCAGAGCTAGGATGCGGTCTCAGGCAGGCTAGTGCAGGCATCTAGTTTGTAATCACTGTGCTGCGGCATGTAGAAAATAATTGGGATGAGGATGACTGCTCTTTTAGAGTGGTCAGAGAAGTGACCAGGAACAGAGTGTGGAGGAAGAAACAAGACAAAGGACTGGGGGAGATCTCATGGGGGAGGGAATTGCCACCACGAGGGTCACAGGTCAGACCCAGATGTGTGTGCTCGTAGCCCATTGAGGTGGTTGGTGAAGAGACAGGAAAAGAAGATATGAAATCAGTGCTGTCCCAGCACAAATAAGACAAGTGATTTCCATAATAGGAGAGACCGTGCTTTGATACACCAAGACCCAGGCTTTATCATTAGCTAGACCAGGGCCCAAACCTCTACTGCATAGTTAGTGTGACCTTGAGCAAATCATTTGTTCAGTTTCCTATTATTTGAAAAGGTGGTAAACACAGGAACTGATGAGTTATTGCAGAATTTAATGAGAAAACCTGATAAATGACCTGGCACATCTTGAGATATAAGTGAATATAAAACTAACATTATTATCTATATAAAAACATAAAATGACAGTGTTTTAAAATGGATGCTGTTAAATGCACAAGTGATTGAGAGAAGGAGTGAGATGTATTAAGGGGAAAAAAAAGAGAGAAGAGGCAAAGGTACGCTCCAAAAGAAAAATAACAATATTTCTCTCTCGTTGATTTTACCCTTCTAGGCTAGGAATGAGTTCCATGTAGTTTTGAGACAAGTTCTCAGCATCAAGGAAAAATCAGAGCTTGCTCTCTTTTTATGGAACAATCCATTAAATTTATTCTTCCATGTGTTCGTTTCTCTTTTTTTGAAAAGCACTTCCCTTAAGTTCCCTTAAAAGTCTCACTTCTTCCAATTTTTACAGAACTCCCCTAGACTAAATCTGCTTGTGTTTATGCTCACAAAGTAGTCGTTTGGACCTTGATTCTGGAATGTAATGTCTAGTTCCAGTGTAATTCAGGGTGCTACCACATGCTCAGGAATTTATATTTGGTACTTACACTTGAGTTTAAAATGGGTGTCCATCTTGCTTCAGAAATAGTTCTTCATTCCTCAACTAACATCACACAACTTTTCTTCTCTTGGATGACTTTCTCACACTGGGAGGAAGAAAGTATCTAGATAGGCATATAAATAAAATAATTCTTGAAGGACCAGCCAGGTAGTTGATATCATTCTCATCCAGCCTCATCGTCAACCCAACATGCCTTGTTTGCAAATCCTGTGTTTAGTCCCCTCAAGGAAGTCAGAGGAAGGAATACCAGGCCAGATAGGGTTTCGTCCAAAGGGCGTTTTGATGTTTTGTTTGTACTGTACTACAGAAAAAGAAGGAGGCTATTGAACGTGGCCAACAACAAACTGAGAATACTTTAAAAGAAGGCAATGACATACTTGATGAAGCCAACCGTCTTGCAGGCGAAATCAACTCAGTCATAGATGTGAGTATTTCATAAAAGCCAAAGTTAAAAGAAAATAATAATGGCATAAGCTTTCATAAGTGGGAGGCAGTGATAAATCTCAGCAACATAACCAAATACTATTTTTTTTTCTTGTGGGTGTCAGATCGTTTCTGCTTGATTGCATTGTGACCATGTGAGCTCTTGGCAACAGTTAAAAATCCACATTGTTCTCCCAACAGACATGAGTGCCTGTGTGAGAGAACTCACAACACTCCTAGAAACCTTTATTTTTTCTCCATAGTGATGAAGGGCATTTCTTGTTCCCAGGATAGCTCTTAAAATCTGCTTCAATATTTATATAACATTGGTTAAAAGAGAAATGTAAACCTGTAAGCAGACTTTCAGTACAGTGTGTAATGCAGTAGACACTGTACTATATGGCAATAGAAACACATATGGTCTAAAAAATTCTAATGGCTATCATTTATGCATGTATACCTACGAAGAAGCATTTTCTTAGAAAAAGATAGTTAGGTTCTTCTTGGTATAAATTGGCTCCATGTATTTCCTAATCTCTCTCATTAAATAACAGCTTTTATTCTGTATTCTCTTTTTGCTATATTAGTAAAATTGAAGTTTCATTTTAAAAAAATGTGTGTAATTATATCTCCTAGAAAAATTAGTAACAGAGAGGAAGCTTGGATTCACTTACTTAAAATGCCCTCTCTTCTTATATATCAGTATGTTGAAGACATTCAAACTAAATTGCCACCCATGTCTGAAGAGCTTAAAGATAAAATTGATGACCTTGCCCAGGAAATAAAGGACAGGAACCTGGCTGAGAAGGTGTCCCGGGCTGAGAGCCATGCGTCTCAGTTGAATGACTCATCTGCTGTCCTTGATGGGTATGTCATTTGTTGTTGGAAATGTCTGTGTATCTTGACACTTGTCCAAAAGTTGTGACGAGCAGAAATGGTAGAGCATTTCTTTCAAATCTTGATTTCTCTAATTAGGAACATATGAGCTACATGGCCTTTCTGTGGGAGAGCCTAATTAGGAGGGTCTGGGCAAAGCTCCACTGAAGGCAGCATCAAAAGTCTGAGTTAAAAGTGGATTCAAATAAGGCTGGGTAGGGAGGGAACATAGCCCTAGGCTATACTAAGAAAAAGTATTTTCTGTTCTTTATTAAAGAGAGCACAACAGTTGCTTTATTAGTGCTTTAAGTAATAATGTATAAACACCCATTCTGCTTCAAATTCTAGTTTTATATTTTTAATGAAATCAAAACTATCACTAAAATAGTGGCATTTGACAATGTGGTCCCATAAATAGCGTTTAAGTCTTTTTTTTTTCTCTTTCAAATTCCAGGGAAACACTACATATTCCCCTGTGAAGTAACAGCTCACTATAGCTGGGACTCTTAATGGGTCAGAGGAGGGAGGGTCAAGTGGCAAAGTGTGTTTGACCTATAAATCGCCTTCTAGATATAACTGGTATGCTTCCGCTACAATTTTGGGATTGTCATAATAAATATCAGTCCTATAAACCCCAAGAATAATTGCCTCATACCTGTTATTTAATATATAACATGTATAAAGGTTCTATTCCAGGACTCGATATCACTGATACAAAGGAGAATATTGATGTTTGAAGACCCTGGCCACAATTTAGGCACAATTCATTTTATAGTAAACTTTTGCCAATTAAGCATGTAAGCTAAAAGTCCACAGATGCAGGCTCTAGGTCCTTAGTCAGGGATGTGTTGGCCATGTAATCTGAGACAAGCTATTTAACCTTCTGAGATTCATTTGTCTTCATCTGGGCAGTACACCTCCCCTAAAGAGATTGTGTGAAGTTCATTCCAGTACTACGGTACAGGGGCTCTCAAACATATAGCATGCTTTACAGATGACCTAAAGGCTCATCTCCCTGCTCACAGTTGCCTCGTACATGTGGTTGCAGAAATTTTTGAAGGACACTATGGGTGTTTAAAAATATATCGGTTGTATTTCATAGCTGAATTATTTAGGAATATGAGTTTAAATTGAAAACTATCATACAATAGGTAGCTACCTCATTATGACTTGGAATCATAGTGATCTTGGCTGTGATCATTTGGAAGCCATATTGGTTATAAGTGGAATGTTCTTCATTTGAGTACCAACTGCTCTGATGTTCTTTTTTGGGGGCAATCCCAACAGAATCCTTGATGAGGCTAAAAACATCTCCTTCAATGCCACTGCAGCCTTCAATGCCTACAGCCATATTAAGAACTCTATTGATGAAGCTGAGAAAATTGCCCAAGAAGCTAAAGGTCTTGCACACGAAGCTACAAAACTGGTAAGAACTGAATAGTGTTATGTACTAAGAATGCAGGTCAATTCTTTTGAAATAAGGGTCCGAAAAAAAATTGCTCAAATTTAAATGAGCTCAGGAAAAATCCCAGCAAATTAGAATATTTACTTTGAATTCTTTTCAGAGGCTCCTTTAAAATCGTATCCAAAATAACTTTCAGTGTGCTGTGGTGCTAGAACTCTTTTCTCAGTTTCTCCCTGCTTCGTACTACTCATGAGGGTCTTGAAATTACTGCAGCTGCCCCCACAGTTTTTTGCCACCGACTCACAGAAGAAAAACAGTCCAACATAAGACTCTGGACAGGGACATTTATTGCTATTGTTCCAAACATCATCAAAAAGAAAGTGCCCTGAAAATTAACACCACTGCTTATACTCTCCCACAAATTGGTTACATGCGAAGCTCCACTAGGAAGCATACATTTTACAAAACACATGAGATGCTATGCTTCTGAACTATTTATACCATTTGTATCAATTGGAACTGGGTACCTTCAAAGGAACATTTGGCTGCTGTCATTCTTCAAAATACATTTGGAAATAATATTTGAGAATTCGGGGGCTCTGAGTATAGCACCTTATCTGAGTATCTTCAGTACTGAAAAATCTTCATTCTTTCCATGTAGAACAACATTTTGTAAATAAGTTATGTGATACACCCTCATAATACTATTTGAGGCTAAAAAAATATTTCATGGGAAGCACATGCTGAGTTAACATGTTCTGAACTAAATGTTCTGAAGTCCTTTGGTCTTCGCATCAGAATTTCAGGGGGAAAAAAAAAAACTAGATTGGACCTTTGTGGATGAAGTATACATAAATAATTAGTGTTAAAGAAACAGATCAATGTTTTCTCTGCTTTGGTATTGGACACAAAGGTTTTTTTTGGATCTCAGGGATAATAAAGATATTTACCACACTCTTAAAAAGTTTATAGTGTGGTCATAGTGAAAAGGTCATATTCCATCAGCAGTTACTACTGTTTTGGTTCCTCTGGAATAAGTGATAATACCATATGTTGGGTTTATTTCTTATTCAAAAGTGTGATACAGTTATTGCAGAAACTTCCTTATGCCTGGTTATCTTTTCAAAATGAACTTATTTTTCAAATCTAAATTCTTTATCTTCTCATCTTCTATTTTAAAGACTGAGATCTCCAAGTTCATCATTTTTATGTGACCTCTGCTTTACTGTAGGACCCTTTTTAGCGTCTAGCACTGTACCTGGCAGATAGTAGGCACTCATGAGGGAATGAATGAATGAATGAATGAATGTTATTCTAAGTAATATCTTTCGAGTCTATCTATAATCATTTGTACCAGTCAAAACCTCACTATTGTTACTGCTTCATCTTCATAAGCTTCTAACATTTTTTGTTATAGAGTTGTTTAACTTCACCCAAATATAATACTGGCATTTTATATGTAGAATGCTGTCATTTTTATACAGGCAGAAAATGTTCTCTTTCCTTAACACTGATGCTTATACATGACAGTCTAGTCAGCCTCAAGCATAGAGCTGGGATGAACTGTAATACATTGCCATATGTCCTCTTGTTATCATCATTCCTTCTCTTTTTTCCATATCCCACATAAAAAATAATTAAATATCTGAAAAAGTACAAACTAAATCCTAAAGAGAGTCACTTATTGATTAAATGGCTGTCTGCAAACTCAAAGACTGATTTGTCCCAGAAAGTTTATTGGACTGAACAGAAAGTTTGTTGAAACTTTCTGAACAGAATAAATAAAGTTTTAATTTTAATGTCAGGATAATATAGTTCTGTTTTACTAAATAAATATATTTGCCAGTCATTAAATTGAGCAATTACATAGCTAGGACTAGCATTCTGTATATGTAATACCTGGTATTACTGCTGGATAAACGCAGAACAATGAGACTAAGTTCATTATTTATGTATGAAAGAATTCAAGGATAAAAATACAGAAGAGTCCTTTACTGATTTGAGTCTCTCCCTAAAAAGAAGGAAAAATGTTTTCAGTGGATCAGAAAGAAACAACAAAGAAACAAAGCAGGAATTTACATGAGGAGAGATAAGACCTGTTAGAGAAACAATAAAACAGCCAATTACTATTGTGAAGAAAACGGACGTGAAATAATGTGAGAAGAAAAAAAAAAGTATTGAGAATAACCTGAGGACAAAAACAAATGAATGATAGAAATAACCTCAAAGTATAATTGACAGCATTTTTAAAGCAACTTCCATTTTAAAAAATCTGCTTAAGTTTACCTATTTATAAACACACACACAAAATCAAGAAGGTCTTTGAAAGGAAAATATGAGTGAGAGAAAGTCGGTCATTTAGCTAAGTAATAAGCAGGTGGAGGTTTTATACAATTAAAGACTGTTGTAGAGCATTCCTATATAAAGAGTAACAGGTACGTGTCTTGCATACATCATTTATTTAAATATCGAAATATTTTGGAAATGTAGATATTATGAAGAAACAAATACTATTTTTCTGTTAGTGTCAGGTGGAATAAATACTATAAAGCATCCATTTTCCGACACACAATGTCCAAGATAATGTTTCATTTAGTACTTCTCATTGGTGGGTTCAAGGAAAGGAGAAGGGAAATGTGTCACTTTAGAAAAGAGAATATTAAGATTATTTTGTTCTAATCTTAATTGCTTTGGGGCTATAAAGAGTCCTCTGATGCTAAAACAACAGAAAATTAAAAATTTTTTTAAAAAATTTCTAGATATATGAACTTAAAACCTATGTTATCAGCCAGATCAGGTTTTAGAAGTAGGCAGACAAATAGATTTCATATGCTATTGGATGCTTGGAATCACCAGCAGAGGCAACAGGCTGCTTCAGTGGCTCTGGCACATTAGGTCCTTTGCATTTTCCACTGGAAAGGTCTTAGGTACTGTGCACTTGAATCTGGTGCCTTCCAATAACAAACAGCAACAACAGTGAAAAGAAGGGTTATATAGAGTGAATTCCATAGTTCTGGTTCTCTAAGATCTCTCACTCTCTTTCTCTCTCTTGCTTCTCTCTCTCTCTCTCTCACCTCTCTTTCTCTCTCTCTCTCTCTCTCTCACACACACACACACCCACACTCACCAGCAATATTCACTAATACCCTCTAGCCCAGTTTCCCCGTTCTCAGTTAGTGTCAGTGTTCAATCTGATCTTCACCAGAATGAGCATTAGAAATAGAAGAATTTATACTAGGTTTCAACTCCAGTACACTGTGTTCTTTCTTTTTAGTCTCCAAATTCAAGTTCTGTTACTTGCTACAATTACTCATCATTTGAGGGAGCCATAATTCTAAAAATCTTTAGTGTGGTATTTTCCAGATATTTCTAAAAAAAATAATATGAAATACAGAAGAAAATGAAAGCAATTTGTAAGTGACATTTTTTTCATAGAAACAAGAAGAGTGAGGTAGTAAAGAACAGTGCTGTATAAGCAAGATGTAGGCTTTAGATAAACTACAGAGATGAGGGAGAAGTCTAAAAGTATATATATTTTATAGAAGGAAGTATACCTAGGAATTAAGTAAGTTTAAAGCCTTGATTCTAATAAATACAGGAACTGCTGTTGTAAGTGATTTTTTTAGTGTTTATTCCTTTAACATGAAGAGAGTAGAAATCCATAGAAACCTCAAAAGAAGTTTTTTATTGCTTTTAGGATCAAGAGTCTAAGGAATGAACTAGATTTTTGTAAATTTACTCTTATGTGGCAAATCAGTGGGGAGAAAAGCCCTGATAGGAAGCAAGGACACGAGATAGGAAAGCCAGAGATTTCTGACAACATGCAGCCTGAGTTAATTCAGGTCCATCCTGATGTTAGAAATTCATAGAAATGCTAAATAAATTATAACTCCCCAAATTTAATGCATACTTCCTATAAGAAAGAAGAAACAAAAGAAAATCTAAAAGTACAGAGGGAGGTTAAAATAAAATGGCAGAGTCTAAAGCTGCCACTTTAGTGGCTCAATGAATTTGGAAGCTAAATATGCATCATAGTATCTAGGGGCTGGGATTTTAAAGACCAGGCAGGGAGAGAAGATACCACAGACATCACCTTGAACCTCTAAGAGAAGTCTCTAATTGAAGTATACAAAAGCATGAGACTCTAGGACCATTATCTTCATTAATGAGCATTCATACCTTGCAGCCCAGGAACATTCCTGGAAGTCTTGTTTTTTTTCATGCTTCCAGTTGTGAAAAAGTGTCTCGTAAGATGCTAAAGTCACAAGCCTATGGATTGAAGTCCAAATTTATACCATCCATATGGTACAAGACTTTACAAGCTGAGAAATTAATGGCAGGGGTACTAGTCTTGGCTCTTGAAACCTCTAGGGCATCTAGGAAGATACAGAAAACTACTCTGTTCTGATACACTATAAATAATCAAGTAGAAGTGAGGGTAGGCAGGCAAAGTACTTAACATGATCCTGAGATTACTGAAAAATATGAAAGAGAATTTAAAATTATTTAAATTATTAAAATGTTAATGAATAGAAAAGAGGGATGGAAGAAGGACTAAAGACTATGGAAATTTGTAAAAGAAGCAAATACAATTTCTAAAAATGAAAAATATAGGAATTAAAATTAAAAATTGAAGGGGAGGGCCAAACAGTACATTAGTAACAGATGAAAAGAGAGTAAGTTAGAGTTGACTTGTCCAGAATGTAGCAAACATGGTAAAATATAAAAGGATTTTAGGAGGCAAGGAATGCAGAAAGAGTGAAAATAGGGAGTAGTAATGTCAAAGAGATACTGAAAATTTTCAAATATTGGTGAAAAACATGATTCCCCAAAGTAAGGAAAACCATCACATTAAATAAAAATAAGTCTACACATGAAAAGATAACTGTTAAACTTACAGAAACCAAAAAGAAAAAGAAAACAAAATCTTAAAATAATCTAGAGAGAAAATGCAGATTATCTACAAAGGAATAAGATTTTACAGTTAGCATACTTCCCGTTGAAGTCACAATGGAAGTCAGACAATGCACTAATATGCTCATGGTATATTATATAATTATATGATATGATATGCGACTCAACTCAGAATTTTAAGGACAAAATAATGGCATCTTCAGAGAAAAACTGAGGGTTTACCAAATATAGACTCCCATTGAGCTACTATAAAATATACTTCAAAAGGAATGTCAACAAAATCAAGGAAATTGGAGATTAAAGAAACAAAGTGAACAGAGAAATAGTAAATGTGTACAACTTAAGCATAGTGAAAATTATAATGAAGATAATTACTAAATGTATGTAATTGTTTTAAATAATTAGCCAAAAGAACAAGAGAGCAACAACAGGAAAATGGACAGATGGTCAGAGTTAGAAGTTTTTAAACTCTGAAATTTTGGGAGGAGAGTTAAAAAAAAAAAAAAAACTGATTAGATTTAAACTTTGTTAAGTATATGTATTAAACATTGAGGATAATCATAGAGGAGTAAAAATAACAATGTTAATCAGAGTTTTCCAGAGAAACAACCAATAGGATGTATATATATATATGTATGTAGAGAGTTTTTGAATGAAATTTGTTTTAAGGAATTGACTTACTCCACTGTAGGGGCTGTCAAATCTGAGTTCTGTGGGACAAGCCAGCAGGATGGAGAACTAAGGAAGAATTGATGTATCAAGTTCAGAGACAGTCTGGAAGCACAATTCTTTCTTTTTAGGAGGATTTCAGTCTTTTCTCCTAAGGTCATCAACTGATTAGAGGAGGTCCACCTACATTATGGAAAGTACTCTGCTTTACTCAAAGTCTACTGATTTAAATGGTAATTACATATAAGTGATACTTGCTTGACTAAAAACCTGTAGACATAGCCTAGCTAAACTGACACACAAATTTAACCATAACAAACAGCTATACTTTCCAAATAAGCAAAGAGAAAAAAAATGTGGAGAGTGGAATTTTCTATCAATTCTATAAAAGGCCAAAAAAATGGAAAAACAGAAGCCAAAAAAAAGGTAAATATAAAACATGAAATATAAAATTTAATCAAAATACAGCAGACAGAGTAATTATGACTAGCTGCCTCAAGAAATAAGCCCTGAAAAATCAGTTGCTTACCACAATCCATATTTCTGTCTCATATCCTACCCAGTGTGTCAGAAAACCCTTCTCCATCTCATAGCTACACCATACCGTGGAGCCTCTGGGGTAGGGAAAGAGAAAGACAAGAGAAATGCCTGCTCTTCCATGCCTTGGCCTGGACCGTATCTGGTCTGTTGATCAAGAATAGTCACATGCCTAACTGTAAGAGAGACTGGGAAAAATAGGCACATAGAATTTTTGATGAGCATTAACTGTCTCCGTTTCAATTTGCCTTCATAATAAATGCAAACATTAAAATTACTAGTTAGATGACAATAATATTTATATTGGTTTTAAAATGTTGAACAAATGCAGCCATCAGTATATGGTGTATACAAAATATACCACTAACTCTTAAGGGTACAGAGGACTGAAAAAGAAGGGAGGCAAAGAGATAAACCAAGCTAACACTAATCAGAAGAAAGCTGGTGTACTAATATTAAATAATAAAAATAGGCTTTATATATGTTTTAAAAGAATTATGAGAGATACCATCATCACAATTTAATAAACGGATCAAGTTAGCAGGAAGATTTAAAAAAAACTGAACCCACAGAGTTGTAACTACACAAAGCCTAAGAATGAATAAAGCCAAATGTCAGAATGAGGAAATCAACATATCTATAATAATAAAGGAAGATTTTGTCATTTCTCTCTTAAAAATTGGTAGGTCAAGTGAAGAGATGTAAGGGTACAGATATGGAAAGTACACTACACAAGTCTGCATTAATGGTCTTATAGAACTCTGTATCGAATAGATAATTCTATATGCCCCATTAGATAAAGGACTCATGAAACTTAAAAAAAAAAAAAAAAGAGAGAGAGAACCATGAACTAGACCACAAAGCAAGTATAAGTAAATCCCAACACTCCAATAGCACTTAGATTGTAGCCTCTGATTGCAGTGCAATAAAATTTTCAAAAACATGCTTATTGTTCCCCAAAAGTGTTTTAAATAAAAATCACACTTTAAAGTAATTCATGGGTCAAAGAAAAATATAGCTTGAAATTACAAGTACAAAATATGTTGTAACAAAATGGAAATAAAACTACGCATCACATCCAGTGGCACTAAAAAGGCAAGTGGAAGTTTTTTTGTTTTTTGTTTTTTGTCTTTTTAAATTTTATTTTTTATAAACATATATATTTTTCCCCCAGGGATACAGGTCTGTGAATCGCCAGGTTTACACACTTCACCGCACTCACCATAGCACATACCCTCCCCAATGTCCATAATAACCCCACCCCCCAACCCCCCTCCCCCCAGCAACCCTCAGTTTGTTTTGTGAGATTAAGAGTCACTTATGGTTTATCTCCCTCCCAATCCCATCTTGCTTCATTTACTCTTCTCCTATACCCTTAACCCCCATGTTGCATCTCCTCTCCCTCATATCAGGGAGATCATATGATAGTTGTCTTTCTCTGATTGACTTATTTCGCTAAGCATGATACCCTCTAGTTCCATCCATGTCATCGCAAATGGCAAGATTTCATTTCTTTTGATGGCTGCATAGTATTCCATTGTGTATATATACCACTTCTTCTTTATCCATTCGTCTGTTGATGGACATCTAGGTTCTTTCCATAGTTTGGCTTTTGTAGACATTGCTGCTATAAACATTCGGGTGCACATGCCCCTTCGGATCACTATGTTTGTATCTTTAGGGTAAATACCCAGCAGTGCAATTGCTGGGTCATAGGGTAGTTCTATTTTCAACATTTTGAGGAACCTCCATGCTGTTTTCCAGAGTGGTTGCACCAGCTTGCATTCCCACCAACAGTGTAGGAGGGTTCCCCTTTCTCCGCATCCTCGCCAGCATCTGTCATTTCCTGACTTGTTAATTTTAGCCATTCTGACTGGTGTGAGGTGGTATCTCATTGTGGTTTTGATTTGTATTTCCCTGATTCCGAGTGATATGGAGCACTTTTTCATGTGTCTGTTGGCCATCTGGATGTCTTCTTCGCAGAAATGTCTGTTCATATCTTCTGCCCATTTCTTGATTGGATTATTTGTTCTTTGGGTGTTGAGTTTGCTAAGTTCTTTATAGATTTTGGACACTAGCCCTTTATCTGATATGTCGTTTGCAAATATCTTCTCCCATTCTGTCAGTTGTCTTTTGGTTTTGTTAACTGTTTCCTTTGCTGTGCAAAAGCTTTTGATCTTGATGAAATCCCAATAGTTCATTTTTGCCCTTGCTTCCCTTGCCTTTGACGATATTCCTAGGAAATGTTGCTGCGTCCGAGCCTGCGACCGGTTCAAGGTAAACCCGAGCTTAAAGCTCACTCCTTGGCTCTGTCTCTGTAGCCGGCTTCCCCGTTCTAATACCTGTAAGGTCTGCGACACTCAGACACCCCCGATCCTTCTGTGACCCTGCGGGACCTGAGGCCACGCTGACCCCGCGTGCGCTTCACCCCGGTTAAGCCTCTGGAGTGATTTCCCTCAGCAGAACAGACTTTTAAAAGTCCTGATTTTGTGCTCCGTTCCTCCGCCGCTTGCCGGGAGCCGGCCCCTCCCCCTGAGGTCTATCTTCCCATCGCTTTGGATTCACTCCTCCGCCAGTCCTACCTTTCAGAAAGTGGTTGATTTTCTGTTTCTAGAATTGCTGTTCTTCTTCTCTTCTATCTCCCGTTGGATTTGTAGGTGTTTGCAATCTTTAGATAAGCTATCTAGCTGATCTCCCGCTACCTGAAGTAGTCTCAGCCTGCTACTTCTCCGCCATCTTGACTCCTCCCCGGCAAGTGGAAGTTTGAAATGCAGTTCTTAGGAAAGGGTGAGAACTGAACCCAATTATCTAAAGTTTCTGCTCAAGAAGTTCAAAATAATATATAAAGAAAGGAATAAAAATAAAAGCAGAAATTAACAGCCTAAGGAATATATTATTAGGAAGCTGATTCTTAGAGTAAGAAGGAAGAACAGGATTAAGTAAGCAGAGTTCGCACATTACTTACGCATATGGACAGGATTAGGAATGAAGAGTGGGACATAATAAGAGAGATAATATAGATTTAATATGGGTATACTCAAATATATGAGTAACTTTTTAAAAATAAATTTGAGTGCTTGATGAAGTGGAAAATAAATTTAAATGTACTCAGAAAGAGTAAACCTGAGTAGAAGTCTAGTCATTCAATGAGTTGAGTCAGTTGTTAATCCACCCATAACAAAATAATAATTTCTACCAAAATTTCAAGGATTCAATATCCAAAACATTCTACAGAACAGAAAAACAAATATTCCCTGGCTTATTTTATGAGTCTGATATAATCTTGATGGCAGAATGCTGTATGAGACAGGATCAGAAAACAAAACTGTAAGTCAATCAAAAATAGAGATGCGAAACTTTAGATAAAATATTACCAAACCAAGTCCAAATCTGTATTTTTAAAGATCTTGACAAATACAGTAAAAAGTTAATATTAGTCAAATATAGATGATGAGGATACAGGTATCTATATTAATTTCTGTTCCTATCAGTATAATTAAATTATTTTCTACTTAAGTGTCTTAACTAAAATGAAAGAGGAAATTGAACATCAGTTCTGCAGGAGGAGCTGTCCTGAAAAATATAAAGAAAGTGGTTCTTAAAGGTTCCCGGAAATGAAAGGAGCAACCCTCATCCTTCACACCAACAAGAGGTCCTACGTTTTTCCCTTTCTTTTTAAAATTCATGATGCATGCATATTTTATTTCCTTTTAAATTGAAAAGAGAAGCAGGAAATTTCAAGCAACAATCAATCCCCTCACCTAATTTATTTGCTCACCCCTAAATTCACACCCCCAGGGACAATCATTGCTAAATCTTCCAATGATTTCTTCTCCTTCTGTCTCTCTTGGTATTATCATTATCATGCTATCATGTAATTTATTACTTTAGGGCATTATCTGTTGTCATTCTCATGACTGACTTTCATCTTCTGCCTAACCTGTGGTTTTTGAGCTGGGCTGTCTTTAGGTTCTATGTGCCTCCTTCCTGGCTTCTCCGCTCCTGAGTCAGGTGAGGGCCCAGTGACTGCAGTGGGTCGGGAGGGAGTAAGTGTCTAATGACCCATGCTGATGTGGTGAGGGAGGCGTGTCTGTCCTGCTAAAGTGAAGATTCCTCTGCTGAAATCACACACGTTCTCTTATCTCCTTTTCTTTACATCATATTTTGAATTCCCACCATCTCCCCTGCACAGTTATTCCTTTTATCTAATCTCTTGGTACTGTTTTCTGAAAGCAGTGTCCTTTGCTCAGAATTCAGATGTTAATTTTTTTTTTTTTTCTTTTTCAAAATTTTATTTAAATTCAAGGTTGTTCACCTATGGTGTAGTTTTCGTCTCAGAGGTAGAACTGAATGAAAGTTCAGATTTTAAACGAAGTAATTCATATGTCTGAGGAGTCTTTTGTTCTCTTCCTCTATTTTACTTCCTCGTGGGAGGGATATGATTGAGGGTCTCCCCTCACCCATGCAGCAGTTGGAAGAGTCAGAAGAAGTCATCCCCAATGGGTGAGATACACCAGGCCACACGGTGTGGCGAGCAGGAAGCCGGCCAGTTCCCATGCCCCGCTGTGCAAATCTTTGGGTCAGACGCAGTCCTCACAGCCCCAAGATCCCTGGGCTTTGGAAGCTGCCTAGTTTCTCTGAGTGCCCTCTGCTGTGCACGGTGAACTCCCACGCTATTTCACTGTGATGTTTTGTTTTTTTCCTACTTGCTTTTTCCAGAAAATAATGTTCCCGGAATTAAAATGTAAGCTGATGGTATACCCCCTAGTGGACAGAAAGGTGTAGCACCACAGCTGGCCTCCTGAGTATTTTGCTCTTCACTATTTCTCACCCAGGATCCTGTGATTTTCGTACATTTAACACCCGATAGGATGTTGCTGCTGCTAAATGCAGGTTTAAACCCTCCCATCTCCAAACACTAATGTCAGAAATCTAGAATGGCCAGGGTGCGTCGGAGTTTCAGAATTCACAAGATATTGGTATGGTCACAAGATGTAGGAAAGTTGAAGAGAGGAGACTATTTCAAAGGAAAAAAAAATTACTTTCTTTCCCTATTTAGTCTGAGGTAATGTCTGAATATCTGTTTGAATGTACATGTCATGTGGGATTTTTTTTAATGGGTTGGAATTAGGTTCTACTGGTATGCTAGAATTTCTCAATCAGGCTGGGGAAAAAGATAGCAAGATAGAATTTGGGAATTAGAAGATCTGCCTTCAAATTGAGTGCATTGTAGGATCTATTCTGACCCATGCCCTGACTTGATTCTTATGGTAAGTATAGTCCATAGAGCCCAAATCCTTTCATCTGATTTAATATTTAATCTCCAAATATGTAAGATCATTGCTTACTCCTTATTGACCTACTTATGGTACTTATAAGAGGTACTCATGAGCTACTTATCCACATTTTACATTTTCTCTTTAAATTTTTAAAAATTGTGACCATATATTTAATGTACCTAATGTGTAAATAGCATTACAAAACACAACACACAGGGTAACCAGAGATAATTAGAATTCTTACCTCTCCACAAACTAGCAATAATCATTACATGTTTTCATTTGTCATGCTAGTAAAAATAATGAATTCTGACTTTTACCTAGATAATTTATTTTCCTTTATTAAAAGTTTTCCTTTCTTTCCTACTATTATTCTGTCCTTTAATATTATTTATATTATTCCTAATAATTTCTTCTTATTTATTAGTTTTTGAGTCCTTATACTAGCAAGATTCCTTGACATCATTGCTATTGGTGTATAAATCATAAGGGTAAACACTATGAATCTTTCAATAGTATGATTAAACATTAAGGCATTTCTAATGAGTGTTTGTTTAGAAATGTGGTCATATCTTCTCTTCAGTCTGTCTTATTTAGTATTTGCTTTGTATAATTGGATGAACCAAAATACATAAAGAATACTTGCCAGGTCATTTTTGAGTTTTTATTTTCTCCATAAAGGACTGTGCAAATATTAGCAGAGTACATATTGCATTCAAAAGGCTCAATAAAATGTGGTGTTAGTCAAGTCGTACACTTTAAATCACATTTTTTTGTGATTTTGTATTTTATTGTGTCAGCCAGTGTTTTAAAGTCATTCACATAGTCATTTTAACTTCTTATTAATACCTACAATCATTGGGGGTGCCTGGGTGGCTCAGTCGGTTAAGTGTCTTCCTTTGGCTCTGGTCATGATCCCAGGGTTCTGGGATAGAGCCTCATGTCAGGTTCCCTGCTCAGCAGGGAGCCTGCTTCTCCCTCTGCCTCTGCCATTCCCCTCACTTGTGCTCTCTGGTCTTATCTCTCTGTCAAATAAATAAATAAAATATTTTTAAAATATACCTACAATAATTGGAATTTAAATTTTATATCCGTGTAGTATTAATGGGAAAATAACATAAGCCCGTAATTGATAATGACAATTAAATCTGCCGATAAGATTGGTGAACATTTTTTCTCCATCAGCAGTTCAGCAAATTATCTAACTGAGTGATTCACACAATAGCAAATATGAAAAAGTCAGTGAGAATCAAAGTCACCTAGAAAAATATTGAATCAGTATGTAAAATTAGTGTTGATTAAGCCACCCTGATTTTAGTGTTTCTCTCTGTATATGATACGCTCATTGGAGTCGATAATTTAAAAAAAAATAGATTCGAAACAAAAAAAAACTTCTGTTTTATGACCCAGCTTTAGACATATTAAAAATTCAGGGCATAAAATGTTAAAAATCAAAGGGTTTGTATCCTCAGTCCAAAACATGGCAACTCCTTGGGGTGATGCTATCAGGCAACGTATGTGAGAATTATTTTCATTCAAGACAGTTGTGCTCTCAGACTCACCTTTTAGGATTTCCACCTATAAGTGCAGTTATCAAGAGGTAAAATGGCCATGCTGGATTGGACTTTGGACATTAACTGGAAAAAAAAATTAGGTCCTCTGAGAATGTTCTCCAACTCCATAGATGCTTCTCTATTGCCTTGACTCCAAATCAAGATTTCTTCTACTTTCTGCTCATTCTGCCCCCATCAGCTTGTTCACTTCTTGCCTCATTGCAGTAGGCTAGTGATACCCACAGGTGCTGGGGCAGTGACTGTCAGGCTGTAACTGGTGAAAATCTCACTTAGTCATATATTTTTAAATTCTCTCTTGATTGTCCTACTCAGTGTTCTCATCAAGCTGAAAGTTCCTAATCACAAATTCTAAACTTGCAATTTTGAGGATTCCTATTTCATCCAAGTCTCCTCTGTATGCTCACTGGCTGTGAGACTTCTGCAGAGATTCATCTAATCTCTCTCCCATCTTAGGATGTAGTGTGTGAACTACAGAGTGTGTCAGGATCTACGGCCTTTCCACAGATTTCTGACCAAGGCCATCTCCCTTGGTTGTTTGTTCCTCACTTTTTATTTACTATTTCATTTTAATATCCTGTAGTATTTTAAAAATATAGGTCCTATTAAAATAGCTTTAAAATCAATGAATAGTGATTTCCTTATTTTAAAATAATGATTTTTAAATTGTTACAAAAGCAGTTCTTATCTGTTACAGAAAAGTGGAAAATACAAGCAAAAGGAGAAAATATAAAATGTGCATAAGCCCACCAAACACAAATTTTCACTTTTATAATGTTTATCTGCACGAACTTTTTCCTATGCAAACAGCTTTTTTGCAAATGGATAATTTTTACATAACTGTTTTGTAGCTTAATATATAATTGTATCTAATTATTATCACATGTACATTTTTTCAGTATTCTCAAAAATTACATCTTTTACAGTGTGTATAGGATTAGATTCTACCATTTCTTCTGAGAATTTGTTTTATGAGAGTAAGAAATTTCTCCCTGATTTTTAACAACAGTCTAACATACCTGAATATAAATTTCTTCTGAGAAACACCTCATACAAACACATTACATCTAATCACCAGCCCTTATATGTGTTCCTGCACATTCTGAACCATTTTCTTTATTAAAAAAAATTTTAAACTTAAAATCATTTAGGTTATGTAATATCTTTGCACAGTATCTCCTTTAGAGATATGCAGGACTTATCTTCTAAAATAAATAATTTCGTAAAGAGGGAACAATGGAATAAGTCATAAACCATGCTGATGAATTTTCAATTACCTATCTAACAAATAAAAACAAAAGCAAAAAGAAATATTCTACATCTGCCCTTAGAGCCCAATCTTTCAAATGAATTCAGAAATTCTGTCTCTGATAAACTAGTTATTTGAGGACCATTTAGAAAAGTAATAAAAGTATAATATAGAAGGTAATATAAACAATAAGTTCTGTAATTCTTTTTTTTTAAGATTTTATTTATTTATTTGACAGAGCACACAAGCAGGGGGAACAGCAGACAGAGGGAGAGGGAAAGAAGAGGTAGGCTCCCCACAGAGCAGGAAGTCCTGATGCAGGACTAGATCCCAGGACCCTGGGATCAAGACTTGAGCCAAAGGCAGACATTTGACCAACTGAGCCACCTGGGTGCCCCTAAACAATAGCTTTTAAATTTGCTTTTTTATATAATAAATCACTGGGAGACAGGTAGACCATCCTGATAAGCTTAACTTCAGGTCTCATATTCACATCTTCTTCTCCTAATAGATCTTCCTCTGACAACAAAACACTGCCATATTTCCATGCTTCATTATGGTAGTAACCAATTTCTTTCTTTTTTTTTTTAATTTAATTTTATTTTTTCAGTGTTCCAAGATTCATTGTTTATGCAGCACACCCAGTGCTCCATGTAATACATGCCCTTCTTAATACCCACCACCAGACTCACCCATTCCCCCACCTCCTTCCCCTCTAAAACCCTCAGTTTGTTTCTCAGAGTCCACAGGCTCTCACAGTTCATCTCCTCTCTGATCTCCCCCACTTCACTTTTCCTATCCTTCTCCTAATGTCCTCCATGTTATTCCTTATGTTCCACAAGTGAAACCGTATGATAATTGACTCTCTCTGCTTGACTTATTTCACTTAACATAATCTCTTCCAGTCCCGTCCGTGTTGATACAAAAGTTGGGTATTCATCCTTTCTGATGGCTGAGTAATATTCCATTGTATATACGGACCACATCTTCTTTATCCATTCGTCTGTTGAAGGGCATCTTGGCTCTTTCCACAGTTTGGCGATTGTGGACATTGCTGCTATGAACACTGGGGTGCATGTGCCCCTTCTTTTCACTACATCTGTGTCTTTGGGGTAAATTCCCAGTAGTGCTGTTGCAGGGTCATAGGGGAGCCCTATTTTTTATTTTCTGAGGAATCTCCACACTGTTTTCCAAAATGGCTGCACCAACTTGCATTCCCACCAACAATGTAAGTGGGTTCCCCTTTCTCCACATCCTCTCTAACATTTGTTGTTTCCTGACTTGTTAATCTTTGCCACTCTAACCAGTATAAGGTGATATCTCAATGTGGTTTTGATTTGAATCTCCGTGATGGCTAATAATGATGAACATTTTTTCATGTATCTGTTAACCATTTGTATGTCTTCATTGGAGAAGTGTCTGTTCATGTCTTCTGCCCACTTTCTGACATGATTATCTGTTTTGGGGGTGTTGAGTTTGAGGAGTTCTTTATAAGGGATTGTTTTGTCTGTTCTTCACTACAATTCAGTGGGGAAGGCAGACTATCTCCATCTTTGGATAATCAGAGCTTACTTTGGTGCTTAAGACAGCTAAAGACTTTTGTTGGCTAAATCAATCAATTCCTTCATCTATTAATCAGTGACATGATACTTTAACAAGAGTTACTGTGAACATATAGGAAATAGTAGAAAGGCTAGTCTAACATGTATTATAAGCTAATTAAATGCCAAACCCTCTGTAAAATCTTTGTAGACTTTATCATTTCATTTTTTTCTGTATCTTTCCTTCTCTAAAAATTTCTTAAATTATATCATATTTTCTATAAATGAGTAATAAAAACCTACAGCAGCCTATGTATAATATTTTATTGTGTATGATATATTTTCATAAACATTTTTATATAATTTATATATATACATATATACACAGAAAGAACTTATTATTTATAAAAATACAGCTTCTAAAAAGCAAGAAAAAACATAACTTGCAACTCTAAGGGCCTCATTTATATTTCACATATGCCATAGACACAGCTCAGAAACTCAGATGCGATGCTTATGAATATGTATGAAGTATAATTAGCTTGGAACGTGCTGCTTCATCACCTGTCCTGATATTGGTGATGTGCTTCGGCGACTTACTAAGCAAAGCTCGAAAGGGAACTCTGCAAATCCAATGAGTTGAAACAGTTCCATTCATCCATAACGTGTTAGTAGTTTTCATTCTGTTATCGTATGAAAGGCTGATCTTTTAAACCTGGGTTGTGGATATGCTGTTTATGATGGACAGCTATATGTCATCAGCCCTATACTTCAATATCTTGGATACCTCTTGGACCACCGAAAGTCTGTCTGTTCCTCCACATCCCTTGAACGCAAACCTCTCATTTCCACTGCCCTCGCCTGAAATGACAACTCTTTTTTCTAGCTTATACTCTTATAATAGTATAATTAGTGTCTCCTTTTTCTCCCACACACCTGCCCATTCATCTTCCTGGACTAAAGCGCTGTCCATACAGTCTTACTCAGAAGCTTTCAATGGTTCCATATTTTATATTGCCCAGTGTTTTTAGCCTGACATTCAAGTTTTCCAGTAATTGACGCTCACCTATGTAATAGCCTTAGTTCTTCATACTGCCCTTCATAAACTGTACGGTCCTTTACAACTGAAATACTTCTTCTGTTCTCCATGCATCAAAATTTCCTGCCTCCTTGGGGCACTGTGTGGCTCAGTCTGTTGAGCACCCAACTCTTAATTTCAACTTGGGTCATGATCTAAGGGTCCTGGGATCAAGTCCCATGTCAGACTCCACGCTTGGTGGGGAGTCTGCTAGAGGAATCTCTCCCTCTCCCTTTGCCCCGCCCACAACTTGTGCTCTCTGGCTTTCGCTCTCTCAAATAAATAATAAATAAATCTTAAGAAAAATTTTCCTGCATCCTTGCCTTTCCTTTCCTTACCCGAGCAAGGAATAGTTGACCAAAAATCCAGGAAGAGAGGCACCCGGGTGGCTCAGTGGGTTGGGGCCTCTGCCTTTGGCTCGGGTCATGATCCCAGGGTCCTGGGATCAAGCCCCACATCAGGCTCTCTGCTCCGTGGGGAGCCTGCTTCCACCTCTTTCTCTCTGCCTGCCTCTCTACCTACTTGAGATCTCTGCCTGTCGTATAATAAATAAAATCTTTTAAAAAAAAAAAATCCAGGAAGAAATCACTGACTTCCTGAAAAGTAGGAAAGACAAGATGCTTGGGAGCAAAAGAGAGGACATTCATAAATGCAAAAAGATGGGAAATTAGAAGCAGGAAGTCTGTCAGGAGATGGACTTCAGTTAGGGGTCATTCATGTTGTAGGATAAAGGTGCCAAGGTCCAATGGAAGATCAATAAGTTGGTAATCAGACTAATCAGAAAAAAGTCAATATCCAGTATCCAATATCAGGAGTAAAAGAGGTAAAATCAGTACAATTTCTGTAGACAATAAAGAATTTAAAAAGGTAGAAAATTATTAATGACTTTATGCCAGAAATTCAACAATTTGAATGAAATGGACAGCCTTTGAAAATTTCCAAATACCAAAACTCACAAAAAAATAATTTGAATGCCCATTAAAGAATTGAATTTGTGCTTAAAAACCTTTGTATACACACACACACACACACACACACACACATATTCAGCCCCAGTCGATTTCACTGGTGAATTCCATGAAACATTTAAGAAAGAAGTAATAAATTCTTCAGAGAATTGAAGAGAAGAAAATATGTCCCACCTCATTCTATCATTCTATGAGGACTGTATCACGCTAATACAAACTGAAGACATTATGAAAGAAAATTATAGATCAATATCCCTCAGAGATGTGAAAATTCTTGACAAAATCATTATAGATCAAATCTAACCATTTATTAAGATAAGCTACAAACTAGGGGTATGTATTTGCAAATTACATGTCTGATAAAGGATTTGTATCTAAATTATGCACAAATACCTTTTAAAATTTAGTAACCACAAACAACTAAATAAAAATTGGGCAAAAGATTTAAACAGATGGAAAATAAGCACATGAAGAGGTGCTCAAGATTGTCACAAGGAAACAGCAAATTAAAGCCAAAATGTTACACACACCTATGAGCAAGTATAAATTTTAAAAGACTGACTACATCAAGCACTGCAAGGATGTAGGAAAACATAATTCTCCTACACTGCTGGGGGGAATTTAAAGTAGCACAAATAATTTAGAAAACAAGTTGGTAGTTTCTTAAAAAACGTAAACATACTACTATATCATCTAGCCATTCCACTTCTAGATATTCACTCCAGTAGAAAATGAAGGTATATGTTTATCTAAAGATTTATACATACATACACCTTCAACTCAGTTTCGAATGGTCAGTGCTGGAGATGACCCAAATGTCCATCAAGAGGTGAATGAATAGATTGAGACATATCCATTTAATTAAAAAAGGATCACATATTGATACAAGCACAATGTGGACAAAAGTTGAAATAATTAGGCTGAGTGAAAAAAAAAAAAAGACAAAAAGAGAACTAGATGAGCCCATTTATATAAGATTTTCTAAAATGCAAATTAATATTGATGGAAAGAGGAGCAGTGTTTGCATAGAGATACAAGGAAGGATGGAAGGGAGAAATTAAAAAGAAATGGATAGTTCCTTGACCTTGATTGTCTTGATGGTTTCATGGGTGTCTATATGTCAAAACTTACCAAATTATAAATTTTAAATATGTGAAGCTTACTTATACCTCAATAAAACTGTTGGAAAGTGTAAAAAGGCAGATAAAAAAATTAATATTGGCCACCATTGTCCATAGTGCCTCAATTTCCCCTCAATTTCAAACTTTAGCGTTGTTGTCTGATCCTTTTTCCTCTTTTCCTCTCACTTCATTTGATTATTTTCTTCCTTGCATCAAATCACCTTTCTCTCTCTCCTTTACCCCCATGACTCACTTTGCATATCCAAGATTAGCTTTAACTTATTTCTGGAGCATAACAAATAACATGGAGGACATGGGGAGATGGAGAGGAGAAGGGAGCTGAGGGAAATTGGAAGGGGAGGTGAACCATGAGAGACTATGGACCCTGAAAAACAACCTGAGGGTTTTGGAGGGGTGGGGGGTGGGAGGTTGGGGGAACCAGGTGGTGGGTATTGGGGAGGGCACGTATTGCATGGAGCACTGGGTATGGTGCAAAAACAATGAATACTGTTAACGCTGAAAAGAAATTTAAAAAAAAAGAAAGAACAAAAAAAAATTGTGGTTGTTAAATGCTTACCAGTTTATATTCTTATAGAAAGACGTTCACATCTCAAGGCTGTGGGAAAAGCTGTTTTTCTTTCTTCCTCCCTCCCTCCCTTCCTTCACTTTTCTCTTTCTTCCCTCCCTCCCTCTTTTCTCCCTACCTCCCTCTTCCTCTCCTTCCCTCTCTCCCTTCCCTCCCTCCCTTCCTTCCTTCCCTCCTTCCTTCCCCATCTTTGCCTAATTTCATCTAGTACTCTGAGTGACCCATATAACTGTGGTGACTCAGGATCATCAATACCAACATTAATTATTTTACTGTAATGACATTGGCATCTTCTGAAACCTACTTTATCCCTATCCAAATTGATCTGGACTCCTGAGCTTTACAATTTTTTCTCATTGTAAGATTGTCAGCTATCACTTCTGCTGTTTTCATGTGCCTATTTAGAGATCTTTGCCCTTCTTTCTTTGTAACTTCCTTCCTCTGATTGGTTTTGATCCAGAAAACCTGTAAGCAAGAGAGTAAGAATGGTGTTTAGATTTGGAACAGATAGAACCTGAGTAGATAACTAAGGCTTGTTTGTTTATTTTTAGTAAGGTACACTGCATTTGTGCCACTTACTCTTTTTTCCTTTTTTTTTTTTTTTTTTTTTAGATAAATGACACTTTGTGTTGTTAGTATATCTAATTTCCAAGGGAAACTGTAGGACTAAAAATTTCTGTGTTCTCAGTTGAAGAAACTGTCCATTTTCCATAGAATGATTTTCTAGGGTTGTCAGCTCTTTTTGCAAATGCTAGCTATATATGCACAATGTCCCTTTTTATTTATGTAGATGTATCCAATATGTCCTTTTGTAGATACCTTAATATTACATAATCAATCTGTTCTGTGAACAGTAGAGCTGTTAGTTTAACACCTGAAAGTAAATTTTACCACAACAGTCACAGATTCTATGATTTTTCCTAGTTTAATTCTCAAATAATGTGACTGATAAAAAATAATGTGACAGAGGCTTCGCAGGTGTCATTTGGAGTGTTATGTCTGGGATAACCTGAATTCAGCTTTATAACTTGAACAGTAGGTTTAGCATTCTCTAGCTCTTCTTGCATCTGAAATAATTTTTCCAATTTAAACTTAACACATAAGAACCTATTTGATTTATCTCTTGGTATCAATGTATTATGTGATGATTGCTGGAAAGCAAACAGTATTAAAATGGATCATGGGACATTAAGTTAAATGATCCCTTTCCCATATCATTCTTCTATCTTTGTGTCACCTTTTTTAATCCAAACCCCAACAGATGCACCTTTGCTAGGAGATGATTGTAGCTCTGAGGTTGTTATTTGCCATCATACTTGGAGACATGTTTTCAAAAGGAGTGATGTTCTTCCTCATTGGAAGAGGACAGTAACTGCTCCTCCACTTATCACACAACTCAAGTAAAATGTGCTTAGGGATAAAGTCAGTAGATGTGTTCAGTTCTTAACTTGCTTGACCATTCTCCAGCATTCAATACTGACCAACTCTGTCCTTGCAACACTGCCAGTCATCATGCTTTGAGCCACTTCTGTATCTCTTGGCTTCCATGATATCAAGCTTTCCTTCTTTCTCCTTGCCCTCTAGAGTCTCAGTTACCTTACCAGTGCCTCTTTCTCTACCTACCCCTTAAACGTTGAGATTCCCAATGTTTCTGTTCTAGTTCTTCTTTTCCAATAAACAGTCTCCTGACTTAGTCGCCAGTATGTGCTGATAATTTATGTCTATGCTTTCCTGAAGGTAAGCTCTTTACACCAGCTGCCCACCAGATATATTTACTCCATAATTCTGTGGGTTTTGATATGTGACACTTCTTTTTCTGTCCACAGGCAACAGGTCCTCAAGGTTCACTAAGGGAAGGTGCCAAAGGCTCTCTTCAGAAGAGCTTTGGGGTCCTTAATGAAGCCAAGAAGTTGGCAAATGCCGTGAAAGGTTAGTGTGACCTCACTTCGTTATTATTTTCACAACTGATTGTAGTTCTATTCTGTAGGATATTTTATTACACTATTGGAAAATTGGAATTGTTTCACTAGGTTTTTATGATGGTTTTTATTATCGGGATTTAATGCAAGTAAACTATTTCACCAGTTTTATGACATCTTGTCATCACATCTCATTTTGCATTGGGTAATATTTCATAATTTTTAGACCTAATTTATATAACATCATTTCACTTATAGCTAAAGTACAGTGACTTTAAAATTAAAGTATAATAAGTTTTTAAAGGTGCCAAACCCCCCTTGTTTTGGCTTCAGAAATGACAGTCACAAAGTAATGAATTAGGCATATATAGTATAAACGTCCTTATGAAATTTTCAATTTGTTAGTGGTCACATTTCCTGAAAAGTTTTCACACTTTTTAAATACATTTTTCTTGTATTTTCTTCCTAATTCAATCATCAAAGTGCATAAAATATCTACTCTAATCCATTATGGGTTTTGTATTAAAAATGTATTACTCACTAAAGCTGCTCTCTAGATGTTATTATATTTATTATTTCATTCAAATATCTCCTGTTTCTCTCTGCAGCCTTACTCCTTACCATTTTCTGGCTTGCATCCATCTCCCCAAACTTCCTAAAATATTCATGGTCCTTCCAAAACATACTACTACTATTCCAAGCCTCCATATTTCAGAGTGTTAATCCTTCTCTTTGGAATGCCTCTCCATCTTTCATTCTTTTTGATATAATTACCTTTTAGCAGACCTTCAGGGTTAAGCTCAGATGTCATTTTCTCCAGGAACTTCGACACCCCATCTGAACTACATGCCCTTTCTCACTGCCTGCCTTTCTCACAGACTTGTCCAATGCAAGCCTGTAGTTAGATTCCATCTTCTGGAGGACAGACACAGGGTCTTCTTCTTTTTTTTTTTTTTTTAAGATTTTATTTATTTATTTGACAGACAGAGATCACAAGGAGGCAGAGAGGCAGGCAGAGAGAGGAAGGGAAGCAGGCTCCCTGCCGAGCAGAGAACCTAATGCGCTAGATCCCAGGACCCTGAGATCATGACCTGAGCCAAAGGCAGAGGCTTTAACCCACTAGCCACCCAGGTGCCCAGGGTCTTCTTTTTAGCTTTGTTTTTCTAGGGTCTAATTTCACAGGGACTGGCTCAAATCAGGCAAGAAGCGTATTTTTGAGAAGAATGGAATGATATGGGTCTTTACTAACTTCAGAAGGAAACTAAGTTTTATAAACATTTATATTTGTCATGCTTTAATTATCTGTGGTCTCTAATAGAGGCTGATGGGAAATTACTACTACTGTTGTCCATGTGATGGTATTTGGATAGTAAAATGCTTTGGACTGTGTGTCACAGGAGGAAAAAAAAAAAAACCTTGTGTACACCATTTTGTGTAGGAGCTTGCTCTTATTCTAAACTGAAGAGTCACTGTAGAGTCAAAATCTATCTTCCTCCTGGGCAAGTTGAGTTGATCCCATTACTTTTGGGCCACTCCTTCCCATCCAGTATCTTTGCCCAGAGCTAGGAAGGATTAAGGTGAGGTGAGTGAGGTTAGTTTGTACAAGCACAGGGTTAGTCCTGTTTTATTTAAAAAGTTTACTATTTTGTTCATCATTGATCTTTTTTGAACCCATTTTGATTTTTTTTTAAATACTGCATTAAAATATTTTTGATTACTGTTTTGGTGCCCCTTTAAATTTTATACCTGAGGTGAATGCCTGAGTCACTTCACCTCACCTCACTCCTTGCTCTGTCCTCACCTCTGTTTCCCCCAAAATACTGGCATTATAAAAATGGAGAAAGAATTCCATTTTCAGAGATTTTTTTTTCCCCCAAGAAAAAAAGAATCTGAAGAGAGTCCTAATAGAAAGGGTTAGGAGACAGAAACGTTTATTAGTTTAGTCTTTTTTTGTACTTCAAGTAATACATTATTTAAAGTAATGAAAACCCACAAACTACTCAAGTAATAATTTCTCCAAAAATCCAAGCCATGGCTCTGACGGAGATGGGAATGTTTTCTTGCTACATTATGACATTCCCCTGATTTGTGGCCAATTACACAAGTTATAAAATGGCTGTTAATCAGGGGAATGCCATATATTACCACCAGGAACTGCTGAAATAGGCCCTACAGAGCAAAACTCTTGACAGCAGCTATTAAAATAGAGATTTAGTCATTTCCCTTTCTCTGGGGCCTGGAGTTAGAAGGAATAAAAATGGTGAGGCCATTCTACCCTCCATATTTCTAATTTGTTATTTGGTTCAATTCAGTACAATCCGGTGAGTTCAAGCTTTAGTCATGAATGACTTAGTGCTGCTCCCTGCCAGTTTTATACTGTCCTTGCCTTGAGGGAGTCTGAACTTGCCAGGAGCAATTTGTTTTGCTTTTTAATTTTTGAATATACATTTGTTAAAAGTCAATTTGCCCTTGTATGCTGTTGAAATTTGAAACCAGTCTACATTGCACTGATTGAATGTCTATGGAGGTAAAAATCATTTCCTTGATGGATATGGAACTTCGGACAAACTGATGATCAAGAGAGTTAGAAGATGAATTAATACCAGCAGGTGAATTAATGCTCCTTTGCCATTGACAAGAGAGCTTGTCAATCAAATGGCCAGTTGGGGTTCTCATGGAATGTGTACAAGGCAAGGAATGAAGCAGAGGTTGGTATATTAGAAACCTGAGAATACTAAGATTTTACAGTTTTACACCTTTATATAGAATAACTTCTCAATATTATTTACTTCTCAATTTAGCCCTAATTTCTGTCTTCGCCCAAATAAGTGAAATCATTCAATCACTTAGGAACAAATAGATAATGTTTCTATAAACTGGATGACACTTCTAAGAAATAGTAAGATCAGTTTCCAAACCCGAAGACATCGACTCAGTGAATTGCATGACATGAGGGACAGTCCAGCATGAAGAACGATACCAAAATTATTCCACATATTATCTTTTATCAAATTAATCAGTGCTTTTTTTCTATACTGTGATATTCTAAAAACTCAGTCATTCAGTCCAGGCTAGTGTATGAGAAAGATTCTGCCTTCATGAATGTTGTTAATACAGTAGCATTGATTAACCTGGTAAGATTCTGTTGTTATTTTAGATTAGAAAAATAAATAAATAAACAGGAGTACCGCAATGTTAAAACAAAGTATGATGCAAGAGTTAAATTTTGCCCAAAGCCTTCTTTCATTATTAAAGATAGACTCCTTTTGACTTCACATACTACCATATGCCAGAATCAGCCTTTATGAAGATAAGCATGTGAAAGACAAACAAAATCTATTTCATGGACAAGAAATAATGTTGGACTAAATGGATGAAATCAAGCTTGGATCTCCTAGCTGACCGTAGCCTGGAGAACAAAAGAATCTTTCCCCACAGATATTGCTGATTCCTCACACAGAGCTGTACTACCTCCTTTGGAGTGTGAATCAAGAAAATGAAAACAATAAAACCAGATTGGAGTTGGTTTAGGAGTTTAAATGGAAAGTGACAAAGTAGTGGCAAACATACAAAGGTAGGAACTATTGGACCAGACAGTACTTGTCTGGTTCTTTTCAAGTTCTTTTAGAATACCTTGCTGGCCAAAGCACAATGAGTCTACAGGCCCACAGTCAGGCTTCAGAGCTTATCCTAGTGGAACCATAAGTGGGTTTCAATGTCTGTCCATAATGGTTTCTCGTTACATTTGTTGAGGAGAGGATTCCCCTCTATTCTGGTATCTTAAGTCTTTGGAGATCCTGCACCAGAGAAGCCCCCTTTCCCTCCTCTCCTCAGACTTCTCACTATGACCATCTCTCTAGTGGAAGGAAGAGCATATTCAGTGGCAGCTGATGGTTACTGAGGGCCTATGTGTCTGGGCAGAAAAGTCAGTGAGAGATAGGACACATCCCAAACTTGTGGCAGCAACTGGAGAAAGGGAAGCTTGGGAGTAAATTCATGAAATAAGGCTAGAAATACAAAAAAGTGGCAAAACTGGGCATAGCAGTCTCTTCAAGTCAATTGACAGAAGGCTGGGGACAGAATCCAGTTCTCACTTTTGCATGGCTTCCTTCCTTCAGCAAGGTCCCAGGTTCCTGCCCTGGGTTGTGGGGTTGACTTAGGTAACAGCCTCTTTGGAAATTTAAAAATCTGGAATTATTGAGCAGGTAAAGGACTACATAGGTGGGTGAAAAATTGTAATAAAGTGACTTGAGGGAAATTGTACCTCTTATGTTCTTAAACTGTCCAAAAGTGACAATATATAATATAATACAATAAAATTGAAAATTGTGTAAAACAAACACATATTACATAATTTGATAAGTTTGGCCACCTCACCTGTCTAACACAAAATCATTTGCTTTGAAGAAACACCAAGAATCTGAATGCACCACATTTGTATAGTGGGACCAACACTTTAACCCACATTAGTCTGGCTCCAAAGCTAATGCTTTTACCCTCTGCTGGACAAAACCACTGGGCTTCAGCCATAGTGCAGAAGGTAGCACAGTGATAGTCATGATCCTAACACATACTTGACAAATGACTAGTGGTTGAATAACCAAGTGTAGCCGAAACCTCTCATTATCAGGAAGGTCACAATCAAGATGCTTTATGTGACTTCATGTCAATCCTTTGTCTATTTCAACCCTTCTACTTCAGAACTACACAGAGAAATGCTGCAGAGTTTAATCTGTTCTCTAGTTCAGAAGGTGCCTCAACAACAAAACATGAAATATATTTGTAGCAAATGGAAGTTATGTGGATTAAATTCTTCTTTTACAAAGAAATCCTAAACAGAGGATATTCCTTCATTTTTTGGTAAGAAGCAAATCTGAAGTGGTAAAGATTCCATCAGAGTATTAATTCATAATAAGGCAAATGTCACAGTATTCAAGGAGTTCACTGCAAAATATTATCTGAATGGCAGTTTGGCAGGAGATTCCATTTAACCAGACCCATTTAACAGCCTTTCTATGAATTTCACCCTTGTCAGTGAGAGACTCTTTCAAGGTATTTGTTTTGTGCCTAAACAAAAAATAAAAATTGTATTTGAAGAACTTTACTAGATGAGTTTCTTTTTTTAAGATATTATTTATTTATTTATTTGAGAGACAGAGACAGAGATGGTGAGAGAGAGCACAACCAGGGGGAGTAGTCGGCGGAGGGAGAAGCAGGCTCCCCACTGAGCAAGGAGCCCAACGCAAGGCTCAATCCCAGGACCCCGAGATCATGACCTGAGCTGAAAGCAGACCCTTAACCAACTGAGCCACCCAGGCGACCCTAGATGAGTTTCAATAGTCAAAGAGAATGTTTCATTAAAATCTCTAAAAAGCATTCTTATATTTAGTTGAAACCTGTTTCAGCATCATTGAAAACTGGTAAATACACCAGTGCAATCCTCAAGCCAGTGTAAATTATTTTGTTACCATTTACTGCCTGTTGTAAATCCAGTACTTTCTCATACATCCACAGATTTATTTCTCATAACAGTCATATGAAGGGAGACACTATCTTTATTTTAGACATGTAAAAAGGGAAAGAAATGGCATTTGAACCCACCTCGTCTTCCACCTCTGAGTCTTACAATGAGTTCGTTGCACCACACCAGTTTTAACGATAAGAATTTTGTACAAGAAGACATTATTGATGATGAAAGAAGTGACACAACAGCTTTATTTTGAGATATTACATAACATAGTTCAAAGTTACCAGTTCTGATTTAACTGAACTGTAATTCATAATCAGCACAGTGTCAGGAAGATGATAAATGAGTAAATATGTGCTCTGAGTAGCAGTGACTTACAACCCTGGTGAGTTTCAGTTTGAGTGTGTCTATCCTGCACAGTCAGTGCATGGATACATGGATAACAAAAGGAACTGATACCTCCAGGAATGTTCACAGTCGACCCTTACTGCTCTGCTTCTTTCTCTCACTGTACAAGCTCTGTATCTGCCAAACCCATTGACATTTGTGTTCTAATGTGTGAGGACAGGATGGGAAAGGGAGAACCAAAGTGGAAAAAGCATGTGTGTGTAGCTTTTAAGGTTTGGTGGGTGTGATACCTAGAGAGAAGTTAAAGAGAATGTCTTAACTACAGCTACTGGGTATGAGAGCTGAAGAAGTGAGAGAAAATCCTATAAAATGTTTCTATGAATTATAAATCAGATCCTTCTCTTATTCTCCAAAATTTACAACTAAAGAATCAGGTTGGATATTCTTTAACTATTAATAATTCTGTTTCTTTGGTCATGTTACAGTTCAAACTAGGCCAAATGCAGTCTCCCTTACATGTCAGCTACAGATACACTGGGCCTCATGTCTCTTTTCATTTAAAGCCGACTTTGGAGGGCTGCTTTTTTGAGCTATTCATTGCTATAGTTTCCCAAGTTTTCCATTTTGAAATCTATGGTAGGTTTCTGTACACGCCTTCTACTCACCTAATTCTATTGACAAAGCTATGAAGTGTTGAGATTTGGGTTTGTGAAATTCCAGAAACTACTTCAGAAAAAAATCATCTCAGTGTGGGAGAGGATCCATCAAGAAAGAACCCAAATCTAATAGGTGAAACCTAGAAATCAGAGTGCGGGCAGAATATTCACATTCTGACCTCCAAGTACACAAAGCAGAGGATCAAAATTACTGCTTTGGAACTGAAAGACAGAAGCAACAATGTTCTCCAGATTAATCTTTCTTCTGAATAATTAGCCTGCCTGTTCAGCCAGGATTTGCGACTTGAATGCATAAAATAATATAAACCAAGTGATGCCCTTTAAATTAATGGTTTTTTCACTGTACACGAAGATCTTGCTTGCCAGACCATTTTGAATGCTTCATTATTTAAAAAATCAAATCCAATCAAGAAGCTAAGAAATAAAATTTGTACTGTTCCCTTTCCTTAATTGATGAAGACGTCCAAGGCAATATCAAAAGAACAGCCCTTTATTCTCAAGGAATTCATAGAGCGATCACAGTCATAATCAGACTGGCTTTCCCTCTGAAAGTAGACTTTCAATAACCTATCCAAAGATTTTATTTTAGTACAAACACTGAGAATAACAGAAGTATTAAAAGAAAGATGAATCATGATTGACAGAGGAGAAAATCTAATTACTTGGAAAATATATTTTGAGGCACTTAGAACTGAAAATAATAACATCTTAGTGACTGAAATGGACATATTGATGTTTTTGAACCATGCTTTGCTAGGATATTTTATGCTTTGTTTTTCAATGATGTCAGGTCTTTGGCTTGGAGCTTAAAGGCAGATGTGTTAAACCGTAGTATGTGCTTACATTATTATTGTTTAACAGTGCTTTAATCTGTCTGCCTATAAAAGCCTTCTATGAAATGAAGTGGGTCATTAATTAATATGTTCAGTCCTCTTTTTCACATCCAGAATACTGATAGCTAAGAATCCTTCATCCATCTTCCTTTCCCTTTGCTATTCTTTCCGGATGAAGGCCGATAAAGGCAGGGATGCTTCTCTAGCTGACAGTGGTCTGCTCAGTTCCCCTGAGAAGCCAGGTATGCTGCCTCTGGGGGAATATGCGGACAAGCAAATCGAGACCACTCTGGCTCTGTTGTGTGAGACCTAGTCTCTCCTGTTGCCCAAGCTGGGTACCAGGAAAGTGATGAGAACAACAGTCTTAGTGTTGACAATAACAAGTTGCCCCAGTTCAGGTTGCTTTAGATGTTTGTTTATTGATTGATTGACCGATCAGTCAATCAATCAGCCACTCTTTTAAATAAGAGAATAGAACTATCTGCCCAGAGGAAGCAATTTAATGAACATAACCACCATGGTGGTGCTCACGCCACCATGAACTCCCTTGCTGGTTCTGTTGCTGGTTTTTATCTGCTGTAAGTACCATCAGGGTTCTCTCATATGTTCTTCTCCACCCACCCACCACCATATCCCACCCTGACAAACTTTTGTTTATATATCACCATATGTATTGTGTCCCTTGTTCATTTTCATGAAAAAGATCTTAAGGATCTTTTTTTTCTCATATCTGTACCTCCAATTAAAGATCTCATGAACATTCTGGAAGATACACATTGATGTAGTTTCACAGGTATATCTGTTTGGGCAATGTTAAAAACTAGTGGAATGCAGCTGAAAAATTTATATTATACTTGTAATATTGAATTATCTTTAGTAGGTGATTTTTTTTAACGTTAAAGAAATCATGCTAAGGTAGCAAGAAAAAATAAAACTTCTGAAAAGCCTATTTGAGAGCAATTTATAAAATATTGTTCTCTATATATAATAAAAAAAACACTTTATCAGAAATGCACTGAAGTTTTTTTCATTCATTTTCAACTATGTATTAACGCGATATTTACCGTAGTTGCGAGATTCTACTTAACAATCATATCTATTTGAGATTATTAAAAGCTAATCCTGTGATCCACTTTGGTGATGAAATTTTTAAAATAAGTAACATTAATGGGAATAATGTCAAGAGGGCATCATTACAAATGCAGTAAGAGGTTGATTCTTTTGCAGGTTTTTTCTCCATAAAAAACCATAAAATTAAGTCAGATACATATCAGACACCAAGAGGAAAACATAGCTATTGAACCTGTTGAAGAGTGAAATGGTCATTTCATAAACACCTGTTTTATATTATGGTCTGAAATGTATGTAGTGATAGATGCTAATAAATTAAAGGAATTAAATCAATTCTCCTGCATTTTGTAAACCTTATATTAAAATAACCTGAAATTATGTATCCATATCAGAGATGTGTAAATTCTGAGATGATTAAAATTTTTCGTTCTTTTTTGTTTTCCATTCACAGAAAATGATGACTATCTGAATGGCTTAATAACCAGATTAGAAAATGCAGATGTTAGAAATGAGGATCTCCTGAGAGCTTTGAATGACACTTTGGGGAAGCTGTCAGCCATTCCAAATGGTAAGCATTTGGGACACTGCAAATTGTGTCAGTTGACCTGAACTATTAAAGAATGTTCTAACGTTTATCATCTTTTCTGACATTACACTTGGACTATTGTCAGGAAATTAGATATTGGTTTTCTTACTTGTGAATTTTTCTTTGTGAGAATGAGAAACTAAGCCATACTCTCTCTCCTCGGATTTTTCTTATGCTTTGTTATCCTAGCAGACATCCATTGGTAGATCTTGCAAAAAGGAAAATATAACCATCTTATATACTTTTCTTCCATGTGTAAGCCCAGGAAATCTTCTTTCTAGTAAGATTCTTATTATTATTATAAATAATATTATTTGTAATCTCATGTTAATGGGAAAGTATAAAATCGCATAGGTACCGTTCTCTAAAATGTTGTTCTACTACAAACTCACAGGTGATTATAATACCTACATGACAGAGAAGAGCCTTTCCCACATCATTCTTTACTTCTTTTTGTTGTTGTTGTTGAGTATGGTTGACACACAATGTTACATTATTTTCAAGTGTTGAACAAAGTGATTCAACAAGTCTATAAGATTATGCTATACTTACCACAGTTGTAGCTCCCATCTGTCCTGATACAACACTATTACAGGATCATTGACTATATTCCTTATGCTGTGTATTTATTTCTATGATTTACTCACTCTGTAACTGGAAGCCTGTATCTCCCAACACCTCCTTCACCCATTCTGCCCCTCTCCCCACAGCCCTCCCCTCTGGCAACCATTAGCACATCTTTCCTGGCAAAGTTCAGTTCCTTAAATGTTTCATCTTTGAAAACATTAACAGCTGAACCATGTCTGTAATATCTTCTTACCTATTATAAGTACTTGAAGTTATTGTTTGGTATTAGTTCTTGAAAGTACTATCCTTTATATTTTCATAACGTGATATGATAACAAAATCTGCTAATGTTTATTGAGTGTTTACTCAATATGTGTGTTAAGTGTATGTAATCCTTACAGTAACCCTACAAAATTAATAGTGTTATTTCCATTTTACAGGGAACAAGCTGAGACACAGTATCATGCTAAGGGAAATAAGTCAGTCAGAGAAAGAAAAATACCATGTGATTCACTCATATGTGAAATTTAAGAAATGAAAGAGAATGCTGAAGGCCATTGTTAAGAATGGCATGTATGAGATTTGAACCCCACAGTTTAACTTCAGAGCCTGTGGCTTTAACCATTAATCTACACATACTAGTAGGCACCTATATGTTCAGTATATGTTTTTATACAAATTATGATCAAGTAAACTAACGTATACATTTATATAGTATAACACCGGAAATATTAATGATTTTTACTTTTTTTAATATTAAAAAAAACCTAACTGTCCGGGATTGCTTGTCATCTCCTTCAATAGTAAGGACATAATAGAAAATTTGCAATGCTGAAAACTAATATAAGTACATAAACACATGGTCTAAAATACCCAACAGAGTCTCTACCTTTAAGTTGAAGTACATTCATTCATCATTCACCTTTTGGAATGTGCAGGTTAAATCTTAAATCTATTTTTGATGAAACTATGACTTGGGGATAAATTTCTCTCTGTAATATGTGTGGGAGCAAATTACGGTATGCCCTTATACAATGAACATTTAGAATAATCACTTTGCTATCTTAGGAACTAATCAGGTATTCATAGCAAAGGTCCCTGAGAAAATTTAATTTAGCTAAAAATTTACTTCATTTGCTATAATCGAGTGAGACAAAGTTCAGCCTTTCCCTCTGTGCTTGTGTCCCCGAAGTGGGCCAGCTGCAGCCTCCCTTTGACCTGCACGGAGTAAGCCACTAACTCTGGACCTTTGGCTTTGTTCCCCATACCCTCCCCTGCTAACAGACACAGCTGCTAAACTGCAAGCCATTAAGGACAAAGCAAGACAAGCCAACGACACCGCAAAAGACGTATTGGCACAGATTAAAGATCTCCACCAGAACCTTGATGGCCTGAAGAAAAACTACAATCAACTAGCAGACAGCGTAGCCAAAACAAATGCTGTGTTAAAAGATCCTTCGAAGAACAGTAAGATCTCCTTTTTCACTTTGATTATGTCATGAGCTTCTTCATACTATAAAAGGACCCTAGACTCTTAACTCTTAGAGGGGGAGGAGACCCCACAGTGATGTTGTCTGCTCTTCTTATAGACTGGGCTCAGGAATGGAGTGGCTGCAACTCCAGAGCTAGAATCCAAGTCCCCAGGCCCTGCTCTAGTGCTTTCTTCATCCACACTTTGTCCAGGAATTCTCAAAGTCTGCATGATTTCTGGCATAGGGGTGCCAAATACTTTTTTTTTTTTAATCCTTCAGTGTAATTGAAAATACAGTTGTGCTTGTGAAATTACATTCTCTGAGTTTGTGAAGTTCCATGGAGCATAGAAGTCAAGGAGCACACTTACCAGCAGGCCCGTTAAAACAGGATATTAAAATGTTATCAACCTGAAACGCACTAAAATTCAAAAATATTAATATTTTATTATTTAAATGTAAATATTTAAATTATTTAAATATTTTCAGGAAATTAAAGTATCTAGTTTATCAAGAATATTTCTTCACACCTTTTGTATATTTCATTCAATTATATCAAGTTAATAAGGATTTACTGAGAAAATATGGTAAAACTTAATATAATGATAATTTAAATTATTAACTGTAGTTAATAAGCATTATGATTTTTATCTTTATTCCATCCTATGCAGTGATGCAACATTATCTTAGTATGTGATTTCACCAAAGGAGATGCTTGATTTTTTTGTACATGTCACTCTGAAGAGACTAGCCCTCTGTTTATATACCAACATACCAACATGTCCATTGGGTATCCAAATGGTGCTAGCATGTAATAACAGAAACAGTTATTGACATTAGGTGTTCTGTAATTCGGGTGCTGATTTTTCAGCACCATTGCCTCAAAAGCTAACGATGCTACAAAATAATAAATTCTGCTAGCATGATTCGTTAAAGAGCAAGGAAAAGTGAAAACATAATATAACGTGCATTTTAGAGCTAGGGAGGATTTATACTTTGCCATTTCTTAAAAAAAGAAAAAAAGGCCATACAATCTTTTTTTTTTTTCATTTTTCTTATATAAGCCCAGAAATAGCTGCTGTCTGTCGTTCAAAGATTCCATCCAAATAAATGGTTCCAATGCATGCCAGATCACAATATGTACACCCCCCCCAAGTGAAAATAAGTTTTAAAATAAATATCATTCTCTTATTTTACAATTGAAGACACTACTTCATTCAATTTCATATTGATTCTCAACTGATAGTGGTCTCTTCGTAATATTTTTCTCTTTTTGATCTTATTCTCCATCTAGAGATAGTTACCTGTAATAGTAATTAAACTGGGTCTGTTTTCTATCTTATTAGAACATCTTAGTACAGTTTCTTTCAGTATGAACAATAGCCTGCTAACTGACATGTGTTTGTGGATTTTTATTTGATCACAGTTGTTTGACTTAAAATAGGTAATTTGATCACAGTTGTTTGAATTAAAATTGGTAATTAGCACCTATTGTAAAAAGTACCATTTTTTGATAATCACTGCTTTATAAAACTCATAAGACTATTTCCTCATGAATTTTCTCATTTCTTTTTGTTTTGCTTCCATATGAAATTACCTGCAGAAATCAGTATGTATATGTTTACTGGCATACTTTTCCGTAACTTTAAGCTTGACTGCCTACTGCAAATGCTTCAGCTTTGCATGTTACCATGTTTGGGTATTGCTTTAACCTTCTAGAGCTATTCTTTCCAGTGTCACAGTATTAATACTAGATATATTTTAAAAAGACATTTTTTTTTTTTTACAAAAAGTTAGCTTATGGATGTATTTGATAGAAAATGCTTTCAATTATGTTAATAGAAATCAGTGAAATACCTGTATGGTACCAATAGAAAAATGGAAAATAGAATTCTTCTACAGACTGAATCGAATTGTGATTCTTCTGAGAACACAGACTCAGCCACTGAAGTTCAAAAGACTTCTTTGCAGTAGGATTAAAATAGATTAAGTATACGTTGTTGTATCGCTTCCTCCCCCACCCCATGCTCATTTCCCTCCCTCTTATGAATAATTATTCTCAAATTCTAGAGAATTATACCTGGAGAAGCACAAAATAAAACTAATAAAATTAGATCTTACCAAATGAGCAATTATTGGGATATAATAATATTCTCTCTTAAATATCTCATAGTTTAAATTCAAAGTCAAAAATTAAACTTCAGAATGGAAAATAATAATAGTAAAATCCAACATATTGAAACCTGAGAAATACAACCAAGGCTGTCTTCAGTGGAATATGGGTGTGATTACATTACTAAACCAGCACTGAAATAAGCAATTTAGGTAATGAACCCTATAAATGAGACAAAATAAAATAAGATGAAAAAAATGGATGAATTAGAAGATGGAAAATAATACACTTGATAAATACAAGAGGTGAATCCTTAGGAGTGTAAAGATAAAATATTTTTAATGCTTGGCAGACTTACCCGAGAATAATAAAACACAAATGGGCAAAGTTCTAAAGGAGCTATAACTAGATACAAGGGGGAAACTTAACACATAAGAAAGTACTTATCAAAACTCTATGCTAGGGAATTTTAGAGCCTAAAAGAGATTGATAATTTTCTAGAAAAACATTGAATTATCATAATCTATCTTCAAAAGTGATTTTAAAATCTATACACTCAAATAATTATAGAAGAAAGTCACAAACTTTTAAAAAGCACTATTTAAGAAAGTATCAGACTCAGTATCACAGAGGTTTTATTTTTAAAACCGCCAAGAAGATAATTTCCAAAAGACTTCAACTTCTCCAGAAGATAGAAGGGGGAAAAAAAAGAGTGAAGGAGGTAGGAAACCTTTGGATTTCATTTGGAAACATTTGATAAGAATCTGAGAGCTTTCAAAGGAAAGAATGCATTCTTGGATGAAGCTGAAATAGTCTGCTTTACCCTTTTTCTTTTTCCCACGAATCCAAATCTAAATAATTTTTTTCTTAATTCTAGGATAATTTGTAGATTATCAGGGTAATATTGGGGAATTAGAGGAAGGAAAAAATGGACAAATGGTTTATTAAAAGTATACAGAACAAAAGGGCATCTGTGTCTGCTGAATATCCAGTTATGTAGCAAGAGCTTTGACCCCAGGAGCCTGCATATCAGGCTTTGATCTAGCAACTCTTTTAATTAAATTTAATAATACACTTATGTCCTTTTTAAACACCCTTACAGTATTTTTCATATTTATGAGCATGAGTTCAAAGTACTCAATTCAAAGCCTAGTTTAAAAATAATAATTTCCGGGGCTCCTCGGTGGGTCATTAAATTAAGCAACTGGCTCTTGATTTTGGCTCAGGTCATGATCTCAGGTCTGCGAGATCAAGCCCTGCCTCAGGCTCTGCTCTGGGCACGGAGCCTGCTTAAGATTCTCTCTCTCCCATTCATGCTACCTGTGTCTGTGTGTGTGTGTGTCAAATAAGTAAATAATAAGCAAGCAAGCAAGCTTTGAAAATAATACTGTCCTTCCTTTTGAGCACCTTTGATTCATTCCTAAGGATTAGTTCTCAGTGGATCACTGGCTACCAAAGTGCTTATCATTCATAGCTGAGCAAAGCGCACAGCCTTGGTCTTTAAGCAGTTTCCCTTTTTCATCAGAGTCACAATGACAGAAATCAGAACAATACATGCTCAATCAGATAATAAACGGCGTAGTTTAGGTAAGATGACCAGCATCCTTGAGATAGAGTAGTTGGTTTCCATGTGTCATTTGTCCTCCTATGAAAAGTTCATGCTGAAAATCTGTGGATCAATGATAACCTTCAATTATTTTAGGGTTAAACCCCTTTTGAAATTGTTGATATTCAAACTTTTTTTGAACCCATAAGAATGGCCATTTAATATGGTTCAACCTAATACAGAGATTAGGATAATCAGTTCTTCTTCAAAATGAAAATGAACTGCAGCATGAAAGATTTAATTAAAGTTTAACATAGGCCTTCAGTCTAAGGGTTGTTCAACACCGAAATGTTTTCAGAAGACATTTTGATAGCTTCCCTCTTTAAGACATACAAAGACAGACCGTGAGAAAAAGAAAGAAAATCTATTTTGGGTGAGAACCCTGATTTAAATACGGTTCTGGCTCGGACAGATGAAGTGACATTTTAAAACACTTTCATTTCTTTGATTCTGTGACTAAACTTCTATAAAGGTAAGCTTTGGGCCTGAAGCTAGAAATTAATCATCGAATTAAGGTCATTGTATTCTTTACCTTCAATGCTAACGTTCACCTTGATCACAAAGCCAGAGTGTTGGTCCTCCATCTCTAACACCTCCCATTTGGCTTGCCTGAGTCCCAAGTGAAATTTCCATTTGCCATCACACACTGCGCTTCTGCCATCATGGCTCTGCTTTATCATGTGGATAAGATGAGAGCCTTTCAATTATTTAATGAAGCATACTACTATTTTCATGTCTATGTGTGTGTGTGTCTGTGTGTCTGTGTGTGTGTGTGTGTGTGTGTGTGTGTGTGGTATGCACTCATTTTTTCAATGCAGTTGCAGATGCCGATGTCACTGTGAAAAATCTAGAACAAGAAGCTGATCGTCTGATAGATAAACTCAAACCCATCAAAGAACTTGAGGATAACCTAAAGAAGAACATCTCTGAGATAAAGGAACTGATAAACCAAGCCCGGAAACAAGCTAATTCTGTAAGCTCTTTTCATTTTCAGTATCAGTAATTGATTGTAATTTGGGGTATTATTCCCAGATGGAATGCCCTCCCCTCCCACCCCACCGTGTATCCTGTTGACTGATTGCTGGTTATTTTTTTTTTCCCCATAAATTTCAAAAGACATCTCATAGGAAGAATAATCACCACTTACTGTTTTAGAAATGGGAGTTTTGGTATATGTCGTCATTGTTTGAATAGGGTAGCACAAATAGCAAGAATGGAAATCTTACTGTTGTATGTTTAATAGGCATGGATGCTTTTGATAAAAGCAAAAAAGGGTTGTATCAGCAATGAGTAAACAAGGTTATATAGAGTAATAGCAATGAACAACCATTATTCTCTATATTTTTTGTCTGAGTATAACAACACAAATTATTTTGGTTATGTTTCTGCAGGTTTGTTTTTGTTTTTGTTGTTGTTTTTTTGTTTTGTTTTGTTTTTGGAGTGTTTTTTGAGGAAGAATAGCGAATATCTTACTTGTATCAAAATTTGGTTCTTTACTAACCCAATTAGAAAACTCATAGGAGAGAAGAACTTTCTAGAATATAGCAACCTGGTGAACCCGGGTAGAATTGCTAAGTACCAATGTGAAACTTTATCTAAATTCATCCTATGGTGACTTTAGAAATAGAAGGGGAAAAATGACAGTTTATATTGTCAGGTTTAAATGCAAATCTTTTTATATATCCAAGTTTTCTGTCTCAAAAGTTCCATTTTCTGAGCAACTTTGAAACTAGAATGACTAAAAATGCCCTTTCTTAATCCACCAACTTATAATTTTTTGAGTAGTGACCAGGAATATGAGACCCAAGGAGCAGTATATCATTTCTCCTCCTTATACATAGCTGATACCTCTAAACAAGGTTAAGAAAATAAGTTCAAGGTACAGTTTAAAAAGGAATTCATGCCTGACTAAGGAGAAATTTAGGAAATGATAAATTCATCAAGATGATGTACATAAGCTCAAAGTGAAAGAAGCAGATAGGGTTGAGAACACATATATATTGAGTTACAATCTAAAAACCAAGTGGGCAGTATGATGACATACAATTATTGTACATATGAAGCACAAAGTGAAAAGAAGTAGATGTTAGTTTGAGGTTTGGGATTTTAGCTAAGATTTAGCCCAAGTAGAAAAAGCATCTCCTACATTCAAGGTAACTTCTACTTACATAGTTTATAACACCATAGAAGAAATAAGACACGTACATAAATAACTCCAAGGGAATGCCAAATAGTGTGTTACATTGCCTGACCGATGGGAAATGCTATAAAGTTCTGAAAGAAAAGAACTCCTCTAATAGGGGCCAGAAGATTTCCCAAAGATAGGAATTTGAGCCAGGCCTTGAGTGGGTGGGGAAGTGCTGGATTTGGATGGGGAGAGTAAGGAAGGAGAGCATTCTGAGAATGACTGAGGCAGAGAGAAAAGGAAGTTTCGGGCTCATCTCATGAGCGAGTGCTCTAGTTTTCCAGGATGACTGGTCGAGCGAACATTGAACTGGAAAGGTCCTTGGAAGCCAAGTCTTGTTAGGCCTTGGATGGCGAAGTAAGCAATTTCGTTTAGCCAGAATGGTTCCTGAGATGAACCTTATTGGTGAGAGAAGCTGAAAGTTCTCACACAAGAAATATAATTTCTCAGAGCTGTGTTTTTTGAATATGAATTTGGAATGTTTGGGGTATAAATGAGAGGAAACTAGGAACAAGACAACTTCAATAAGAGTCCCACCTGTAGCAGGTGGAAGTAGCAAGAGAAAGGGAGAGCTTGTAATATCACTCCTATCGTTTGCAATGTTAATTTAAAAAAACAATAATAGTGGGACGCCTGGGTGGCTCAGTGGGTTAAAGCCACTGCCTTTGGCTTGGGTCATGGTCTCAGGGTCCTAGGATGGAGGCCTACATCAGGCTCTCTGCTCAGCAGGGAGCCTAGCTTCCTCCTCTCTCTCTCCCTGACTCTCTGCCTGCTTGTGATCTCTGTCTGTCAAATAAATAAATAAATCTTAAAAAAAAAAAAGAAAAAAACAATAATAATAAATATTCTCTGGAAAACCACATGCTTAGCCTTATTTTCTTAGTCATCATGTGGGGAAATCTGGTCATTCTTATTATTTCTCCTTGTAAAGAAATCTAAAAATACGCCATATATTCATCAGTTTCCTGTGCTCCCTCCTACCCCTCTCCTCCCCCAGGGAGAAAGAGAAAATTCTGGTATGTTAAATACATAAAACCTATCTCAAAACATAAAATGAAAGACAGATATAAAGAAATGATACAAAAAAGTAACCCTTGTCCATGCCTTTCAAGGAAACTTTCAATCATTCTTTTGAAATGGAAGTTACAACAAAGTGTCTTATTTTTTATAAGATGTTAGAAATATGTAAGCAAGGAAATTTTTTTTTCAAGTGAGTTTTATACTAACTTAAGATGACATTTGCCTGATTTTATAAATGTATTTGTAGCCTGGCAGTAGTGTCTGGATGTGGCCTTGACACATATTCAATATGACCAAGAAATTAAAGACATTTCTTTGAAAGTAGCTTTCTTTAGTTTGTTGACTCTGAAATGGAGCAGATGATACTCTTTTTAAACAAATGACCTAGTTATGGGATGAGAGAAATGCAGTGAAAATCCAATAGATATAATAATGGGATCCTCAATAATGTTTAATTGAGTTCATAATGATTCATTGGTAATGTTGTATGAGGAATGCCTTAGAGATAATTAAAGCTTAGTGATTTTTGTTTAGAAGTCTACAAAGGGCTCACATTAGAAATAACAGTAATTGATAGAATAAATCATTCTAAGACATGTTTGTGTTTCAGAAGTTATTCCCTTTTCATAAGAGGGAAATGTCCTAGCAGCTTCTTCTGGAGAAATTTATAAATACTGCATTTTGATTTACCTGTTTTAATTTGTTTAAGAAGTATCTAATTGGAAATCAAAACACAAGGTATTTAAAAGGAGAGATTAGTAGGTATGGACTGGTGACCAACAGTGTGGGCTGCTTGAATTTTTCAAGGACTGAGGGTATATTCAAAACCACAAGCCAGAAAGGAGAAAATCCAGAGAGTTTTTCAAATAAATGTGTAAGAGTTGAGCAATAGGCTACTTTACTAGATCAATTGCGGGCATTCAGAGCATAACAATATCATTTTGTTCAGAGAACCCTATTTTTTAGATATGTAAAGTATGCCATAAAGTAGATTAATTTTAACTCCTACTGCCATTAAATACCCTTCGTTCTAAAATGGCTACTCTCTTAGACTTTCAATTCTCAGATAGGGTTTCATCAGTTCAGTTAGGCTTCAGTACTCAGTGCTTTGTCATCCACACTTTGGTAATCCCCTTTTCAACACACCATCATGTAGGTCCCTATCACTTCTACCAGGTATACCCGAGCAAGGACAGAAACCAATCCTGTGACCAAAGAGTCATGTATTCCATGTACATTCATTATTTCTTCTCTAAAGAGCAACCAGGGAGTATTATTACTTTATATTCTTTTTCTTTTTTAAGATTTCATTTATTTACTGGAGAGAGAGAGATAGCAACAGAGATAGTGAGAGAGAGCACAAGTGGAGAGGAGAGCGTGAAGCAGGTTCCCCGCTGAACAAGGAGCCTGATATGGGGCTTGATCACAGGACCCAGGGATCATGGCCTGAGCCAAAGGCAGATGCTTAACCAACTGAGCCATCCAGGTGCCCCACACTGTATTCTTTAAACAAAAATAAATTAGTTGTGAAAGTTAGTTGTGATTAAATTAGCCATAATACAGCTCAATGGCCAAGCCCATAAAGCATTTGTGAAATAAAGATAAAACAGACCCCACACACAGTTCCTTTTGATTACTAAGCCAGCCCCACTAGGAATTTGGATATGATTTCCTATAGCTCCTATAGCTCAATGTACTACTCAGCTCCGCTCATGAATTCCAGGCAGACCTTGACTTCTTCTCCTTGATCATCTTATGATGTCAGTGATGTTTATACCCTGCCTCAGATACTGAATTTGCTCAGTGTCAAGGTCTTTCCTGATGATGGTTTTGGTTTACTTGCTGCCAATTCCTAAAACTCACCATATCCTATACCTTTTCCTGAATATTAAAAACATCTGAAAGCAGCATTTCCCCTATCTGCCCTCCACCATATTATCTTTCTCTTGCTTTGCTCTATAACTTTTTTTTTTAAGATTTTATTTATTTATTTGACAGGCAGAGATTACAAGTAGGCAGAGAGGCAGGCAGAGAGAGAAGATGAAGCAGGCTCCCTGCAGAGCAGAGAGCCCGATGCGGGGCTCGATCCCAGGACCCTGAGATCATGACCGGAGCCTAATGCAGAGGCCTAACCCACTGAGCCACCCAGGCACCTCTGCTCTACAACTTTTATCTCTAGGCCCTTGGATAACCCTTTGTCTACCATGTAACACGTTCTGCCAACCTTCACTACACATGTGCTCTAGAGTATGACCATCCGGAGTACAAGTTGCACATTTCCTACAACTCATTTTGATTCACCGACTCTCAGCACCTTACGTGGAAGGAAAATCCCATCGTTTGTGGAGGAAAGAACTAACATCCTGGTGGAGAACCACACTTACCAGGAAGACTGTCTCCCCCAGAATGCAGAGCAAACACTCTGGGTACCAGAGCTACAGTCTGGGTCCCAACCTTAGGAGGAAGACAAGGACAAGGAAAACAGTCTAAACGGTAGACTTTGAGGTTATTCTAGCCCCGGGCCACCATCCAGGACTCCATTAGGCTGAGCCCCTGTTTCTTTCCAGTGTGTGTTTCCTCTGCAGAGGATGCAATTTGGTTAGCAGATGAGGTGATGAAACAATAATGTACAAACGCACGACATCTGCAGAGTCTGCAGGAAAGGCAACAGATCTGCTGCATTCCCAGAAGCTTTCAAACACATATGAATTTACATATTCATCAGAACCATAAACCCCTCCTTAGCTTTCTTTTTAAAACTTAACCTGTTTTTCAAAACAGAGGATCATAGGGGAAAGGAGGGAAAAATAAAATAAGATGAAATCAGGGAGGGAGATTAACCATAAGAGACTCTTAATCATAGGAAACAAACTGAGCGTTGCTGGAGGGGAGGGGGTTAGGGGGAAGGGGTTACTGGGTGACGGGCATTAAGGGGGGGCACATGATGTAATGAGCATTAGGTGTTATATGCAACTGATGACTCCCTAAACTCTGCCTCTGAAAATAATAATACACTATATGTTAACTCATTGAATTTAAATTTAAAAAAGGGTTTTTCATCCAGCACCTCTTCAGTGTAGTCTATACCACCCTTGGGGAGGAGTCCAGAGGCTGCCTATACCCATTCCCTAATAAGACGTTGGAGATGCTTCCTGTGTCACCATAATACAGAGACAGGCTGTCTTGTCTAGAGTCTGCGGTACCCTTCATGGGAGGAGCAATAAAACCAGTAGATTTTCTTCCAAGTGCAAAAGCTATTTGAGTAGCACAGAGTGCTAGAAAATTCACTGCTAGTGAGAACCAAGAGGAGGCTTCCTGAAGCTGAGCTTATAAATCAGTGGCAAAGGAAAGTTTTGCATCTTTCCCTGTCTCTGCTTCCTCCTTTGAGCACGCTCATGGAGCAAAGCAGCACCTTTTCCCGGAGTTCAAGCTATCCTGAAAAATGCCCCTGTGGTTGTATACCTGAAGCAAAGAAAATTAAATCATATAATCAACTAGTGTTATTTGTGGTTGAAGAAAGGCTCCTAAATGTTAGTAAGAATCGATACGAACAGTTTCATTACTGTTCACATAGGAATTCCTTTCTTAGCAATTTATAGTAATTTTAAAATACTAGTCAGAAGAAAAAGGAGCTGTTAAATACATTAGTAGGGATAACCATTGAAAATTATTTCCATTTCATTTCCTGGCAACTTAATAAAAAGGTATAATTTATTCTCAAATGTATGTCCTGAGTGGCATGATTAATATTCTTTGTATTGTCAGAACATCTAGAACAAAATCTATTTGGCCTCTTCCAACTGCAAGAACATGAGGGTAGGTAATTTCCTCTTGAAAACAGAAAGAAAAATGGTGTCCTACTTTAAGTGATACCAGAATCACCGAAATTTGAATTGTAAAATTTCATCAAACAACCTTAATGAAGATCATTATCATTAGCTTCATATAAAATCACCTTTTGGAAAATGTCCCCACATTCATAAAGGAGGAAGGTATGAAGGTAAGAATTTGTTAGTTGCATGCTTCGAAAAAGAGTAGCATGCTAACAAGATACAGGACTGTGAACAGCTTATTGTCAAAATCCTGGCGGGAAGCTGATCGTCCATGCCCTCCTTAATGAGTATAATGGTGTCTGCATATGGGCATTTAATGATTCTATTTGATGATAAAAAAAATAACTTCAAAGAAGAGATGATGATGGTTTTGTGGTTGTTTGGGAAGTACTTCAAACTTGCTGAGAGATTTAGTCTTGGTTCTTTGTACCTTGTTTTCCTTGAAGATCAAAGTATCTGTGTCTTCCGGAGGTGACTGCATTCGAACATACAAGCCGGAAATCAAGAAAGGAAGCTACAATAATATCATTGTCAACGTAAAGACAGCTGTTGCTGACAACCTCCTTTTTTATCTTGGAAGTGCCAAATTTGTAAGTTTGATGTTCAGCTTCTTCAGTCTCCTAGATATGCGAATACACAGAGGTTAATCTTCATAGTGAGGGAAATGTGTAGAACCTAATAACGTGGTGCCAAAATTGTGTGATGTAGCCTTTCAGATTTGAAAACCTCTGAATCTTACCTCACAAAGTTCTGAAGTGTCAAATTAAGTTAGAAGAAAAATGAATATTTAAAAGAAAATTTGCAGTATTTAGGTACATCTGCTTTCATTTATGAGTAGTCAAGTATTTATTTAGAATTATGTTTTCAGATCTGGCTATTTAAGAAGGAGGACTAAGAGGAATAAAGCTTTATTTTAAAAAGTCTCTAAGAAATTACAATGAACTTTCATGTTGAATGAAATTATAAATTGTGTACTTCTTTCCTACCACTGAAAAGTCTTTTGACTCATGCTGAATTTATGACTCAAACTGAAAAACCAGAAGTTATATCTACCAATACTCACCCCCAAAAGTTTTCATTCCTTTTATTTGAACATTTGACTCTGTATGCATGAGAATCTTCCAAAATGAATAAAATTTCAACAGACCAGTCATTGCTTAAGTCAATACTTGTCATTCGAGACATTTTAGGTCACCTTGAGCTAAAGAAAAAAAAAAAAATCACAGCTGACCCCTTAAAAATGTCAGTGTCCTTGGTGAAAACAATAATGAATTCTACCTCCAAATATTTTCTTTTGTCTCTTCCACAAGAACCAGAATGAGAAAAGACTTTTGTTTCAAAAGTAGAATTGGTTAAATTAACACATATGCCTCAGTAGTATGGACACTTGTGTTGCCTTAGAGATGCAATAATAAAACATGACTTAATCATACCTAATAACAGATTATATTGTTTGGAAATTTTTATTGTGAAACTTCTAATTATTTCACATATCTATAAATAGCATCTTTTGAAAAGAACTCCGTTGGCCTCCTTGAGCTGTCTGATATCCGATATCTGTTGTTTTTGTGTTTCTCTGAACCAGATTGACTTTCTGGCTATAGAAATGCGTAAAGGCAAAGTAAGCTTCCTCTGGGATGTTGGATCTGGAGTTGGACGTGTAGAGTATCCAGATTTGACTATTGATGACTCTTATTGGTACCGTATTGAGGCATCAAGGTAACTAACTCAATAAACATTATAAGACAGTTAAATGACAGAATTTGGAAGTAGCTTCCCAATTTATAAGAAAACTCTTCTTTCCATTTCAAGGAGGTCGCTATGTATGCATATGTACAAATTTTATATATTATACGTACATGTACAAATGTGTTTTAATGGGTGTCTTTGTAGTATGCTTGAAACCTACACACCTCCCACATATTGATCTGAGTGTCCTGTCCATTTTGGACTATTCAGCTGGTTGTGTCATAGTCGTGCTGTCATACTCTCAGACATGCTATCTCCCCTGAAGAAGGAGCCCTGAGACTGGCCTTATTACACACAAGCTAGAGTGTGAGGGCTGCCACTCGTACTTAGCTCCTCTTCTGGTCTACACAGGAATCTTGCCTACAGGCAGGTGCATATCTAAATGCTGGCACAAATATATAAGGTGTTGTATCCACGCTACTTAAAATGGTTACAGGATATTGATCATTCTGTCTGAAGCTTTGATTCCATTAACTTCTAGCACTGTGTAGACACCATAGAGAACCCATTCCTGTCCTCAGTCCTTTCCCCTCATTTCCTCCTCTTCTTTACCTAATTCTCAACACCTACAAACCCCGAAGCAGCTAATAGTTAAGAGTATGTATAGTTAAGGGCTGGGTCCAGAGCTGGATAGAGCAGTTGTTGAATACAGATGATGGTACAGAGAGTTTTACTCTGTGTTTGTATATGCTTACATTTTTTCATCATAAAAGCTTAAAAGGAAACTTAGTGAGAAGCAATATTTTTAGTTCCTTTTTAAGATCTTCAGTAAAGGAATGTGAGCAAGAGAGAGAGAGTGTGTGTGTGTGTGTGTGTGTGTGTGTGTGTGTGTGTAGAGAAAGAGAGAGAAAGCAGCAGACAGCATGCTTCCATGCCTGAGAGTAGGGGAGGGATTAAGTACTTTTGTGACTTTAAGAACATTTATATTCACAAGGGTCGATTCTTTGATCAGAAGAGATACATTCTGGTAAGATGAGGAAGAACCTTATTTGATAAATTCATTCTCTTGTTTCCATGTGCTTCAGTTCACACTGCACCATCAGAGACAAAAAGATTACCTAAATGAGGCAGTGGAGAGAGACAGAGACACTCAAGTTTTGTTATGACTTCCTGTCCCAGAAGACAGAACAGTTTTTCATATTTCACAACTCACAGACCTCAATCACTTCAGAAAATGAAATGAAACAATAATAGATTCCAAAATTCTATTAATTGAATGTAAGACTGCAGTTCTTCCATACATTTTGTATACACAACTATGAAGACGAGATGTTACGCCATCTACACTGAGATGGGATGCCATCAGTAAAAGATGCATAGTTCCAGGAAGACTACTTCAGCAAATTTGGAGCCAGGATATAACAAAGGATTTTAGGAGAAATGATGCAGCTTATCATGCAGAAGGGTGGCTCATTTGGGGTTCACTTGCTGAATTAAATTAGACAAAATGCTCAAGGAAGTAGTACCAACTCGTTTAAAGAGCATGTGCTGGTAAACGGTAAATTGTTTTGCAAGCCAATGGGAACAGGCCTTCTGTTTAAGCAGGGGCCATTCCATACGCTCATTGCTGCTGTGTCATTTCACCTGGACTCAACTGTGCAGGATCAGACTCTCCTGTGGCTTACCGGTGCTGGCCAGATCTGCCAGGAAACAGCCAGCAAAGATCAGACTCTTGGTCTGATTTGCAACTTAAATGAATCCAGATCTTTGGAAGTTCAACACCCAGTTAACTCTTAGATATTCTGCCACAAGTCCCTACATTTCATACCTTTAAAAACTAAAGTTACTGTAAACGTGATATGTGTTTTATCTTCTGCATTTTCTTTTGCTTCATTTCAACACGCGCCCCTTAAGAACTGGGAGGAATGGGACCATTTCGGTGAGAGCCCTGGATGGACCCAAAGCCAGCATCATGCCCAGTACCTACTACGCGGCATCTCCTCCGGGGTACACCATTCTTGATGTGGACGCCAATGCGATGCTGTTCGTTGGTGGCTTGACTGGGAAACTGAAGGTAGTGTGTTCTTTCCAATGCTTGTTTATTTCATATCTGTCTACAACTCCTGATATAATTGCTCTGGGGGAAGACATGATAAAGCTCTCAAAAACTCGGCATCTTTTTACTTAATTTGTTTATGGAAACATACATTTCTTTTGAGTAAGGATTTTTTCTTCTTTCCATATCCAATCTGCAAATGCAATGTTTTTAAGCCTAAGCCTGTATGTATTTATTTAAACAGTTGTTTTGCCCTTATCTGTGGCACCAGTTTTTTTATAGTCTTGTTTTAGTTGCCTCAAGAGCAAAGTGTTTTTTAAATATACCCCGTTTTCTGAATCAGTTTATGATTTATTGATATGAAGTGCTATAAAGTTCAGACTCACATCTAATTAAAAGATTTATGAATACCTTGGGAAATACCACAGGAGTCATAAGCTTTCAAATCATGGTCTGATTGTTAAAGTTTTCAAGTTGCTCTTCTCCCTATTCTAGAGCAATGCACTTAATATTCATAATTGCTTCATGACAGGTCCTTGTGCATTTCAGATTGCTAAGAGCCTGCATTTTAAAGGAGCTCATGTTGATTAAAAGATATTAGGTGTTGGAAAAGGACCTGTAGGTGAGATGTGAGACCACAACCAAATACGATGGATAATCCTGGGCTTGTCAGAATCATCCTGGGATGAGATTAGTCAGAAAATGTGAAAAGCCAGGCTGACCCCAAATTTATGAGAACTCAACCTTCATATAGAGTGAGGTTGTTTTATTTGCTCTGTGTATGAGATGTGACTCTAAAGTCTTGGAATTAATTCTACAATTACACACTAAAACCATCCACATTTCTTAGAACCGCATATAAATACACAATGGTATGTGGTAATATATAGTCATATTGCCAACTTTCTCTCCTCCCTAGGAAGGTAAATATAGGGTAAATATAGGTAAACATACAGAGTTGTATGAAAACCATGAATTTTGAAATCAAATCCAAGTTGAATTCCCTATTCTCTCACATAATAAAACATGACCTTAGGCAAGTCACTTAGCCCATTGGGCTTCAGTTTTCTCAACTAGAAAAGGGAGTTAAACTATCTACCTTGCTTTAGGGGCACCTGGGGTGCCTCAGTTGAGCATCTGACTCTTGGTTTCAACTCATGTCACGATCTCAGGTCCTGAGATGGAGCCCCTGCATGGCAGGCTCTGTGTTCAGCAGAGAATCTGCTTGTCCCTCTGCCCCTCTCCCATTAGTGTGCACTCAGGCGCTCTCACTCTTTCTCTCTCAAATAAATAAAATCTTTATAAAATACATCTACCTTGCTGTGAAGGATACAATAATAAACCCTTATAACATATTATAACCCTATGGTATGCCAAGTAATATTATAAGTAATTTACATGAATTAACTTACAACTCCAAAATGTAGATAATATCCTCCTTGTTTTACAGTTAAGAAATCTGAGTCAGAAAAGAGTTAAACGACTTGACCAAGGTCACACAGCAGTTAGTGGCAGAACTGGGATTTGAACACATGTTAACAGGCACAAAAGCCTCCACTCTTAGTCACCACATTTTACTGCCACTGTGAGTGGTGAGAGATTATGTGCATAAAATTTACAACAAATGCCTAAGACATGGTAGTTATACCTTAAATTGCATCTCAAATAATTCTTATTATTATTCAGTTGTCACCAGAAGTAAAGACACTCTCTTCTGCTAGTCTCAGGGTAAAAGAACAGACGCCTAAAATCTACAGAAAATCTTAATCATTTTGGCCAAGAGTGTCAAGGTTCCTGCTGCATCAGAATAGAAATCAGAAGCTGAAAACAAGTAACTAAATCATGCTGATGAAAATTCAAAGGAGCAGGAAAAGATCCTAAGTCTAGTTTTTAGGATGCGAGAAGGAAAAGCAAAAAGCCAAGAGAATCCACAAGTAGGGTAATCAACCTCTGGAAAACTAAGAGACTCCAGCTGATAATGGAGAATTCCAAGGGCCTTTATGACTTGAAAATATCAGTGGCTTTCTACAAGGCAGGAAGATTCCTCAAACACAGCAATAGAAAGATGCACATGTTGAGTTTAACCTGATATTGTAACTACAAAAGTTAAGCTGTTAAAGGATCATCTTCCCACATTTCTTCCAGAACCCAACTCTTCAATTCATTTTCTTAACCCTCAATTACTCAGATAATTGTGGCCTTTGGGAAAGCATTTCTAAAGTTATAGGTACCAGAATATAGAATTTATCAGTAATGTGTCAGTGCCAAAAGAAATAGTTGTTTAAATTACAGCAAGTTTCTCTAGAGTGGACAAGGTCATTCCCCTCCTTCATGACTGTGTTATATATCAAGCTTAAGACCTTACCCTGTGAAAGTGACACCGGAGCTGTCATTCAACAAATATTTATTGAGCCCTAATAGGCTCTGTGCTGTGTTTATCAGCAGACAATCACAATATGGTCCCTTCTCTTACAAATTCACTGTTTCCCTTCATTTTCCTGCATTAGAAACCTGCTTAGGTATAGGAGGAAAGGAAAATTGGGGTCAGCACTATCCTTAAGTTACCTACATATAAGCTTTTTTCCCTCTGTGTAGTCAATATGTGTACCTTCTCAAGATCTTTGAAGAGATGTCTCCTTAATGGTACATGAAGACTAGCATTAATTAAATGCCTAGGCATCGGCTGTGATTCCATAAATAAATTACCCAATTTAATACTAATAATCCCAACCCCAAGACAAGAAGATAGAATCTCAGAGTGGATAAGCAGCTCACCTCAAGTCAGAAGCTAGGAAGTGTTTATTTACAAATGGTGTTACCAGGGGTAGCACATAAGTAACCAGGGTCTGTGAGGATAGAATATAGTTAAAAGATGAATAGATGCAAACCAAGAATATCACATAGAGTAGACAATAACTACCCCAGATTTCACGGCTAGTAACTCTCCTGGATGCTCTAAGACTCCTTGTGAAATTGTAAATTCTAACAAATATTACGTTTCTCTGCAGAAGGCAGACGCTATACGCGTGATTACGTTCACGGGCTGTATGGGAGAAACATACTTCGACAGCAAACCTATAGGCTTGTGGAATTTCCGAGAAAAAGAAGGTGACTGCAAAGGATGTACTGTCAGGTGAGCTGAAATGAGAACTCCCCTAAGGTCTGGCCTGTGCCTCACAAAATCTTTAATTTTGTTGTGCAATATTCTATTATCGTGTGTATCATATGGAGCGGAAAGGATGGGACTATGTCTGGGGGGTGATTTACCATGAAGCTGATAAAAGGTCAGATCCTTTCACCCATTTGTACAGGAACTTTCCAAGGCCCTGGGAGGTGCCCTGGCAGTAGTTTCAATGTTTCTATAAGATGTGCAAGGAAAGGTATTTTCTACTCAATCAGTTGAGACTACTCTCTCTTTCCATCCCAATTTCCCTCCATGTCCAGAACCAGGAGGTTTTTCATGGCTGTAGCTCTGCTGTCACCGTAATTTCTTTTTTTCTTAAAGAGAGTTTTCCTTGAACTGATTAACCTTCAGGTGTCACAGAGCCTGGATTCACTCCATTTATGTTTATTAAAAAATATAGAAGCCTAGAGCAAGTTTTATCTCCGACGGAATTTTCCAAATGCCACATAGGGTCTTGGCAGGGTTTCAGATAGAAACCCACTGGACTTGAAGATCCTGCTTAAGTGGAGAAGGATAAGAAGGGACCAAGATACGCCAGGAGAAAGGGCCCTAACACACATCATCAATTACTACATACAGGTTACAGTTTAGGAATCTAAAATACTTAATAAGCAGACCAACCTGAAGAGAGGATATAAAACAATTAGCTAGAAGGGAAGGATTTCTCAGCATAAAAAACTTGAGCCCAGCTAATCAACCAAGCCTATTAAAACTCTAAAATTTAAATTAAATATCTGGATGCTTAATAGACACACATAGCAACTCCAAATCATTAGATGCTACATGGGTCATATTTTTTATTTCCAACTTAAAGAGCACATGCACATTGCCAGAGCCCTAAATTCTTCATCAAGGTAGCAGAGAACACTTTACTTCCAGTTTAACTTCCAACACTTTATTTCTGTCATCATGGACTTGTCAATGCAGCATTGAGGACAGTTTAAAAGCCTAACCCATTCATAGTTTAGAGAGGTTTGGTGAATAATCTTCAACAAAATCTAATATGGAATGTTTTCTATAAAATGTTTTCAATACAACAAGGACAGTGAGGTTCATTCACATTAATATCCCCCTACTCAGAAATTAACGCCAACTTTTCCCTCAATGTTTATTTGGTAAATTCATAAAAAGGATTTTCAAAAACCTATCATGAACAAAACATCTAAGGATCTAAATGGTCCACTTAGCAGTGTATATAATGTGTTAGGACTATCACAGGCTAATTATAAATTCTGCAAAGATCTTATACCTTAGTATCTAGAGTATTATATGAATTAATATAATTATAATAGCATATATGTGTGCATACACACACACATACACACATTTGTAGGATGTTTTTCAGGTGTCAAAAAGTCACACCTAGAACTTCCTGATACAGAGATAAATACAGTCCAGGGCTAGCAATCAAGTAATTTACACAGAGGAAAAAACAAACCCTAAAATAGTTAAAATACAAGGGATAATTAAAAATCCCTTTAAAAAAGACATTCTCAGGGGCGCCTGGGTGGCTTAGTGGTTAAGCGTCTGCCTTCTGCTCAGGTCATGATCCCAGGGTCCTGGGATTGAGCCCTGCATAGGGCTCCTTGCTCAGTGAGAAGCCTGCTTCTCCCTCTCCCACTCCCCCTGCTTATATTCTCTCTTTCACTGTGTCTCTCTCTGTCAACTAAATAAATAAATAAAATCTTAAAAAAAAAAAAAAAAGCACTCTCAGTATACTATGATTTTCACATAGGGTTAGATCCGCTTCATGCAGGAGGTAGCTTTTGAGGTGGGCATTGCCATGGAGTAAGACTCCAAAGGAGGGGCTAGCAGATAGAAGGTGAAGGGCATTCTAGTCCCAGGGACCAGTGAGAGCAAAGGTAAGAAGGCTGGAAAGCCAGAGTATTTTAGGAAGGGACAAGTAAAATCTGTTCTGCTTCACAAAGGTGAGTTCACTCGGGCAGGCTTGGCGAAGGGGAGAATGATATCAGTAGGTATGGAAGTCAGGTTGGTTTCTGTATAGTTCTTTGCAGTGTGTAAAGGTTTTGCACCACTAAACAAAGGCACCTGAATGTAAAGTCTACCGACACAGCTGAGTATACCAAGCTCAAGCCTGCACACACTGCCTCTTCACCCATGAACTTGCCCTTGGTTTGGCCAAGTACCCTGTCTTAGAAGTTCATTGCTCGGTTCTCCCCCAGACATTGTGCATTTTACCACCTCTGTCACTCAGCACTGTCAACCCTTCCTTAAGCTCCTTGCTATCAAGTTACCTTCACCTATTCCTTTGAAGGTAAAGTTCTATATTTACTGAAAAAATCTTCAATTTAAATTTTATAGCATATCTTTTTGAATTATGCTGCTATTTTGATCAAGACTATGATTGTTTCTGTGAGTGCTCTAATTATAAAGTTGCATAAGTTTTGAGTGACCAGCACCAACACTGTTTTCCCATAAGCCTTGGTATCTATGTGTAGGAATAATTTTTATAGAACTCCTGGTGTTTGTTAGGTTGTGTTCAAGAGAACACATAGCACATTGTAACATAAAGACCCATCGTCCCAGTTTTAGAGCAAAAATGATTATATGTGGGGGATGTAAAAGAGAAGGTTGTAAGACATAGACTAAGAACATGTAGATCTTAGACTGTCCATTTTAGAAATTTGCATTTATTCAGCAATCAGAATAAAGGACAGAATTGTTGTTATGCTTTAAAAAGAGTTATCTGCCAGGACAATAAAAAAGAAGTATATCTTATTTTTCTTAAACTTCTAAAAATCACATTAAAATTAAAATTAAAAAAATTGTTGCCAGTTTAATGTATTTAGCTCAATACTGGAACAATGATGAAATGTACTACATAAACCCCAATATACATTTAGCTCTGTAGTTAACAAGTTACATGTGGAAGAGTGTGGCTGTTCCAAATAACATAATTAATCCTTAATAACTTGACCAGACATCAAGTTTCAAAAGAGAAACAAAAGGCAAGTTTGGCAAATGTTAATTATAAAAATTATAAATGTATATTGGTAAATGTATTCAAACATGAATAAGAACACTCTAATATAATGTTAGAAGTTGAGATATTATAAACTACACCTGGAAGGACTAATTTTTTTTTTTTTCCATATCTCAAAGTCACCAAGTTAAATCCAGATGTACTTGGGTTTGGCCAATGAGTTAAGAGAAGTAGACTGATCTAACACCTGTGTATTTAGCTGGTCCCAGCATAAAACCCTTCCCTGAAAATTTGCCTTTGCTTGAATAGGAGAATCTTATAAAAGGCTGAAGTAGGAATAGGTCATAGAAATCATTCATGGATCTAATTCTTTTATCTCAAGGTGACACCCAAAAGATTAGGTGGCTTGCAGCAGGGTCTCAGTGAGATTCCACATCAGACCTCAGGGTACCTGCCATCTACTTGGCTATTCTTTTATTCATGTTGAAGGAATTAACAGATTAAGAACATAAAGACATCAGGTTATAAACATCCCAGAATTCTTATACCAAAACAATTGTGTAGTGAGATTTTGTGTTTGTTGGTTTGTTTAAATTATAAGTAACAGGGGTGCCTGGGTGGCTCAGTTGGTTAAGCAATTCCTTTGGCTCAGGTCATGATCTTGGAGTCCCAGGATCAAGTCCTTATCAGGCTCCCTGCTCAGCAGGGAATCTACTTCTCCCTCTGACCCTCTTCCCTCTCATGCTCTCTCTCTTTCTCTCAAATAATTAAAATCTTTAAAAAAATAAAAATTAAAATAAATTATAAGTAATAGTGCATTGGGTCAAAGCATCCAGAAAACTCTCAACAGTGATTTCCACAACCATCTTCAGGGCTGTCAATGATAGTGTGACAGCATATAATGCAAAACCTTAGTATTTGAGAACTTCTCCTTAGTAGACTCCACACAACATTCTCTTCTCTCTAATGAAGTGACCCAGAAATTAATGGATTTATCATAATAATGAAGAAAGGCCAAATCATAGTCACTTTACTCACCACCAGTTATACAGTTAATAGCCTGATTTAGTTCTTCAAACTTTCAGTTAGCACTTTGCAGGAATATTGAAAAGCATTTTTTAAGTTTATATTAGAAAAAAATTCTGACATCATCTGATCTTATTCCAAATTAGATATAACTTAAAATTACAAAGATCTGACCATGCATGATGCAAAATAAGACTCTTCCCTTCTTTTTTTGTCTTCAGTGTTATTTCTCTCTGATACAGGAACAGAGAGAAAGCCAACTTGTCTAAAATGTGGAACAGTTTTTCCTTCATGAACCTGTTAATGTTCATACACTGTCATTTTTCTCATTTAGCCAAGATATCGCGCAAATGATATTCTAGGTTCTTGTTATCTTACAAAGACATTGTTATAATATTTCTCCATATCGCCTCTCTACCCTTAAGTTAACATAACACTCCAATTTCAGGGATTCAAATATATGCTAACATGCAGATTTTTAAAGTTTTAAAAACTCTCCACAAAAAAAAAAAAATAACACAACACAAAACAACAACAACAACAACAAAAAACCTCTCCACAATTTGAGACTTATTCTGTAATAACATCATTGGGTAGATTGATTGATAGATGATAAGTAACTGCATTAGAAAAAGAAATGTTCTTAAATGTTATTTTTACAAGATTTTTCTTAGATAGTTCTTAATTATTCAACCAACACTGATTGAACATATAGTCTCTGTGAGGCAATCTACTATACTAAAATCTCCTTCATTCTACATAACCATAATCTACTATGAGCCATGTGCCACCCTTGTGCTGAGTTTGTGCCTGACATAGAGCCTGGCCCATAATCTCTAGTAGGTCTTATAGAGCTTGCAATCTATTAAAGAACAACAGATAACCACTGAAACAGATAAAGGCATCCTTTATTGTCTTAATCTAATTTGTCCCAGAAAAATCTATTGGACAGCAAGAAATCAGGGAGTAGGGATCTTTATTCCATTTAGGTTTTTTTTTTTTTCCTTATAACTCGAAGTTTGTATCTTTTGACCACCTTCACTCATTGCACCCACGCCCCCCCTCATTATGTTATGTATATGTGAAATGTAATAAGACAGTCTCAGTCCATCCAAAACCCCACCACTTCACACCACTAAGGCATACTTAAATACCAGTATAACTATCCATCAAGTATTTCAGTAGAATATAAAGCATTTAAAACATCAGTGACTTAGTTATTGAACATCAAATAAATCCAGGTAAGAGATGATTGCTACTTGGTCTAGAATGATGGCAGTGGAGATGGAGAGAAATGGAAGGATGGAAGATCTATTTGGGATAGTTCCTGTCTTCTAACAGCTCACAATCAAATCTCAGAAGATAATTTGATGTGTTTAATATTGATGGATAAAGCAGACATTGGTTCATGTGAAATGTCTCTCTTCAGTCCTCAGGTAGAAGATAGTGAAGGGACTATTCAGTTTGATGGAGAAGGGTACGCATTGGTCAGCCGCCCCATTCGCTGGTACCCCAACATCTCAACTGTCATGTTCAAGTTCAGGACATTTTCTTCAAGTGCTCTCCTTATGTACCTTGCCACACGAGACCTGGTAAAGACATGCATAGCTGATCTTCCATGATTAAAAATGTTTGCCTCTTTTACATAGGATTCCAGTACAATTATCAGTTATTGTTAAATTATCAATTATTATTAAGAGGATTCTAGGATGCTGTGTGATAGCCAAGAGTAGGTGATGCAGATAGTACTTACATATTTTCATTGATAAATTCAATTACAGATGCAATTTAATTATTACTTATTTTCAGTGCAGCTTCCCATATAATCCTTTAAGAGAAGCACCCAGTAGAGTTTCCTTCAGTGTGGAATCATGCAGGAGCAAAACTACTCCCTTAGTCTTCTTCTAAAGACTTAAGTTGAAAGATGGTTCTGAATGTCCTCATTGTTTTTTCCAGGTTAATATTTCTTAGTAAATTCTTCCAGAGAATGTACCTTTTAGTTGACTTAATATGTTTTTAAAGGAACCTCCTTTATTCTCCTGTCGTATAAGGATATATCCTAGTAATGTGGTTGTGACCATTTGCACTATAATGTCACACCCACAAACATTCACAAAGTAGTAACACCAATTCTGTTTCCAGAATGGATGTCATTTACAGGTCAGCATATTCAATAACTTAGCCATAAGGCCCTGCTATAAACCACACACAAAAAAAGTGAATACCCATATTTCTCTGTGTATTGAATCACTGTTATATTTTTACTCTATTAATAGAAAGATTTCATGAGTGTAGAGCTCACTGATGGGCATGTAAAAGTCAGCTATGATCTGGGATCAGGAATGGCTTCCGTTGTCAGCAAGCAAAACCATAATGATGGGAAGTGGAAATCCTTCACTCTGTCAAGAATTCAGAAACAAGGTGAGTTTCTATAGTAATAATGCACTGTGAACCTTAATCATGCTATCCAACACTCTGTGTACCTAATCATGAGGAGGACCTTGTCTGTAATTTTAGGTACTCACGAATTCTGTGAAAAATGGATCCAGTCATTTCTTTAGCTTAGATTATAGGTGACTTGGGTTACACATGACTGAAGAGCCAAATGGTTCTCTGTCATTTTCTTTAGAAACTGAGAGCTTAATCTGAAAGCATAAAACTATCCTACAACTTGTAAAATTATATCCTGTACTAGGTTTGAAAAGGTTGTGTGCTTTGCTTTCCATCTTGTTTTACCAAGATGTTGCCTTTAGAGTGGCCCACTTGTCTAATTTGTAGGGGTGGTAGAACACAGCAACTAGGTCTTTGCTTTTAAAAATGCCATTTTTATGTGTGAAAATAAGGAATTGAATAATAATAATGTAACAATTTTACAGTTTACATTAAAATATACTCACAAACATTACTTCATTTGCTGACATAAGCAGGTATTTTGTTCTGGTGTTAGAGAAAAGGAAAAATAGGCTCTAAATTACATGTGGTCAAAAATGTATGTATGTCAGCTCTAACAACCAAGGCAGAAATCCAAATCTGTTAGGTCTTAGTGTGCTGCTACTGTTATGTCCCCTAATTCTGTACACTATACCATTACCAATATCTGCAAATGAAATTTGATGCTTCTGTTTATAAAATTAAACCTAATTAGTTTTGACCAGGCCAGTGTGACATCTCATGAGAATTTCGGTTTAACATTGCACCACCGGTCACTTCCTGCATTTAACAATTAGCCAGTAAATACCCATCTACTATTGCACCAAACCTGAGTGAGGTCTGTGACAAGTCATTCCCTTCAAGGAATATTTCGTCTACTGGGGAGAGAGATAGGTAAATAACTCAATGGTGAGAGGATAGAAAGCAAATGGCTATGACAGAATGAGTACGGTAGGCTAGGAATCTCAGGACAGAGATGTTGAAGTCACACCCAGAGGTCAGCTCCCTGAGGAAAGGCCCTGAGGCACAAGCAAAGGTTGAGGGCTTCACTGGATGGACAGCACCTTTGGACATTTCAAGGGGCTGAAAGTTCTGTGAAAGCCAGGAGGCCTCAGAGAGCATCATCCATCATTTTCCAATTGTTCTTCCTTGGAACATGGAGGCTTGGAGAAACTCTTGCCATTTTAACAAAAACCGGTTAGCGCTTATAAAAACTGAGTACTGCCTTATACATTGTTGCCACATAAGGGAGACACAGGCACATTTGCTTGGGAGATGCTCTGTAGAATAGTTAAGAAGAATGTTTAACTCCATTTGACCGAACATTTCCCAAACTTTACATTCTCCAAAATGTCTCCATTCCTGCAAGACCAGCATTCTGCTGAATACACTTTGGGAAATGCTTTAATTCATGCTGAGGAGCGAGAATTTCCCATCCCTTTCTGGGTCCTTCCAGCCTGATTCATAATCAAATTGACATGAGATAGATGAACAGAACAAAATCAAATTTAATTTTGTGCAGGCAGGGAATACACACACACACATACATGGAAATTCAAAAGACAGTCAGACAAAATGAGGTATATAGGTCATTCTGAACTAAGAAGAGGGTAGGGGTCTGGGACTTCAAAGGGAAGAATGCAATTTGTAGGAAGATAAAAACAACAAAAGAGGATAAATGTTTGGTAAATAAATGTTGGTTGAGCCATTCAATGGACAAAGGGGCTTTGGTCAAATAGGCCTTGCTAAGTTTTTCCCAGTCTACTATTGTTCACAGTATTCTGTAGTTATCTGTGGTGATAGTGCTCTTCCTAGGGCAGGTCCTCTACCTATTTTCTTTTTAGGCATTGGTTGGGGAGGTAAAGGGCTCTTCCCCCAATACTGGGGTTTTTTTGTTTGTTTGCTTGTTTTATAATTTTTTTAAATTTTTTATTAACATATAACATATTATTAGCCCCAGGGGTACAGATCTGTGAATCGCCAGGTTTACATACTTCACATCACTCACCACAGCCACATACCCTCCACAATGTCCATAACCCAACCACCCTCTCCCTACCCCCCTACCCCCTGGCAACCCTCAGTTTGTTTTATGAGATTAAGAGTCTCTTATGGTTTGTCTCCCTCCTGATCCCATCTTGTTTCATTTATTCCTTTCCTACCCCCAAAACCCCACCACACTGTCTCTCAACTTCCTCATATCAGGGAGATCATATGATAATTGTCTTTTTCTGATTGACTTATTTCACTAAACATAATACCCTCTAGTTCATCCACGTTGTCACAAATGACAAGATTTCATTTCTTTTGATGGCTGCATAGTATTCCATTGCATATATACCACATCTGCTTTATCCATTCATCTGTTGATGGACATCTAGGTTCTTTCCATACCCAATACTGGGTTTTGATGGCTTTTTCTTCCTTCCAAGTTTTTGTTTAAATTCCAGCTAGTTAACATACAGTTATTTATATTTATTACTTTCAGGTGTAGAACTTACTGATTCATCACTTACATCAATACCCCGGGGCTCATCACAGCAAGTGCCCTCCTTAATACCCATCACTTATTTAACCCATCCCCCCACCACTTCCTTTCTAGTAACCATCAGATTGTTCTCTATAGTTAAGAGTCTGTTTCTTGGTTTTTGTCTTTCCCCCTCCCTGCCATGTTCATTTGTTTCTTGAATTCCACATATGAGTGAAATCATATGGTATTTGTCTTTCTCTGACAGACTCATTTAGCTTAAGCATAATCCTCTCTAGCTCCATCCATGTCGTCGCAAATGGTTTTGATTGCTTTTTAACTCAAACTAATCTTCATGTCAGAGTGGTCCATCTTGGGGTAGCCTGACCCTGGCCTCTATAGTTACTACAAGTAAATGCATAACCTAACAGGATGAATGTTAGCAAAAGAATTATTGGACGAGGCTAGAGATAATAGAGGCCAGTTCATAAGGGGTCTTGTGAACTAAGCTAATAAGTTTCAATTTTATCCTGAAACCTGTAGGGAACTACTAAGAGTTTTAATCAAGGATGTGACAAAATCAGATTTGTGCTTTAGTAAAGTTTCCTTAGAAAACCTTGGAGGGTAGATTTATGACAATTTCAAGGGCTATTGCAGTCTATAGTAAACCAAGTGAAGAGTGAGGAGAAGGAAACCATGAGAATGGAGAGTAAAGAGTAGAACTGAAAGATATTAAGCATTTTACAATCAAGGAGCTTTGTGATATACTCAGTATGGAGGACAAATGTTTTAAATGGGGATGTCAAGAATAATTCCTTTTCTTTCCTTAAATAACGAAAATATTTTAGTGTAATCACATGGTATTGAAAATAAAAAAGAATAGAATACGTATTCTGGAAAAGATGCTGAGTTCTATTTTGGACATATTGTAGTAAAGCACCGTTAATAACTTTAGCAGCATAGGCAAATTGTGTAATTGGCAGGTGATCAGTTGTGTGTGCCTGAGGTTTAGCAGAGCTGTAGGAGAGATGGACAGTTCAGAATCATTATCATGCCATTAGTAGTTCGAGCTGAATAGGGATGAGAAAAACCAAGCAGTCACTTCTAGAGTGAGGTGATCCAAAGCCCTGCAGCAAACAGCAGTATTGAAGGGGTATAGTAAATGTAGATCCTGCAAAGGAGGCTGTAAAGAAATAATCAGAGAAAGGAGAAATGAGGAAGCTAAATTTTCAGAAGATCAAACCGAAGGCAGATTGACCAGTTAGGTTCAAGAATAGTCCAAGCAGGAGATGAATGATGGCTTGAAGTAAGAGTTATAATGGGCTTTGACACTAGGGAAATGCAAAATAAATCCACAAGGTGATACCACCATACAGTTACTAGAATGCCAACAGTTAAAAAGACTGAACATACCCAGGGCTGGCAAGGATATGGAGCAAATGGAATTCTTACACTCTGCTGATGAGGATGGAAAATGTATAGCCACGCTGGAAAATAGGTTAGCAGTTTCTTAATAGGTTAAATATATGTATGAACCAGCCATTCCACTCATAAACATTCACCCAAGACACATGAAGCATATATCCATACAAAGATTTTTACCAGGATGTCCACAGCGTCTTTATTCGTGACATTCATAAAAACAAAGAAGTAACTAAAACATCAATTAACAGGTTAGTAGATAGATTGTATGTTGTCACAATGAAATATTATTTAGCAATAAAAGTTAATGAGCTCTTAATATGCACACAAAATGGATGACTAGCAAAAAAATCTTAGCCAAAGAAGGCAGACATAAAGGAATACATTTATGTCAAGTATATAGAAAACATAAATGAACCAAGAGTCACAGAAAGCAGATAGAGGCTACAGAGGATGAGGTTATGTAGGGAGGCACAGGGAGGAGGGATGACAAAGAGGCATTAGAAGAGTTTTGGGATGATGCATAGGTTTAGTATTTTGACTATGGTGATGGTCTCATGGATGTATACATATCTAAAAATTCATTAAATTATATACTTTAAACATAAGCAACTTATACTATGTCAATCACAGTTTGGTAAAACCTTTTAAAAATAGGGTAGATATCAGTGTTAGTTAGAAAATGAAATTAGGGCTGTTGACTGATTAAATGTGGAATGGTGAGAGGACAGGCAGGATGAGTCTCTAATGTAGGAGTCTGGGTGGGCGTCATATTGTCACCAAATAAATCATATGGATTCAAGAGTAGAAAGATAATCATTTTGACTTAGAATATGTTTAGTTTGAAGTACTGAGAAGGTATACAGATGATGCTGTCTCATCTGTTGAATGTGGGTTTCTAGGCAAAAGGCAGGTCCAGGCATATATATTTCTGAACTGACAACATATAGTAAGTAGATATAAACTGGAGATTACCTGGATGGCTAAAACCCGACAAGTGGCCAAATGAAGACACATTAGGGAACAGAACACTTCAGAAGTGTTCAAGGACATTAGTTACAGAGAAGGAAATTGAGAATGAGGCTGGAAAGGTGCAAGAAGTCAGAGAGGCTGGCATTATGGAAGCCAAAAGAGGACATTTCCTAGAAGGAAGGAAATGTGAACAACATCAAATACTGCATAGACAGGGATGAAGATAAAAACCAAAACACCCCACTGGGTTTGGATGTGGGGAGGTCCCAGCAGATTTGAGCAAGTTTAGATTGCTCGGAGCAGTAGGACAGGAATTCAAATAAGCCTGAAGCCATGCGACACTTCCTCCTTTTTAGTGCGCAGGTTGGTTGTTTTATATGAGTTGTTCTCAGGGACGTTATAGAAGCACTGTCCCTGGAAATTCAGAAACATTCCATCAGGGGACATTGGGCACCTTCCTGGAGAGTCAGTTAGATCCACGGCCACTATGCTGGATGCGCCGTATCCCTCAACTGCACCAATATGGACACAATATGGACAAAACGATCCTTTGATTTTCACTGAGCTGAGAGAAAGAAAGGAATTACCAAAGTAACAATGCACTTACGACAACTCAGCATTGATTATAAAATACTTGCTAAGACCCTACTCTTTGTCTAGTATTTAATAAAACCCTTATTTCCCTGCTTACCCATAAATGATGTTTGAGCTCATCAACTCTGAAATTTTATGTGAACAGCTATTCTGTAAGGGGAAGAAATAGGGCAGGAAATAAGAGCAACTGTTAGCATTTCACAGCAGAACCCACTTCGTTGCTATCGCTCTCGAAGGAGAGAGTAAAGTCCTTCCTTTAACTCAGTAAAAAATATGCCATCCTATGTGTCTCTCTGCTGGAGCTAACACTTGGGCCAGTGAGTTTCAATTCAAGGTATTTCTGCTCTTTAATCAGTTTTTCTTAGAATGGTTTCTAAAAATGCATATATTCACTCAGGAATAAGGGGGAGACCTACCTCCAGTCACTGGCTTGCCTGTGATAGAGAGCAGAATCTCATTTTCACAGACACCATTAAAATATGCACCAGATCGGTAGAAAGAGGCTATTTTCATGTTCCACTCAACAGCTCCATATGAAAACTTCTTTGCTGATCTGGATAAAAAGGAATATGTTGAAAAAGTCTTAAAAATGGTTTTATAGTTTTTTTTTAATTTTAGCCACTGGTCTGATCAAAAACATATGTGCATATAAAATTAATAAATGTATTAAAGTAATTAAATTTTTAAATCTTAACTTGCTAAGTATTTTTTAATTGGACAATTATTTAACAACGTTTTTTGTTGTTTGTTTTTACAAAGCTCTACTTTGAGGATTTGAGGTATTCATTGGTTTGGTATTTTATTTTGGTCATTTATTAAGAAGATAATTATGTTTAAAAAAAAAAAAAGAAGATAATTATGTTTGATTTTATTGAAGATACTTTCTACAGATTACAGTGGAATTTTAGAGTTTAATATTTTTCTTTGTCTTTCAAAGAACACTATTCTAAAAGATGATGTGTTAATTAAGGGGAAAATAATGCTCCATGGTCAAATAAATTTGGGAAATACTTCTTGCTCTATATCCCCTTGTTGGAGCATTACATTGAATATTGGTATGTTGAAAGATCTGGGTAGTCTTAAAATTAAAATACATATTTAATTTTGCCTAACCCAATGTTTGTCATATTTATTTGAACCAGGAACACCCAGGAATCTAGTGTTCCAAAGAATAAACATTTAGAAACACCCTCATAATCCATTGGTTCAAATAACCATTTTCAGACCCTTGCTAATTCAGATCCAATACCAGGCAAAGATTTAGAGACCAAATCTGTCATGTTAATGAACTGATGCCTCAATATTCATCAAGGGTCCAAAATATATAAAGCAGTTAAAGGCTGGGCCTAAGCAAATATTATGCTGAGAAAGCACATAGTTCAGAAAGAGCTTAGCCTGACTCTTAAAAATGAAGGGGAGAAAATCAATGAGATAAGGGGTTCCTTTCTGCTTTCTGAGCAAAACAGTTGAAACAAGGAAATGCCTCTCTTCTTTCCTTTGCCTGGCTGTTATTTTTATGCCCTTTTTGTGGCTAGTTTAATAATTTATTTTATCAATGTCATTGTTTCTGCCACTATTAAACAGATGTATATAGTACAGATGCTTGAAAACATCCATGTCAATTTGAGAATGAAAGTAAATTTATCTTGAAGTAACAGTGATTATACAGATGTGGTTGGTCTTTCTCAAGTAAGCATTTTCTTTCCTTTACAGCCAACATATCAATTGTAGATATAGATTCTAACCAGGAGGAGAACATAGCAACTTCATCTTCTGGAAACAACTTTGGTCTTGACTTGAAAGCAGATGACAAAATATATTTTGGTGGTCTGCCAACACTGAGAAACTTGAGGTAATTTAGTGTATATTTAGAGCTCAGGATTAAGTTTTAATTAAATGGACACTCTGCTCACTAGAGTTCTGAAATTTAATTACAACAGGAATGTCACATAACCTTTAGTTGCAGAAAGGCTTAATTAAAAAAAAAAATCATGTTACATGTTAGAACAACACCAGGATTTAGAAACCCAAGGATTAATTTGATATCTTTGTTGAAGAGACGGATGGAAATCAGTTTCCCTCATAGTCACCTGATGAAAAGAATTATAAAAGTAATTAAAGGTGGAAACTAGAGTTGAATATTCATCTTATAATTGTCGTTCTCCTTGCACAGTTGCTGGAGGTAATGGCACACTGACACTACTTAGTGTTCTAAAAATCAGTCAGTGTTCCAGGATACTGTGAGTATAACCTATTTTAGTGCTAAGCATTAGCATGCTAATGGTATGTTGGAGCTTTCCCATATGCCTAATGCTAAGGCTATATTAGGTATTCTCACACCCATGCCAACATTTTTTTTTTAATTTCACATATGTTTTATAGATAGCAGGATGGGGAGATAAAATTAACTCATAGTTTAATTCAAAAAATAAATGTAAGTAAAAAATCTCAGAAAATATTTCATGTGGTATTTAATTAATGTACAGCTTGTTGTAAAACATCTCATAAGAAATAAAAGTTATAAAGCACTTGATGCTCAATAAATGTTAATTGAATTTAACTAGAATGGAATGAATTGATTTGACTAAACTGTAAGAGTTTGCTGCAAATACAGACTACAATGTTTTAAGTTTTTGTTTAGTTTAGTTAGTTTGTTTTTAGTGGTTATAAAAGTCCTATCTTGGTGTTTCTACTCTAAAAAGACACACCACAAGTGGAGGGAATGTCATAATAATTGAAAAGTATGGTAGTCAGTTCGCCTATTTTCCAAATGAGTGGAGGAATTTTAACCTCATTTTATGACAGCTAGCATACAAACAGTTTTACTCTTCTCCCTGTCCCTAAACTCATAGACCAGGCAACTAATTACCAGTCTTTCCAGGGTTTACATTAATAAGCTTCATGAGGTAGATAAACTGATTCCACATTCATCCACACTATAACGTACTAGGAATGTAAACTTAAAGTGTCTGGTAGGAAAAATCATTGCAGAGCAAATATATTTGAATAGTAATGTAGTGATTGCTCAAAAATCTATGTATTCAGTCAACAAGTGTTTGTTGAACATTTATTCTGTGCCCATCGGAGGGATCCAACAGTTCCTTAAGTCTAAGATCTATTTTGCAAGATCATTAAGTAAATTCCCTATAAGTGAATTAAATATAGCCAAACTAAGGCTATCAAGGTATTGCTTTATGTATTCTAGGGATGACTTGGTTTTAATTCCATAAGGTGATATTTAGGAATTATCTATAAAGGTGTATATGTTGACTACGTGGAGGTGGGTTTATGTATTAGTTTTCAGACTACATATCTAATGAGTCTGTAACTAAGATGTTTTTACTTGCACAGTTCAGCATTTTATAATATTTCTATGGCATGGCACATTATTCCAATAGAATCTTTACACATATATCTGTGATTAAGCAAAGAGCCACGCATTCATAGTTTGCTGTTATTTTGCCCACAGACAGGATCTTAATATGGTGAAGTTCAAAAGATGAGGTAAACAGAAATTATTTTTACATCTATTACGTTCAAGCTCCTTGAGAGGCAATACTTATCAGCTACTCATGAATACTACGGCATAGCAACGTGTGCATTTTCTCATTCATAAACTAGATTAAAATTAGTGTTTTTCAAAATGAAAATTAAAATTAGTGTTTTTCAAAATGAAAATTTTCCCAAGAGAATAGTATGGATAATGGTCATTGGATTCTCATTTCACTGTGATCAAGGGCGTATGTCTATCTTCTGTTCTGTTGGTTTTGTTGCATTCCCTTTTAAGATCCCTGTGAGATACTTTTTAAAAAGACTTATGATTAAAATTTATTGTTTTACTAAAAAAAAATGAAATTATGATTAAATTGTGTTTTGTTTTGTTTTGTTTTGTTTTTCTCTCCCCTTTGACCTAGTATGAAAGCAAGGTAAAATTTAAATTATGCATGCCTTCCTCAAGTGCATGGGTTGGGTAAATGTGGCTTCTTAGATAAGAGCAGTGGAGAAGAAGAGCAGCACCTGTGCAGCTTCATTCCTAGTACATTTCATGAGCAACTAATGCATTCTGAGAGTCCTCATGCTGTCCTTTACTTACAAAGATGCTGCTGCTCACCCACCACCAACTGGGATGCAGTTTCACTTGTTTCACCAGCCGCAGCCACCAGGGCAGATTCGCTCTGCTTTTCTCAGTGGCCCGCGCACAGTGCCCTCTGGCGCCGATACGCAGCAGCACACACGCAAAGGGCAGCTGGTCGGGTTTAGGGGCACAGCGTAGCTCCTTGGAACAGAACAAAGTGTCCTGATGGGTTGAATCCTGGACCCCGATCTCTGTAGCCCCATGCTTTCTGCTGAACTACGAGCCTGTGCTCCCAAATGCTCACCACTGCCTTGCTGCTTTTTGCCAGCCTGCAAATATGCACACGTTTACAGGGCCCTTGCATCACTTTGCAAAGCTGCTTATCTATCGTTGTGTTTATTTAGAATTAGCTATGAAGTCAGATAAAAAGGAACCTCTGGAACTATTGTGCCTAAAACAAGTGTTTGCCTTAATGGTGAAGAGATTTGTGGACAGGCTCCCCAGCTTCCCAGGAGCATTGTAATTCCCATTTGCAGCTAAGCATCAGCATGAAACTATGAGCAGCAGGCCTCTGTAAGCAGCTGATCAAACCCCAGAGATGTGCAGGGCTGGCACACTCTGGCTAGAGCCTGGTGCTTTGGTATTTCAGAGCCTAACTATGTCATCCTTCTGGAAAGGAGCTAATACAGCTGAACTTATCCAAGAAACTTTTCAAGCAAAGGCCAGACTTCTAATACCAGAACATAGAATATTCAGAAATGAAAGTATATACAAAAAAATAATCCAAGTTTTTCTATCACCACGTAGCAATGAGCCCAGTCCTGCTGTTTGCTGACATGGCTCCAAGGCAAAGGCTGGCTTTCAGTGGAAGAATATAAATGTATATATAAATATAAAAGAATATAAAACTCTGGAGTGACACTGTGTCGCTTTGTAGGCAAACAGAGGAAACAGAGACCTGTGGTTACCATTAGGAGGCTGATCTCCATATGTGATTGCTTATCCCCCGTGCTTTTCCTGGCATCGAGCTGCTAAATCATCATGTTTTGAAACAGTTCCTTGTATGTCCATGAAACAGTGGAGTATAGAACATTGAGAAGTGACTTACTTTATTGATAAGACCTCTGAAAAAATGGTGATAAATCGCTCATCCTCTAGAGGAGAATGAAACTTGGAATGAAATTCACCCATTCCTTTCACTTTATGAATAAGATTCTAAGCAAGATCCTCACTCACCCTCCAGCTGGGCATGTTCTTCATAACAACCAACTGACTGAGCAAAAGGAGAAGACCTTGGGAATAAAGGGAAATGATCAAAGAAAATGAAGCAGTTCCAGAGACAGAGAAAAAAAAGAAGCGGAATAGAGACCTGGCTTGACATAAATCACCTGCTACACGGGCCAGGGTTTGAGTTCCTTTCCCACCTGTTTTTCCTCTTGCCCTGTGTTCTATATCGAGGCAAAAAAGGGAATCCTGGCATCATGGGACCATGAGGAGAGAATTAATCATTATCCAAATAATTATCTTGATGTTGGTTGGACAGGTTTTACAGATGCTTATTAACAGGAAAAAAAATACTGTTTTTTAATTAACCCAATAGACCTGTACTATTATTCAATAGGGTAGCCATCAGCCACAGTGTTCAGTTTCAGTTAAATACAATTAAATAACAGTGTTCAGCTTCTCATTGGCATAAGCTTCATTTCAAGTGCCAGTAACCACATGTGACTAGTAACTACTAATTTGGAGAATGCAGAAGAGAATATTTCCATCTCCACAGAAAGTTCTCTTGGATAGGACTACTCTCAACTAGCCAAAGAACTATCATCACTGACATTATGCTAGCTACTGTTTATTGAGCACTTACTGGGTGCTAGTGTGTTTATCTTTTCCCAAGAAGTAAAAATAAAAAGTAAACACTCAAATGTGATTTGGGTATTGAAGCCATTTTCAAGCTTATTGAGAAAAATATATGTTCTGTACCTTTGGTCGCTTCATTTTCTTATTGCACCTCTATAAAATAAGGACTTTGGGGTCAGTCTGTAAATCCAGCATTAAAGTATTTTTCTGGATGGTGTAATCCAAAAGGATGTTTCCTAGGCTTTGTTTTAGTTAAAAGCTTTAAAGAGAAATACAATATTATCTTAATCTGCAGCTGCCCCTTGTCCCCCTAAAAAAGTCTGACGGACAGAAATATGTTCTTCTCAAAATAAATGAGTCCAGATTTTTCCCCTAAATTTTGAGCAAGGTTTTTTTTTTTAAACTTTTTTGGTATGTAGTTTTATTATGCTGCCTATACAATTGTCTACTCCTTGGTACCAAAAAATATATATATATACATTTCATTACGCATATGAAACATTTAAGAAATCTGTTAATTCCTATACCTTGAATTCAAATGCTGTGCTGAGATTATTTAAAAGAGAGCAGGAAGAACTACATAAAGATTCTTTCTGCAGGATGGGGGTAACATGCACTTAATCTAACCAGTACATAACAGAAGCCCAGTTTGCTGGGTACATGTGTGCCCGTGTGCATGGTTCGAGATACGTGTGTCTGCCGTGTGGCCATTTGCTGTATATGGCTTTTGTCCCATAGTAACAAACACTGTACTGACATTTCCCTCATGATGTTGCTTTTGTTTTTCATGTAACTTTTCAACAGACCAGAAGTAAATTTGAAGAAATATTCTGGCTGCCTCAAGGATATTGAAATTTCAAGAACTCCATATAATATACTCAGTAGCCCTGATTACGTTGGTGTTACCAAAGGATGTTCACTAGAGGTTAGTTTGTTTTTAATGGCTTCCTAACACTTTTGTCTCTGATTTCATCTACTTAGTTTGGGGATTCTTACAGGGAGCAATCCCTTGTTAATATATTTTAAATTCCTACCAACCCTAGTCCTAGCTATGCTTAAATAACAAAGAAAGATTGAAGCACTTCTATAAATTACCAAAATCGCATAAATGTAGGAAATGGTGTGATAAAGATCCAGTATTGTGAACCAATTTCCCACATGTGTAATACTTCATAGCATGCATTTTTAATTTAATCTCTCTTCTGGTTCTCTCTTCATTTCCAATATTACTTTTCCTTTTTCCTCATTTCTGTCATCTCTTTTAGATTGATTTTATCTTTGTGTCTTACATGTGACTTTATTAGAGGCCGCAAATTTTTTTCCACAGTTTTTCCACATTCCACATCCGTGTTACACAAATAACAAGTAGCCATTTACACCATAAACATTAGTGCATAACATCTTGTCTATAGTTTGAAAGTCAAACTTCCTTTTCTTTGAAAATGGTACAGATTAGGAACCATCTACAAAGAACATCTTTGACAGGACTGCAAAGTTCCCTGCTGTCAGGTATCTTCAGTAACTTTTCTTTGTTGCCGAAGCAGCTCCCAAATTCCATTTAATTCCTCTGCCCTGACTCTTCACTGAGGGCTGACTCACAAGAGAGAGAAACACACATCCAGGTCCACTCTCTTAAAATGTCCATAAGCAAGAGCCAACAGTCATCAGGAAATATTAGGAAGAAGTTTATGGGCATCCTAAAAGTTTGGGTTTTTTTTTTAATGTTAAATATATCATGTTTATACATTTTAGATTACCCTGATATGACAGAACTATCCATTTTAGTGTTTTCTCCAACTGGAATTACTGTAAGGCATGGCTATAGAATGCAGGGAAATGAAGGGAGAATGAGGAGAAAGAAAAAGTGAATCCATCCCTGAGACATGAGCTATAAAGACTGAAACTGAACATTCAGGGTCTTCATAGTTAGAATCTTCAATTTAAAATCAGCCATAGAGATCCACCGTGAGAAGCTTGGGGATAAGAAATAGGGAAATACAGAACTGAAACTAAGGATTCATGCCGGCTTCTTTAAGAAAGTTTTACCAAGACTTTTAATCTTCTGAAGCCTAACTTTTATCCATGTCCAAAAGATATATGCATGAGGATGGAAAACTGTCCAGAAAATGAATAGCCTATATGTGTAAAAATGATAATTCTGTAAAGGCACTTTTCAGTCACCAGGAATTATTTTACAATTGAAATATGAGGCAGAAATGATGTGGATAAATATTGAAAAGTCTGCACAGTAGTTTTATCTGAACTATCCAAAAGTCTATGATTTGAAAATTGGAAAAGAAAATAGATGATACATTTTACAGCACTTATGTCACTTAACTGGGCCTGGAAGACTGTGGGGGGAAAATGTCCTCTGTGAGAGGATGCCTTGCTTTTACTCCAGCAAAATCCAGGACTTTTAAAATGAGCATTTGAAGCCCTCAAAATGCCCAGCAACATGGGCTTGCTTAACTAAATCCTAGCTCATTCCTGTAATGGAATATCCTCCTGCCATTAAATGTGATGAGAAGGTCTGTTTTCTGAGAGAGATATCTACTACATATGCAGTGAAAGAAAGAATTTACCAAAGAATGTGCCTGTCAGGATTCCGTTTAAATATGGAGGGGAGGAGAGAGTAAGAGGGCAAGGTTATGAAAAATAAATGAATGAATGTGTGTGTAATGAACAGATGAATGAATGAATGAATGAATGAATGATAAAAGCTATATACTTCTACACAGCTTCAAGATGGGGTGATTTTTGCTTTCTCTCCATAAACAATTAGTTGATAGATGGTATCCAAGGAATTATGAGAGTGTTTTCCACAGAGATTTAGAAAGATAGATTTAGACCAAAAGAAAATGTTGTCTGTCAGTGACAATCATTTGTATTTTAAATCAAAAGTACTCAAATAAAAGCAGAGATCAGGGACACCTGGGTGGCTCAGTGGGTTGAGCGTCCAGGTCATGATATCAGGGTTCTGGGATGGAGCCCCGCATTGGGCTCTGTGCTCAGTGGGAAGCCTGCTTGAGGATTCTCTCCCTCTCCCTCTGCTCTTCCACTGCTTGCTTGCGCTCTCTCAAATAAATAACTCTTAAAAAAAAAAAAAAGGCCAGAATTTTTATTTTAATCCAATCTGCTCAGAAAGTTCAGTTACACCTGGAAGTGTGTCTTCAGTTGCTCCCAAGCTCTCCATGTAACTGTGAGTTTCATGCTTTCCCAAACAGTGTATTTCATGGTGACACTGAATGCCTGGAGGAGAGTAAGTGAGACAGAGAAATTAACTTAAATTTTCATTTCTGATCTTTTCTTCTGTTTTTCCCTTTTACCCACAGAATGTTTACACAGTCAGCTTCCCCAAGCCTGGTTTCGTAGAGCTGCCCCCTGTGCCCATTGACGTAGGGACAGAAATCAACCTGTCCTTCAGCACCAAGAATGAGTCTGGGATCATTCTCTTGGGAAGCGGAGGGACGCCAGTACAACCTCGGAGGAAACGAAGGCAAACTGGACAGGTATCCTCAGACCTCATTGATGTTGCATTTTCCCTAGTACTTATATAAAACAGTTATTTTATATGGAGTCTGGTGAGACATTTAGGTTGTATAAATTGCCTTTGTATTTTTAGATTTGCATCATTTATTTCCACTCTCGTCTTTTTTACGGCAGTTCTCTCCATGAGGATTTTCCTTATTGGTCAGCTCTAGGTGTACGGATACTTGTAATTGCACCTATATTTTGTATGGGCTTAGCATATCTATGTTTAAGGAGAGAAAGCTTAAAATATATTCAGATTATAATACTCTTCTCTTATCTCAGAGTCCAATTACTTACTGCATCTGTAGATATTCTGCTAAGGTCCCTTAAATTCTAATTTGAATTCCTTCTAGGATCTATTTCCAAGTTTTGCTAGCCAACGTGATGCAGTCTATTGAATTCTGACCCACTCCAGCCTCTCTGGACACAGAGAAAATGGACTTGGGCTAGGAGAGGGCAAATAGAACCCAACCCACACAAGCAGAGACAGTAGCCTAGGCTCAGGTTCACTCATGACCTGAAGAGAAAGCCCACAGAGTAAGGTGTGAACTTTAATTTTCATACCCCATAACCATTTGGTTCTGTTAAAAGCAATCTCTAAGGCATCATAACTCTTTACTGCCTTGATATCCCTCCAGCACTTTTGATCTTATGTTTTTAAGTATATGCGTTATTCCATTTAATCTTGTTTTTTCAGTGAAAGAGTTCATAGGAATTATCTAGGCTGCCATTACCAAAGAATGGAATGCTTTACAAATATGTCCTTAAATATGCATGCATCCTTATAAATCAGGCTCTGTTGTTTGTGATTTTATGTGTTTTAAAAATCACATTTATCCTTTAAAACCGAGTAGTCAGTAATATGGTTGACCCTTCAACAATTTGGGAATTAGGGACACCAACCCCCTCACTTGGTCAAAAATCCACATATAACTCTTGACTCCCCAGTGACTTAACCGCAAAAAGCCTCCTATTGACTGGAAGCCTTGCCCATAATATACTTACTAGAGTAACATATATATATCTATTATATACTATATTGTACACTGTACTCTAAAAGTAAGCTCGAGAAAAGAAAATGTTATTAACATCATAAAAAAGAGAAATATATTTACAATACCATACTGTATTTATCTAAAAAAAATCCACATATAAGTGGGTCCACACAGTTCAAAGCCATGTTATCCAAAGTATTATATAATAAATCTTATTCCTCTCCCCCCAAAAATAAAGCCTAAACAAAATAAATTTCAAAGATGTATAACCATGAGTAACTTGGGTTATCTCAGGAATAAAGAGTATTTCATTATCAGAAAATCTAAAAACTATATAAACATCTCAATAGCTGCTAAAAAAAAAAAACTATTTGGCAAAAATTAATACTCATTCCTGATTTAAAACAAACAAATAACCCAATATAACAACATGGATGGATATTAGAAATTGAAGAGAAATGAGGAAAAAAAAATGTACTACACACTGTATGATGCCATTTTTACAGACTTCTAATACAAGTAACACCAAACAGGCGCTATTGGCCAGCTCAGTCGGTAGAGCACGTGACTCTTAATCTCAGGATTGTAAGTTTGAGCCCCACTTTGGGTGTAGAGATTATTTACAATCTTCTAAAAAAGTAACACTAAACAACATATTGTTTACAGATATATATGTGAGTTTTCAAAAACAATTTTTAAAAAGCAAGGGAATGATAAACATAAAATCCATGTTAGTGGTTACCACTGAGATGGTGAAGCTGGGGGATGGTTTTGGGAGGAAACTCACAGGAGATGCAATGGGTTGTTTCTTAAATTGGATGTGGTTTTACTGGTACTCATTTAATTGTACGGTTGTGAACATGGCTTCATGATTTACATGTATGTCTCTTATATTTTGAGGAATGTATCAAATAGTCATAATAAAAATGTCCTTTAAAGTAGAGAGGGAGGAAAAAGTGTTATTTTCTCTCATTTTTTAATACACATAATAAGCACTGAATACACATAATATTTAAACTTCCTCTTAAATGCCTTGTCTTTAAATCCTGAAAAATAAAATTATTTTCTCACTATTATAAATGATAAGCTAGTTATAAATAAAAGGACCAGATCAAACATTCTGAAGTAGATTTTCACTAAAGGATATGTGTTTCCTAGGTCATTGTCAGATGGTTAAGCACCACCTACTGTCTCCAAATTTCTCCTCCTGGACACTAAGAAAATGGACTTAAATCACCAGCTTTCAGGATTGGTCTTAAAATAGACCCATTAAAACAATTAAAAAGAAAATATTAAGCACTGTAATGCAAAGTAAATTGGAAATAATACGTTAATGTTTCAACATTTTAATGATAATACTTTTTTTTTTTTTTTAATCTCAGAGTCAGTGCTATTTAAAAGAGGAAACAGTGTTAAATAGTTCCTGTCTGTTGTAGAACCAGTGCTGGTTACATTGACATATTTGCTTTTCCAAAGCTAACGTTTTGATGCCATAGGGTTATCTGTGACTGTTCTGCCAAAGAAGTTCATTATCTCGAGCAATCAGTCCAGCTCAGAAAATTTTAATGGAGTGAGTAGTTTGCAGTTAGTTGCCCCTTTGGTGGACGGTGCGCTAGTCCAGATCCTCTGGACCTTCTGTGTTGGACACACAGCTGCCTAGATGAGTCAGTAAGTCATCGATAACATTCTGATGTTTGACTGAAACGGTCCACCAGCTCAGGTGACCCAGGGAGGACGGAGAGATCATTGTGCAGCATGTGCCCTCCCGCTCCACAAGAAAGGGAGCACGCATGGCTTCGGCTTTGGGGATGAGGACTGCATTCAGGCTCCCTGGGGTTCATAATCTGATCTCAAAACCATCCTGGTTGCTATAGTAACGGTAGCAAGAGGAAAGCAGTCATGTTTGTGGATGAAAAATTGTCTTCCTTCTCTCTAAGTTTGGGAGACAGGTTACACGTGGGTGATAGCAATCTATTCAAACAGCAATGAGAACAAATTGAAGTCTAAATACTCAGAATGCCACGAGATGGGGAGTCAGATCTGAGGTCCAGAAGCGAGCTGTCTGCTTGCGAATATAAGGCAGAGAGGAGGTACTGACACCCTTTGTTTCCAGTGGGTTTGGTGAGTTAGAGAACCCTGTGCAAGCACAGCTGTTACCTGCAGAGTGGCAGATCTGCTTTGCCTCTGTATCACACATCTGCTTTCCACATCCTCTAACAAGTAAAAATGGTCGATGACTCAAAAGCTATTTCCAGCTCTAAGAAAATATTGAGTCTTAAGGTCCCAGGTAAGATCTCTGAGCCAAGGAAACTGCAGTTCTGTCCGGGAACCTGTAAAGCTGTCCTCGTTGAGACTCGCCTTAACCTTCCATGACCCCTTGCTCTTGCAGGCCTATTATGCGATATTCCTGAACAAGGGCCGTCTGGAAGTGCATCTCTCCACAGGGACACGAACAATGAGGAAAATTGTCATCAAACCCGAGCCAAGTCTGTTTCACGATGGGAGAGAACATTCTGTCCACGTGGAAAGAACGAAAGGGTAACAACAGCTCTAGACAACTTGTCCTGACCCCCATCCACTCCCCTGCTCACACAACTCTCTGGACCTTTGCGTGTGGTCATACAGTGCATTGCAGAGCTGTTGAGCAGCGTAATGTCATCTTCTTGACATTTCATACTTCCGCGACCCTCATTTAAATTGGCCCCTAGGAATTCTCTCCACGTTTTTACTCTGTGCAGTTCTCCACTCTCGCTTTGGAGAAACCGACTGCATCTTCTGAAGCTATAGATAAGAAAAATCCCTCCCTCCTCACCTCTCAAATATTCTCCTCTCAAATAAGGTATGCGCAGAGTGAGGCCCACGGAGGAGCTCAGCTGGAACTGGCCGCCTTTGCAGCTGCTGTTTCGTTCAGGTTCCAAAGCAGTTATGGCAGCTGTTTAGAAACCTGTCACAGAGCCAGAGTGTGGCAGGCAGCTGCAGGACCTCCTGAGAGCCTCTAAGTGCATGTCTCATCCCTGCACCCTCCGCCCCCAAGACCAAGGGGCGCTGGGGTCCCTGCAGAGTGGAACAGAGCCCCAGAGAAAGACGGGAACAGGCCGCTGTCCCACACCCTCCCCGGTGCACGGAGGCTGCATCTCTGAGGGGCCAAGAGAGCACTTGCTTCCCAGCCCTGAGTCACAAAATTGGCAGTACCCGCGTTATAAACTGATCTCTCATTTCTCCAGAATTCTGGGGCATTTAATATTTCCTTTATTGGGGAAGTCGTCTGTATTTTCATCAAAATGTTGTATGCAACTCAGGTAATTAATTTAGAAGGACAGAGAAAAAGAAAACAGAAGCCCAGAGACTTCAGCCCTCGAAGCCTTGAGCAAGCCATTTAATTAGACTGAAGACATAGAAAAGACCTGGAAATCAAATGTGAGAAACCTCAAGACTCAGAGGATATTTTTAAAAAAACAACAGTAAGAATGTGTAGCAATAGTTCAGTGAGCAGATGCTATTCTATATAGATCTATATTTTCTAATTATCCTCTTGTGTGTAGAACAGTTTAGATAAGTAATAAGAAGGTTTTATCTTCTAAGTAAATGATAAAGCCTTCCTTGGCTCATTTTTTTTTTTTTATAGAGAGCATTAGATGGTGGGCTGAATTGATACTAAGCTTTCTTGCAGAATGCCTAATAAGTGAGATGTTTAGAAACAATGATTAAGAAAAATAAGGGATGTTTGGACAAACTAAGAACTTTTCCTAACCTAATAGACAGATATTGTGGTCATGGTCTCTGAGGAGGAATGCAGACTGAATTTTCTAATTTGAATCTTAGAGACCTCTCTAAACTATTGTTTTACGTGTCTCCCAGACTAGATTTCAGGTTCTTTGCAAAACGTTAATCCTTCTCGTTGTCAGAAGGACTTTGTAACATCTTTAAATTTTAGAGAATTTCGATAAACAAGTGCAGATTTGAGAAATATGGTTGACAAAAAGAAGTCATTCAGAATAATGTTATTTTGAAAATATTCTGCTGTTCCCCACTGCATTACGATGTTGTGCTAAGGTGTCCTTTTAACAGGTGTCTCTTCAGGAAGGGCATTTTATTATGCCAACTTCACAGCTGTTGGCCATTAATCCAACCTTTATTTGATTAAGTTCGGTGCATAGTACATCCCTGAAAACTGGTCATTCGGTTAATTGACCATATAAACAAACAGTTTTGCCATTCGATGCTAATTAAAGGATAATGCATTGGACATATTAGTGGGTAGTCACTGAACTCTGTGGCAAAGCAAGAACACATTTGCTACCATAATGTCTCGTTCAAAACTCTAAGGTCAAAACACAATCATCACCTATCCTTTAAGCAAGTGCTTCAATTAACTGAGTAACCAAAGATCGCTAACGACCCTAAGAACTTCACCTAGAAACATTTTTTAACACTCCATGCCTATTCTATGGCACTCCCTGTGTCAAACACTAGACACTTCCTTTTAACACCTCCATCTGTGCTCGCCAACTATCTACTCTTACCCTTTTGTGTGACCTCAAAGATTGTATTATTTCGCATTGATTATGATACTCTTGTTAATTTGGAAATACTTGCTTTCTCCCAACACTATTCAAATCATAAATGTCAATTATCGCTTCTTTTCCTGAAGTCCTGAATAAGACAGTAATTTGAATACCACCTTATAAAATGATTGGATTTTTACCAAACGTAGAGGCAAACTTTTCAAGATTGTTCTTGCCCTATTCTCTCTCCCTCTGCCTCTCTTTACCCTCCCTCCCTCCCTCACCATCTCTCCTTTTCTACCCCTTCCTCTGCAAAAATCTCACTTAATTCACTTTGATGTCTAATTCTGTGGTAATCTAGTGATCCCTGCTTTCTATAACTGTTTTGCCCTCTAACCCTTCTGACCCTGACTCCACTTAAGTGGCCAGTACAGGACAAAAGCATTAACCCCTACAAGTCTGGAGTAGATGCATAGGCAAGTATTCTTCTCTGTGAGGGCATTCTTCATACAGGTACAGAATTAGGCTGAAAGCCACAAAGTTAGATCAAATATTTCAGGAATAATCTGGGATTTCCAGAATGGGGATCATGATTTGGACACTGCAACACAAGTATTTTTAACCATCCGAAATATGTTCAATCAAGATAAAATTACAAGGGCCCCTGGGTGGCTCAGTCAGTTAAACATCTGAGTCTTGATTTCAGCTCAAGTCATGATCTCAAGGTCATGAGATGGAGCCCGGGTTGGACTCCATGCTCAGTGGGAAGTCTGCCTGGGATTCTCTCTTTCCCTTTCTCTCTCACTCCGCTCCTCCCCCTTATGCACACTCACACAGACTCATGTGCACACTCTCTCTCTCAAATAAATCTCTTTTTAAAAAAAATTGCAGACTTTGTTCTTCATGTAAATTACAAATGTCTGGACACCTACTTCTCTTAATATCTTCTTGCACATATATAACCCAATTCGTGATCATTTGAAAACAAACGCTTAGACCCATATTTCAAACAAACAAGAAACCGAATATTAGTAATGAGATGTTTAATCATGAAACTCCAAGAATCAACTGTTGAAGTTGTAAGAAAATATAGCTAACTTGTCGTAATACTAATAGTAATGTTTCTTATAGTGCTTTTTGCATAATAGGTCCTCAGTAAAGAGTTACAGAATGAATACTTAAAAAAGAGGAAATACACCAGAATCATAATGGACACATTAATAATGTTCCTCTTTACAAAAGAACTAAATGCATAATCTAGTTTGATGCTCCTAGAATGTAAAATACAAGCAGGATTTAGTTATAGTCTTCCAGCAATGCCTTTATTAAGTAATATAGCTTCCGTGCAATTCTTTAATTAATGTTTCCCATGGCTTAAAGTAGGTATTTTTATCCTTGTTTTATAAATGAATGAAGTGAGATTGAGCAAGATTTAAAAACTGGCCCAGGTCACACAGTTAGTAAGCTTCTACACTAATACTTAGTTCCAGTCTCTTCCTTCCAAAAGCTCATTCTCATTCTCTATCTCCCCCACTGTGATCTAGTAAGAAAGGACCACTGTAATGGTCCTTGGGGCAGAACCTGATCCGAGAGTCTACATCAGAACCATGAGGGCCTCTGGCTCTCTAAAACCTAATCGAGAGCAGAGATTTGCTCTTCCTGAACATTCTTTAATAATGGCTCAAACCCCTCATTAAAACTCTTAAACATTGCTATGTCGTGTTAGTAAGAAATAGCTTTTAGGAAAAGAAAAAAAAAGGTGTGGGGGTTGCAGGGCTACTTCTCAGTGAGTCACACATGCCCAGAAGTGAGTGTTTTTCTGAAAGTCTCTTAAACCACTCACATTCTTAGCAATAAAGTTTGAACCTTCTGATTTTTGCCAACACACTCTTCCAGAGTCTTGTAAAAAACCAATATGTCATTTCCCTCCATGTTTCCTTTGAAAATAAATCCAACCTGCTCCCTCTATACCCCTGAACAATGACATTTTGAGTACCGATGACATCCTTTTTCTTCTTCTTCTTCTTCTTCTTCTTCTTCTTCTTCTTCTTCTTCTTCATTCTTTTACATCTGAACCATCTCAAAGTGGACCAGTTGCTCAGGGCCATTTCAGAACATCTTTGCCCTGGTTTACTATTTCTAGTTCCACATGTGGTTTTTGGTTTTTTTAAAATCAAGTGAGATGACATTTTAGGACTGAGTTTTCCATCTAAGTACTTTGGTTTTCTGCCCAGATATGTAGTAAGTTTTCAGTAATCCATTCGTGAGCCTCAGGCTAGTGACTAATACTTACTAATAGCCTCATGCTCCTTTCCTGGGACTGAAATTCAGAACCTTCTTCCAGAACAAAAGAAAAAATGCCTTTGGTCATTTTCATCATCAGAACTCTTTGTCTGCCTTGATTCTTTGCCCCAGGATCCAAGGATTGTTGTGAATAAGTAGCATGAGATTCTCAATGACTAGGGTGTGACTTATCTCTCATAAGCAAATTAGGGAAATGAACGAAACACTCTCTAAGGAACATCATTGCAAGGAACAATTAGCATGATGCTCTTGCCTGCCTCTTCTATTCCAAAAGCTAGCAACTGGGGCTGGGTGCCTGGATGGCTCAGTTGATTGTTTGCCTTTAGCTCAAGTCTTGATTGCAGGGTCCTGAGATCTGCCCCATCTCAGTGTCCCCACTCAGTGGGGAGTGTGCTTCTCCCTTTCCCTCTGCCCCTCCCCCCACCCCTGCTTGTGTGCTCCAGCCATACTCTCTCTCTCTCTCTTAAAAAAAAAAAAAAGCTAGCAGCTATGTTTTTTATAAAATGCCCTGTAAGTGTTCACTGTTGCAGAGTTTGTCCCCCAGCAAGGAGATAATAGCTAGCACAAACCAAGAAACAAAGAACCAAAGAGCATATCCTCCCCTGCTGTGCTAAACCCACTGAGCCTTATCAGATTCCACATAACCACACTGTACAGAAATCTCAGCTCTATAGGCTTCTGTGTGGGGCCGCTGTCACCAACAGCACCAAGGGTGGGCGTTGCAGGCCTACCATTGCCTTCTTAGTCACCTCTCAGGAAGGTCTGACGAAGGAGGCAGAGGGACTAGATGCTGAGAAACAGTATCTTTAGCTTAGGGTAGAATTCCTAATTCTCAAAGGTTGGCTCCCTTAAAAGCTCCTGGAGGAAAGGGGGAGGGGTAGCAAGAAAGATTTGATTTTCCAAGGATAGCGGAGTTTTGTGCTTAATTCTGCTTATTTTCATTGTTTATCAGCATCTTTACGGTTCAAGTCGATGAAGACAGAAGGCATATGCAAAACCTGACAGTAGAACAGGCAATTGAAGTTAAAAAGCTTTTCGTTGGGGGTGCGCCACCTGAGTTTCAGCCTCCCCCACTCAGGAATATTCCTTCTTTTGAAGGCTGTGTATGGAACCTTGTTATAAACTCTGTGTAAGTACATCCGTTAGCTACTTTTTTTTTTTTTTTTTGGTATGAGAATCAGTCCACACTCTATCTAAAACCAAGGCAAGGTGGGGAAACAATGAAGAACTTCTCATTAGATTTTAAAAGTTGCCCTGAGGGACGCGAGACAATGAAAAATAATAAAAAGTACCTAATTTTAATTCTATTCTACTAGCCCCATGGACTTTGCACAGCCTGTATCCTTCAAAAATGCGGACATTGGTCGTTGTGCCCACCAGAAGCCCCGTGAGGAGGAGGGGGCCGTTCCCGCTGAAATAGTGACGCAGCCAGAACCAGTTCCCACCCCCGCCTTCCCTATACCCACCCCCATTGTGGCACATGTAAGTGTTTATATCCTATTGCTTTCTAATTTTAACCTGTATTTTTAGTTGTTTTCAGAGAGAAGATAATTCAGGATAGCTGGTATGCTCTACTTCTAGAATTAGAGGGAGGGTAACTGGTCTACAAAAACCTGTCCTCCTCACATCTTTCTTGGATTACTTTTATTTACATATTTGCTCTGCTTAAATTTCCCTCCCTATAAAATGGCATGTGTTTTCAGCTGAAAAGTTAGCATAGCACAGAAACATCTACGGAATCAAAAACAAGATCCATGTGTAATATCAACGCACAGAGGCAGCCATATTGATTTTCAGTCCCTTTTATTCGCATTTTAAATAGTAGATCTCATAGCATGTATATCATTTGGTATTCTGTTTTTTAAAACTGGTAATACATAATTAGATATCATACAAATGTGTGTGTCTGATTCTGATGCTGACGGGCCATGTCCACAGACCCAGAGAGGATCTCACAGGACCAGCCAAGAGGGTCCTTGGCTTCTCGAAGGACAGAAATCAAACATGAGCCAGCAGGCAGTGAGAGCAGAGTTTATCAGAGATACAGAGAAAGCAGATATATTCGGAGCATCTGGGAGACTCAAAAAGGAAAGGAGTATGAGTCTCATTTGTTCAGGCCTGGGGGGTTTTTACTGAGAATTGTGGTCCAGTGTACATGTTCTGTCCTCTCAGGCATCCAGGAACTGGTTAGAACAAAGACAAAGGCTCAGGTGTTTCTCCTTGGAGCCAGCGGGCCCTGGAGTCAAGGTGTCTAGGCTGGTGATCTGCAATACAAAAATGATAGCTTTGTCTGGTGCTTCCCACCTGGTCCTTCCTTAAATGTTATCTGTTCTAAAGAAATGATTAACTCTTTGTCCCTTACAAGGAGGGCACAGACTATTTGCATCCTGAGGCACATGCAGAGTGGTTGGGGTCACAGTTCTTAGCGAGAAGAGAGGAGCAAAGGAGCAGAAAGGAGCAAAAAGCAGATTTTTATAGAATCCTTCAGTTTTCTAACTCAAGGACGTCTGTGTCTGTGTGAGTATGTGTATGTGTGACACACACAAAGAGACACACAGGTTATTTCATTGTATGGGAGGTCATCATTTCATTGATGAGAGCATGGGTCCCTGAGTAGACAGTCTGAGTGGCAATGCCTGCACTCTAGTCTACCATGTGTATGAATTTGGGGAAGCTACTTCGCCAGTCTATTCCTCAATGTCCTCATCTGTGCAATATTAATAACATGTGAGTCTAAGAGTTAACATGAAGACTTAAAAATAATGTTGGTTAAATGCCTAGTATATAGAAAACATTTAATAAATGGCATAATTACTATATAGTGATGATCATGACTGCTTCTAAGTGCTTACTATGTGCCAGCCACCACCTAAACAATTGGCATTCAACATTATATATAGTTGTCATAATGGCTCTGGGAACGATAACAACATCCCATCTTTAGTTGAGTTGATAAGAATTATCTGGCCTCAGTCACCCACCTACCCACACAGCCAGTAAATGGCAGGATGGGAATCCTAATGGATTTTCATCCATTAGGTCTAGCTATACAGTCTGGCTTCTTATTACTGAACTGCTTTGTCTTTACAATTTATTCTATTTTTTCCTCATCATGGGCCATTTAGAGTGCCTCTAGAAACCATATTCTGATAAGTGCCTCCCTATACCAAACTTTCTCCTTGTTTATGTTCTTAAAATAGATTCTTGGATGGATAATTATAAGACTAAATGATGAACATACCTAAGGTTCTTAAAACATATATCTGAATTGCTTTTTCCAACATTTCCATCAATTTACATTTCTACCACCAATATATCCAAGGGGTGGATCTCTCTATATACTGAACGGCACATGCATCCTATGTATCATGCTTGCCAATGGGTGAGCAGAACATGCTGTCTTGAGTACAGATTTTGAAAACCCTTGAATATCTCATTTTCTTCCTTAGTTTCCATGATGGAACTGGTTGTTCTGTAGAGCAGTCTGTGCCTTGTCACTAGAAATATTTTGAGCTTATGGCTTCTCTAGTATTTCTTCCAGGATTTGAAAATAGCGAAGTCCTTACACTTTCGGTGCGCACGGCATAACATAAAGACTTGTCAAATCCCTATGTTGTCCACCTGAACCTAACGTGACATTGTATGTCGATGATACTTCAATTAAGAAAGAAAAAAAAAATAGCAAAATATTTTCCCCCAGGGTAAATAGTCAATAATCTCGGCATTCTTCATGTAACCTAATTTCTTTTTTTTTAACATTTTTTAAAAGATTTTATTTATTTATTTGAGAGAGAGAGAAAATGCAAGAGAGAGAGCACCAGCAGGGGGAGTGGCAGAGGGAGAAGGAGAAGCAGACTCCCTGCTGAGCAGGGAGCCCAGTGCAGGACTCAATCAGAGGACCCTGTGATCATGACCTGAGCTGAAGGCAGACACTTAACCAACTGAGCCATCCAGGAACCCAATATTTTATTTTATTTTTTAAAAGATTTTATTTATTTGAGAAAGAGAGAGAGAGACAGAGAGAGCATGGATGGGAGCGTAGGGGCAGAGGGAGAGGGCGAAGTAGACTCCCCCTTGAGCAGGGAGCCCAACATGGGGCTGGATCCTAGGATGCTGAGATCATGCCCAGAGCTGAAGGCAGATGCTTAACTGACTGAGCCACCCAGGCACCCCCTCATGTGACCTGATTTCTAATTCCCTTTTGTGCACTGATCAATATTCTTAAGTTTGAAATATACCTTTCAAACTGTGGCACCTAGAATAGACTATATTCTTCAAAGTGCCCAGTTCAGAGGACAGCAGTACCTCTCGTTCCATTGGTCTATCCTCCTATTTTATACCTGAAAATACTTAAATGTTTTTTTTTTAAGATTTTATTTATTTATTTGACAGAGATCTCAAGTAGGCAGAGAGGCAGGCAGAGAGAGAGTAGGGGAAGCAAGCTCCCCACTGAAACAGAGAGCCCGATGTGGGGCTCGATCCCAGGACCCTGAGATCATGACCTGAGCTGAAGGCAGAGGCTTAACCCACTGAGCCACCCAGGCGCCCCTACTTGAATGTTTTAAACTGATGGATCCTGCTATTAGCTCATCATCAGGTCCCCTATTCAGTCAACCACAATCTTGGGGGCCTTTGAACCACTCGAACTTCTCTCGAGTAAGGTGTCTAAGCCAGACCATCTTGCCTTGGTCCAGTTAATTGGTGGAGAAGCCTGCGGATCCCCGGTGATCACCTTTCTTTTCTAAGGGCCCACACAAACTTTGTTTTAGAGGGAGTCTCAAGCATATCTATCTCTCCATGGTTTCTCGAGATCACATCTTTTCTCTTTTTCTGAAAATAAAGATACTTTCCTATCTGGGACCAGAGATTTTAACTCATTTAAGTTTTCCTGTAACCTTCTGTTCTAATTCCAGTTTCCATTTTCTCTCAGTAGTGTATGTTTTAACTTCTCCAAAACAGAGCATGCACTTAGACAAGACAAAAGCAAAAAAGAAATGGAGTGACAGTCCTGAGGGCTCGTGTACAAAGACTCAGAGAACATCAGGGCTAGGAGAGAATTGAAGATTCTGACTCTTAATTTACACATGGGAAAACAAAGCGCTAGAACATACCTCATGGGCTGTGATCACACACATTTTTGATAGTTGGCGCTAAAACCCAGGTATCTAAATTCCAGCGGCTATCTCCCCTTCTCTTGCACATTATAGTTATTTACGCCATGTGGTCATAATTACATTTCTTAGAATTTCCATCCCTACTGGGTTATGTTTTTACAGTTTCAGATCCTGGAACTATACATATCTTTTCATTTGATTTCTTTCTCTTATTTTAGTTCTTTGTGTGGAGGGAAGTATCTGCTTTTTAAAGATGACTAAAAGTTAGAGGTTTGACAATTTATAAAAAATAATCTTTTAAGAGCCTCCTAAATGAAAAAATGAATACGATATCATCATTGCTAGCAAGGGAGCGATGGAGAAGCAGATCTGAGGAATCAGACATTAATGTAAATGACAGAGTGAGCAAGTATGTGTGGAGGTCAGTCAGGAAAAGTGTGGAGTGTGGGCTACAAACTCACCCCACTCAAGACTGAAAATTGGAAACATGGCAGGGTGTCCCATTAAACTTCATTCAAACAAAATGATTAATGGTACCTAGAAGTGTAAAAACAGGTCTATAAGATACAAATTTTAATATGTCATCACACTCTTGTACATAAAATCTTTCCATTGAAACAATACAAAATGATGATGACATGCGACATTATGTGAAATGGAGAAAACAGGATATAAAACCATACACAATGCATAATCACATCTACATCAATAGATAGAAAAACGCATTAAAAAACCCTTGCAAGAAATATATCAGATGCTAGCAGCAGATGGAGTATGGACTAGAGATGATTCTCATCATCTAAAAAAAATTCTTACATGTATTTTGTTTTCTTAACTTTTTAAAAAGATAAATGGAAAGGCTTTCAACCTTTATTCCTCTGTAGCATTCCATTGGATAGCTGATTTCCCCTCTGGGCAAGTGCAATGTGGCAAATGGCCCCCCTCAACCCCTCCAAGTTGGGGACCACTAAGGACGCATACTGAGCCTTTATTCCAGTGATCTGAGAACTGGGCCTGCCGGTCTGCCCTGCCATAGCCCACCTACTTTTACTCAGTGGACTCTGACAGGTTACCTGTCCTCTCTAAATGTAAGATGACCCATTGAAAAATAAGGAGGATGCTATCTACCTGCAAGGATTATCGTGAGGGAATAAATGATACAAAGCACCCAGCACATTGCATGGCTCACAGTAACACTCCATCATTCTTCTGTGGGAATAGTTAGCCTGTCACACTCAGTGGGAGAGCAAATGCCAGGAAAAAAAGAGAGTGAGGATTCCATGTTTCAACCATTTCAGACTCCAGTAGGATATGGCTATTATAGCTCAAGTGTCACATCATTTTCCATTCTCACCATCTTCTTCCTTTATTTTTTTTAAGATTTTATTTATTTTTTATTTGACAGGAAGAGATCACAAGTAGGCAGAGAGGCAGGCAGAGAGAGAAAGAGGAGGAAGCAGGCTCCCCGTGGAGCAGAGAGCCCAATGCAGGGCTCAATCCCAGGACCCTGGGATCATGACCTGAGCCGAAGGCAGAGGCTTTAACCCACTAAGCCACCCAAATGCCCATTCTTCCCTTTTTAAAATCAGAATTTAGACTGTAAGAATGTAGTTAAGAACTCAAGCTTCCAAGTTAATCCCTGACATAGGAACTATCCTCTCTTTGTTCTAGCAGAGCAGACAGGAACCATCCCCTATTCTCAGTTCCTTTCTTCTTCTCCTTTACACCATTACATCCCTCCCTGCCAATGTCTTACACCATGAGCACGGCATTCGCTAGACCCCAGCACCCTTTCAGAGTTCCCTGAGAAAGCCCCACCCTGTGAAATGGACCATGTCAGCCCTATCATAAAACATGCCAGAATGTCATTCATCAGACAGCATTGTATGTACATTATCTCATTTGATAGTGTGGTAGCCCATCTTTCCTTTATGCTTTTCTCTTCTTCCTTGGCCCATTTAGAGCTGCATTAAATATGCCTACATATTGTATTTGTGGGGATTTCTCAGGGAGGTTGGTGGGTGGGGTTAGAGAGGACTGTAGACATCTACAATCACCATCTGCAGGTGTATATGGTGTTTAGACCAAATCTTTAGAGCCAGCATGGCCCATGCGGATTTGTATATGGTGAACTGGCTCTATTTTTTTACTTGAAGCTCATTGGAAAGTTGAATTTTGAACCTTGAAATCTGAAATGTGAACACTAAAAATAGCCATGAAGAGTTGCTGTGCTGTGAAGGGCTTTGGAGAGTTGAGGGAAAGAAGCGGCAGAGAAGGAAAGAATAGACCAAAGGAAAGCTATTTCTCTAACAGCTTTAATACTACAACTTTAAAAGCTAAGCACAGTCCATGCCAAAGGATGAATCAGTTGGATACTGATACGTATTTAAAGGGAAAACCCCTATTTTCCATACCACAAGAAATCGCTGTTCGGGTGTTTGTGTGTAAATATTACTGCAAATGCCCAATATTTACCAAAAGAGCTCGTGTGCAGGGTGGTAACATAATTCACTTTCTCAATAAACAGCTTGAGCAGGGATTTTATATTTCAGAACATTAAAGTCAGTGCTGTAAAAAGTGTCTTCCACTTAGTATTCATCCATAAAAAGGAGCATCACAAAGAAACCTCCAACATCTCAGATGTGATTTTAGCCCACATTTCTTAGAGGGATTACTGACTCGTGAAAGAAGAAAATGATGTAGTTTTTATGATCATTCATCACTCGTTGCTTTCAAGAACAAAGATGCCAGTTTTGATAAATGCAATTTAAATCCCTGTTCTCACCAATCTGAACTCAAGGAATGCTTGCCTACCAGTCACAGGCTACCCTCAAGCCAGTAACTCGTGTCCAAATGTCAGCCAACGAATAGCCGTTGGGAATGACCACTGCTTTATTCTGACCTGAGATGGAGTAACCGTGAGGTGAAAAATTTTTCACTGTTATCCATTTGCCTACATGCGAATTCCCTCTCCCACTATGCCACTGCTCTGATCAGCACGCGCACTGCCACCATCAGACTCCGCCTCCATCCCCCAGCAAGTCCCATCTGCCCACAACTTGTCCTGGGACAAGCAAGCACACCATGTCCTCCAGATCACATTTTTCCCCTTATGCACTAGCAGTACTTCAAAGAGTCGCCACAAGGTGGCAAGATTGTAACGTCTTGAGATTGATGAGCCTGTGTTGGGGGTTTTTTTGTGTAGTTGTTTTTTTTATTATTGTTGTTTTAATACATTTCAAAGACAAGTGTTTCCAAAATAATACAAGTAAAGTATCACCTCCATAAAGATGATGCCTTCCCTCAAGCTCACATTAGCTTGGAGGAGGAATTTGTCTTGCAACCATCATGCTTTTTTAAAATCTTCCTTGGAAGGGCACCTGCTTGTCTCAGTTGGTTAAGCATCAGACTCTTGATTTTTGGCTCAGGTGGTGATCTTGGGGTGGTGAGATTGAGGCACGCCCCCCCACAGACTCTTGCTTACCAGAGAGTCTGCTTGTCCCTCTCCCTCCCCATGCTTGCACTCTCTTAAATAAATATATAAAATCTTTTTAAAAATTTAAAAAACAGGGGCACCTGGGTGGCTCAGTGGGTTAAGCCTCTGCCTTCGGCTCAGGTCATGATCTCAGGGTCCTGGGATCGAGCCCCGCATCGGGCTCTATGCTCAGCATGGAACCTGCTTCCTCCGCTCTCTCTGCCTGCCTCTCTGCCTACTTGTGATCTCTGTCTGTCAAATAAATAAATAAAATTTTAAAAAAAAATTTAAAAAACAAAAATTTTCCTTGGAATTACCTCATTAGAAGACCCCTCTTCTTGGGGTTCCTGGGTGGCTCAGTGGGTTAAAGCCTCTGCCTTTGCTCAGGTCATGAAATCAGGGTCCTGGGATCGAGCCCTGCATCGGGCTGTCTGCTCAGCAGGGAGCCTGCTTCCTCCTCTCTCTCTGCCTGCCTCTCTGCCTACTTGTGATCTCTGCCTGTCAAATAAATAAATAAAATCTTTTAAAAAAGAGAGAGAGAAGAAGAAGACCCTCTTCTCATATCCTTCTTCCTTAGCTTGGATTTTGCTAGGAAGCAGATTGAAAAAATAAGATCACCTTATTCATGTGCAAAGCACGGGGTACTTTCTGTTCCATCTTACAAATTCCCTTTAAGATATTAGAGGGGAGAAAAAGATGCTTGAGCAGCAGGAGGAGCAGCTGGACCTTGTGAGGGGCACTAGGGAGTAGGGGGGAAAGTAGTCCCAAGCAAACCACAGGGGTCTGTGTCCTAAGTCAGGCCTGGTTTCAGACTCACCCTGGGGAAAGTGAGGCAGAGCAGGCAAGATCCAGTCCTTTTTGCCTTTAACCAAGTGAGAGGAGAGGGCTACACCTGCACCAAAAACATGACCAGAAAAGAGGCTGGGAAATTGTCTTCCCATTTAAATCCAAAAATGCATACATACAAAATTCTCCTTTCCTAGCATTTCTCAGTCCTCTTCCAACTGCCTATTTTATGAAGGAAGGTGATAGATGATTTATTCCAGAAACATCCATAATATTCATCCTATTGCAAATTGATAGAAAACCTCAATTTGGGTGTCCTTAACATACAATGGACTTAGCATATGGGATTTAAACTTTGAGGTTACTGAGTAGAGTGACCTGTTTGTTACCACTCTCTTCCACAACACTGGACGGTCTGAGGACACTGTTTTATTAGCCACCACTTCTACCTGCTGCTCAAGATCTAATTGTTACAAAAATGAGGCTGGGGCCCCTCAGGGAGGTAATCTTCTTCCTCAATTTCCAGTGGCCATGTCATGTAGTGCTTCTTAAAGAACCCTCACAAAGTCCCTGTCCTTTCCTCATCAAAGATTTTCCTAAAATAACGTAAGTAGGGTCTTCAGCTTCTTGAAGATCTGACAGGATGTGGCAGAAAACTGCTGATCGGCTCAGGACCCGTGTTGGAAATCTCTGTCCAGCCCACCAGCAAGCAAGCTTCTTGTGGCGTTGGGCCCTCAGAGCCCAAAATACATAAAGACCAAAGTTCTCCATGACCTACAGCTACTGCCAATAAAATACCTAATCTCTGTAATTCCACTTGGGTCATTAAAAATTCTATTAGAAAAATTATATTAATATTTATATGTAGTAACGAGACAGGTGACCACAACGTTTAACATAACAACCTGCTGGTGGCTTTCTTTTCGGCCACACATCATAGTTCCCTAATTCCTCAGCATCCACTGACATTTCCGATTTCCCAGATTTCAGAGCTGACAGGTTAGAAATGTTTTAGCCAAATTTTGCCCCTGAGGGACTCACAGCAGGGAGGATTTTCTTAGAGATTTCAGAGAAGGACTGCAGGCCACTAATGTGGGTGCCAGGAAATAGGGTGAGAGGCTGATAAATGATCCCAGTTCTATTAATGACATCATTGCCAGCTGAGACATTAAGCTACCAAAGCCTTTCCATTTGGGCTCTTTTTACAGGCAGTGTAATAAGAAAGGGGCCACATGTTGATTCCAAGAGAGGCCATTCAGCTGTGTGAATAAATAGCATTTTCCTGCTCTACCCACTGGGTTTTTGCATATCCATGTGAATTTCTGCCACAGTCGGCTCTTTATAACTGACCATCTCCTGGGGAAGCAAGAAGGGAATACTTCCATGAAGACCAATTTTATAGCATTTCAAACACTTAAAGCCTTTTACCTGCTGTGGCAGAGTGCTCCGTTTGACTAAGCTCCAGAGAAAAGAGAGCAAGGCCTTTCCTCATCAAGTAAGAATGTCCTGTGCACTGATGATTCATCTCATCTTCTATTTGAGAAGAACATTCTGCATCAAAAGCCTGCCTTGGGTGGTTTGGGAACCTCTGCTGAATCAGCGCTCACTGGGGCACTGGCCCATTCTGAGCTATTAAGTACAGATCTTAAAAACAGATGTGTTGTTTGAGAGTATGCAGGTTATTTATTTTCTCGTGTACGGCGTGTTCTCAAAGCCTGCAGAAGCAGCCTGTACTTCAAGTGCTTTTGTGAAAACAGAGAACAGAGGAAGGAATTACAACTTCAGTCATTTGAGGAGCCTCGATTATCTACTGAGCTAAGGGTTACGCTGGCCAAAGACAGTCCCGCCAACCAGGACTGGCTATGTCATTAGCAGGGCCGGGATCAAAATGAAAATACAAGGCCCCTTTTTCAAAAAAGTATTAAGAAACTCAAGATGGTGACAGCAGAGCATTAAACCAAGTAAGCCAGCCCTGCGCCGAGCTCTCCCTCCTAAGAACCCCAGGAAGTGGATCTTTGAACAGTGACAGTTGAAATGGTATATGGTGGGTTACATTAAAAATGTACTGGGTTGCCTAGCAACTGGCTCAGGGCCCGAACGGCCTGACTTGCAAGTTTAGATACACCATCTTGAAAGTCTAAATTCATGGAAGCCTTCTAGTAGACTGATAATTTTCGAGAAAAAGTAATACAGTGGCAGACAGAAATGGGGAGGGCCAGAAGGAACACATTTTTCTACTCTTCTAATTTGGTGGCTAGTTTGTCATTTTCCCCGTCCCATCTTCGAAGAGTATAACTCTTCATAAGCAAAGTAAACCTGAAAAAGAAATTCCAGTTTTTTTCATAAACATCAACAGTTGTTTTTTGTTTTTTTTTTCCTTAGAGGGTAATGAAAACATGAACTGATTCATAAATATTTTGGGGCACATTGATTTGGCAAGTCAAGGGTGCAGTATAAGAAGATGGATTCCCACTCACTGAACATTTCACAGGAAGTGCCTACTATGTAGTAAAGTACAGAGATATGTAAGAGACCAGTTTTCCTCTTAAGGAGCTTCAGTAAGATTACACAAGAACATTAAGCGAAAATAGAAGAAACAATTAGATAACAGGATTAAATTTTTAAAGAGCGGAGTCCATAATCTCCTCTTTCTCTCCTGGGTAATTTTGCAGGGTCCTTGTGGAACAGAATCAGAACCAGCTCTTTTGATAGGGAGCAAGCAGTTTGGGCTTTCGAGAAACAGCCACATTGCAATTGCCTTTGATGACACCAAAGTTAAAAATCGGTATGTATTCTTCTGAGATATTGGGAAAGAACTGATAAACGCAAGTACTGAGTATATGTGCTGATTCAAGTTTTAATCAACTATGCGTATTCATTAACGCGGTAAGCCTTTTAATTCACAGAGTACAGTAGAGAATCCAATTCTATTGGCCTGAGCCTGAGGAGCTTGGTTTTGGAAGTCAGCAGGAAAAGTGGATTTGGAAATCACCTGGAAAGTCCTCCTCTCCGAGAACGTTTTACTGGCCTTTAAGAAAATTCACCCACAGAGGCAACTTAATCTCAGAATAAGAATGCTTTTGTTTCTCTGTTTCATTTTGCACGCTTTCATTTCCCAGCCTCACAATCGAGTTTGAAGTGCGAACTGAAGCTGAATCTGGCCTACTCTTTTACATGGCTCGGATCAATCACGCGGATTTTGCTACAGTTCAGCTGAGAAATGGATTGTCCTATTTCAGTTATGACTTGGGAAGTGGGGACACCAACACCATGATCCCCACCAAAATCAACGACGGTCAGTGGCACAAGGTAATAATAGCCCGTGGGAGGTGGCAGTGTTCCCTGAGGGGGAAGCTGGGTGGCAGCCTTTGGCATTCCCCTGGTGCAGATACAATTTTGCCAGGGCCGATCCTGACTCTGAGGCTACTCTGATGCGGCTGAGGCTAAAAATAAAGCCGGTGCCCCAGACAACAGCCCAACCTTGGGAAGTGTAATCGGACCTGGGCAGGTTTATGTTCAATCACTCACAGGCTTCATCATGGTACCACAAGATGCCATTATTGCTACACAGCTGTGGTTCCCAAACATCTCTCCCCCCCCCCCCCCCCCCCCCCCCCCCCCCGCCGCCACGGCCAGGTTGTTGAAGACATTTTTGCTACTCTCAGTGAGAAATGGGAGACGATGGAGCATGTTAATGTTAAAGCTCTATGTCTTCCATGTAAAGGAGTAATATTTACTCGGAGATTACATTTTCTTCCTTTTGAGGTGCTAAAATGGCCTCTCTTTTATGAAATAATATTTGACAAACTTAAAAGCTGGTAAACAAAAATGGGCCCTAATGGTTCCCCTCCCCCATCATACCCCATACTGGTCTGTGAAAACCAAGAGTCTGAAAATCTGCTGGATCAGGTTTAAAGGGCTCTAGGGCTGCATTTCCACCGATAGCCATTTGGAACAACTTTTGAAACATTGGCCTTACACCCAGAAACTGGTACTATTATGGGCACAGAAGGCTCATCTGCCAGCTTACTGTCCTCTTTGGCATGACTGCAAATAGATAATACACTGCCTGATTAAAACAAAAACTCAGAATTTCTTTCTGCACCTGTGATCGCCTATTCAGTAAAGCTTCCCTCGGCAGACCAATAAAATGTTTAATTTTGAGAGTTTGATATTATTAGGTGGTGGATTTTATATATTAACATACTGTGCCTTGGCATATCCTATAGAAAGGCAGAGAACCTGAAAAAAATACAATAAAAATGCAAAGCCAATCAACTTGTTATCTTGGAAATAAGAAACGGAATCTTCCTGTTTGCCTGGGAACTTATAAGTGGCAAATACAGATCTTCATGAAGGAGCTCTCATTAAGGCTCATTCTCCTCTCTGGCTAATAGAATAAACATGACACTTGAAAAACTGACATATTGTAGGTCCACAATGCATGTGGGATTAAGAAAGGAGGGATTTATTTTTGAAAATTTGTTTTTTTAACAATTGCTTCCCAAACCAAAATAGGTAAATGTAAAATGAGGTCTTAATTATTCTAATCCTGATGTAGATTCATTTTAAACCATTGTTGTACTCCAGCATTAGACTGGGTCACACGTTCCTTTCCCTAAACTCAGATTCAAGTTTTTTTTTTTACACCCAAGCCAGTCTTAACACCCCCGATTTTGCCCTGCCCCCAAAGAGAATTCATACCACTACTAAAATTTCAGCATCAGGGAGCTGGCCATCTTCCTCCCTTCCTTTGTACTGATCTAGGCTGCTGTGGAAATGGCTGTGCAGCCTTGATGTGTTCCTTCCATTCTGAGGGAGAAGTGCCTATTAGGCAGAGGGATGTAGCAGGTCTGAAATTGTATGGGGCGGGGGGCAGAGACCAGGCTTTGCTCAAATGAATGCATGTTTAAAACCAGACATGATTTTTGCAACCCACTTAATTCAAGACAGGGCTCCCAATCGGCAAGGCTCCTGGCAACATGCATGCCTCCTGATACATGGGCTCCCTTGGCAACCTCTCAAAAAGTCTTTAATCTAAAACTCACCCAGGATGATTTTGTACCCTTTTGGAGATGGTAGTCATGGAAAAGACAGAGTGTGGAATAGTCTGTAAAAAATGGTTTAATTTCACTTATGGGTTTCACACATATTAGGCACTTAGTAAATTCATTTTTTTTTTTCCCTGACAAAGATCCAAAAAGTTCCTACATTTACACTCTGCGTAATTGAAATTTATCCATGATTGGCTTTAAGGACTCCTCTTCTTTTTATAGATAAAGATCGTGCGAATTAAGCAAGAAGGAATTATTTATGTGGATGATGCCTCCAACAGAACCATCAGCCCCAAGAAAGCGGATATCCTGGATGTTGTGGGAATGCTGTATGTTGGTGGGCTACCCATCAATTACACTACCCGAAGAATTGGTCCAGTAAGGGTCTAATTTATTCATTGTGTGTGTGTGGATTAAATAACTACTTGAGTCATGTATGTATGTTCAATTATTAGATCATATTAGCCCCTGACCACTTAGAGGTGAATAGGAAATCGTCTTTTCAGAGAAGTGACAGGTTTTCTAGACAGATTTGACTAGGAGAGGTAATATCACCAAAGAGTGTGGACCCTGTAGCCAGACTCCCTAGGTTTGAACAGCTACTTAATGATTAACTAGCTGTGTGGTCTGCAGCATGTTATTTAATCTTCCTTTGACACAGTTCCCTCTTTTGTAAACTAGGATAATAGTCGCAAACAAACAAGAGTACTCTAAAGATTAAATGAGGTAATACACTGAAAGTGGGAGAGTACTAAGCATATAGGAATACTAGAAAACAAGGAAGATAATGTTGATGGTATTGTTTCAGGACTAGAGATTTCACAAATATTGAGAGATGCGGTTACTTAAACTACATTTGTCTAGTATTGCACTGCAGTGTTTAGAGTACAGTACAGGATTCAAAATTTAAAGTTCTCACATTATAAACCAGTGTTCACAAAATGTTTTGTCGAACTATGTGACTATGTGTCCTGGTTTCCTTTGGAGAGCATGATTTTAAGAAATACAGGGGAATCAGTGTTTTTGGAGAATATATTAAAAAGAAATATATTACATTTCTATACTCAGATCATGTGATAATGCCGCACTGTTCTTCATCAAAGACCTCTGTTCATCATAGTTGTAATTCTCAGCCTTTGGCTCCCCTAGTGGGTGATCAGGAGTTTGTTCCTGTCTTACTTTTTGGATATGCTACCCAGGCCTAACAAAATAAGAGTCTCTGGAGAGTGGCAAGAGTGATTATCATGTGTCCTTAAAACCAGATGAAATAGAGTGGAGCACAGTATGATTGCATTATTTTTATGGCCCCTAAACTCTAAATGCTTCATGCAAACTTACAAGTTCTAAGTGCATGTGCTTTTTCTTAGAAAAGAGTTCACTGCTTTCATTAGACTTTCCTAAGGAAGAAGCACTAAGCCAAACTTAATGCTCCTGCCCAAATGGAATTGGAAATTAGATTATGACAAAATGTATATTTAGTAAGGTTACTAAACTATTAATAGAAACATATGGAGCTAATTAAAATTTTATTTAATTGTATAGTTGACACACAATGTTACATTAGTTTCAGGTACACATGTATTTCGACAAATTTATGCACTATATGCTATGCTCACAACAAGTATAGAACCATCTGGCACTATACAAGGCTATTGTGATATCCCTATGCCGTACCTTTTATTCCCTATGCCGTACCTTTTATTCCCATGACTTCTTCATTCCATTCTTGGAATGGAATGTCTATATTTGGAAAGTCTATACTTTCCACTCTTCTTCATCCATTTTGCCCATCCTCCAATCTCCACCCCCTGGCAACCATCAATTTGTTCTCTGTTATTATGAGTCTGTTTCTGCTTTTTGTTTTTTCATTCATTTATTTGTTTTGGGTTCTTTTTTTTTTTTAGATCTTACATTTAAGTGAAATCATATGATATTTGTTTTCTCTACTTTATTTCTTTTACATAATACCCTCTAGCTCCATCCATGTTGTCACAAATGGCCAGATCTCAGTCTATTTGGCTCAGTAGTATTCCATTATACTTAAATACCATCTTCTTTATTCATCTATAATAGATACTTAGTTTGCTTTCCTGTCTTGGCAGTTGTAAATAATTCTGCAATAAACATAGGGGAACATGTTTCTTTTTAAATTAGTGTTTTTGCTTTCTTTGGGTAAATACCCAGTAGTGGAATTACTGGATCATATGGTAGTTCTATTTTTAATTTTTTTGAGGAACCTCCATACTGTTATCCACAGTGGTTCTATCAACTTACATTTCTGTTAGTAGTATAAAAGGGTTCCCTTTTCTCTACATCATTGCAGAAACTTGTTATTTCTTGTCTTTTTGATTCTAGCCTCTCTGAGAGTGTGAGAGGATATCTCATTGTGGTTTCGATTTATATTTCTCTAATGATTAATGATGTTCAACATCTTTTCGTGTGTGTGCTTGCCATCTGTATGTATTCTTTGGAAGACTATCTACCGATATCCTCTGCCCATTTTTAATTGGATTATTCTTCATGTTGAGTTGCATAAATTCTTAATACATTTTGGATATAAACCCCTTATTGGCTTTAAAAGTATCTTCACCCATTCCATAGGTTGCCTTGTCATTTTCTTGATGGTTTCCTTTGCTGTGCAAAAGCTTTTTATTTTGGTATAGTCCTAATAGTTTATTTTTGTTTTTGTTTCCCTTGCTTAAGGAGACATATCTAGAAAGATACTGCAGTGGCTGATGTCAGAGAAATTACTGCCTGTGCTTGCTTCTAGGAGTTATATGGTTTCAGGTCTCACATTGAGGTCTTTAATCCATTTGAAGTATATTCATTTTGTATGGTGTTAAGTGGTCCAGTTTCATCCTTTTACATGTTGCTGTCCAACTTTCCCAGCAACCTTTTTTAAGAGGCAGTCTTTTCCCCATGGTATATTATTGTTTGTTTTAGATTAAATGACCATATAAGTGTGGGATTATTTCTGGAATCTCTGTCCTTTTCCATTGAACTACGTCTCTAATTTTGTGCCAGCGTCATACTGTTTTGATTACTAAAATTTTGTAGTATCCTTGAAATCTAGAAGTGGTACCTACAGCTTTGTTCTTCCTTCTTAAGAATGCTTTGGCTATTTGGAGTCTTTTGTGGTCCCATACAGTAAATTTTTAGTATTATTTGTCCTACTTTTGTGAAAAGTGACAGGGATTGCCTTGAATCTGTAGATGCTTTAACAGTATTTATTTAACAGTGTTAATTCTTCAATCCATGAACATGGAATATCTTTCCATTTGTTTGTGTCATCTTTAGTTTCTTTTATCAGTGCATTACAGTTTTTAGAGTACAGGTCTTTTACCTCATTAGTTAAGTTTATTCCTAGGTATTTTATTATTTTTATTGCAACTGTAAGTGGAATTATTTTCTAAATTCTCTTTCTGCTACTTTTTTTTATTAGTATATAGAAATGTAATCAATCTCTGGGTATTAATTTTGTATCCTGTAATTTTACTATATTTATTTCTTCTAATAATTTTTTTGACTGAGTCTTTAAGGGTTTTTTGTTTTGTTTTGTTTTGTATGGTATGTAATTTGCAAGTAATGACAGTTTAACAGTTTAACTTCTTCCTTACCAATTTGGACACCTTTTATTTCTTGTCTGATTGCGGTGGCTGGGATACTCAGTACTATGTCGAATAAAAGTGTCAAGAATGGACATCCTGGTCTTGAACCTGATCTTAGAGAAAAGCTCTCAGTTTTTCACCCTATGTAACTTAGTTCTGGGTTTTTCATATATGACCTTTATTATGTTATATTGAGGTATGTTCCCTCCTAACCCACCTTGTTAAGAGTTGTTATTAACAGATGTTGAATTTTATCAAATGTTTTTTCTGCATCTATTGAGAGGATTAAATGATTTTTATTCTCCATTGTGTTAAAGGTAGTATATGTTGGTTTTTGAATGTTGAACAATTCTTGCATCCCCAGAAGAAGTCCTACTTGATTGTATTTTTAATATGCCATGAAATGTAGTTTGTTAATGTTTTGTTGAGGATTTTTTGCTTTTATGTTCATCAGAGATAATTGGCCTATAGTTCTCCTTTTTTCTGTGGCATCTTTGTCTGGTTTAGGTATCATGGTAATGCTGGCCTCATAGAATGTATTTGAAAACTTTCCTTCCTTTTCTACTTTTTAGAATAGTTTGAGGGGAATTATATATTAATTATATATCTTCCATATATTATATTAACTCTTCTTTAAATGTTTGGTAGAATTCATCTGCGAAGCCACCTGGTCTAAGACTTTGTTTGTTGGTAGTTTTTGATTACACATTCAATTTTGTTACTAGCAATTGGTCTCTCCAGATTGTCTGTTTCTTCTTAATTCAGTTTTGGAAGTTTGTATCTTTCTCAGAATTTGCCCATTTCTCTAAATTGTCCAATGTGTTTGCATATAATTTTTCATAGTAGTCTCTTATAATCCTTTGTATTTCTGTGGTATCAATTGTTCTTTTTCATTTCTGATTTTATTTGGGTACTCTTTTTTTCTTGGTGAGTCCAGCTAAAGTTTTATCAGTTTTGTTTACCTTTTCAAAGAACCAGCTCTTGGTTTCATTTATTTTTTTTAAAGATTTTATTTGTTTATTTGACAGAGAGAGCGAGCACAAGTAGGGGGAGCAGCAGGCAGGGGGAGGGGGAGAAGTAGACTCCCTACTGAGTAAGGAGCCTGATGCAGGGCTTTTTCCCAGGACTCTGGGATCATGACCTGAGTCAAAGGCAGATACTTAACTGACTGAGACACCCAGGCACCCCATGATCTTTCCTATTGTTTTGTCTTTTTCATTTATTCCTGCTCAGATCTTTATCATTTCCTTTCCTCTCTTCACTTTTGTTCTTATTTGTTCTTTATCTAGTTATTTTATACATAAGGTTAGATTTTTTACTTTAGACTTTTTTTTTCATGAGGTAGGCCTATCAATTGCTATAAATTTCCCTCTTAGAACTGATTTTGCTGTGTCCATTGTATTTTCATTTTTAATACCTTCAGTGACCTGATGGTTTAGTTGCAAGCTGTTTAGTGTCCACATATTTTTTTTCAATTTTTTCTTGTGACTTATTTCTAGCTTTATACCATGTGACCAGGAAAGATGCAAATGATGTCAGTCTCTTCAGTCATATTTTGTGGCATAACATGTGATCTATCCTAGAGAATATTTAATTTGCTTTTTTTTTTTTTTTAAGATTTTATTTATTTGACAGACAGAGATCACAAGTAGCAGAGAGGCAGGCAGAGAGAGAGAGGAGAAAGCAGGCTCCCTGCTGAGCAGAGAGCCAGATGTGGGGCTCGATCCCAGGACCCTGGGATCATGACCTGAGCCAAAGGCAGAGGCTTTAACCCACTGAGCCACCCAGGTGCCCCTTCATTTGCTCTTAAAGAGAGTGTGTATTCTGTTGTTTTGAGATGGAATGTTCTGTGTATATTTGTTATGTCCATCTGATCTAGTGTGTCCTTCAAAGATACTATTTCCCTATTTTCATGGGCAAATTCTGATGTATTTGTTGATATAAGTAGGGTATGAAAATCTCCTGCTATTATTGTATTGCTGTCAATTCTCCTTTTATGTCTGTTAATATCTGCTTTATGTACTTAGATGCTATGATATTGGGTGAATAGATATTTACAATTGTTATATCCTTTTGCTGGGTTGATCCCTTTTCATTGTGTGATGTCCTTCTTTGTCTCCTGTTAATCTTTGTTTTAAAGTCTATTTTGTCTAATTATAGATACCCCTGCCCTGGCTTTTTTTTTTTTTTTTTTTTTTTTTCCTCTTCTATTTGCTCCATATAGCTCTTTCCATCTTTTCACTTTCAGTCTTTAAGTGTCTTTAGGTCTGAAGTGAGTGTCTTGTATATAACGGATAGATGGGTCTTGCTTTTTTTACTCATTTTACCACTCTCTGTCTTTTGATTGGAGCATTTAGGTCATTTATATTAACATAATTAAATATGTACTTAATGCCATTTTGTTAATTGCTTTCTCATTGTTTCCGTAGTTCTCTATTTCTTTCTTCTATTGCACTCTTTGTGATTGACAACTCTTTGTAGTGTCATGGCTGGCTTTCTCTTTGTATTTTTGTGTATCTATTATATGTTTGGGGTTTGTGGTACATAGCAGTCCCTATTGATCACCATTTAAAGTCAAACACATTCTAAAGGAAAATATTTATTCACTCCTCCACATATTATGTCTATGCTGTCATATTTTACCTGTTTTTATTCATAGTTTTCTTACATCTAATTATACCCTTACCCTTTAAAGAAGTCCATTTAACGTTTCTTACAAGGCCACTTCAGTGATGATGAACTCCTTTTTCTCTCCTTCAATTCTGAATGATAATCTTGCTGGGTAGAGTATTATTATTAGTTATAAGTTTTATTTTTCTTTCACACTTTGAATATATCATGCCACACTCTTCTAGCTTGCAAAATTTCTACTAAAAATTCAGCAGATAGTCTCATGGGATTTTTCAGTACATAATTTTCCTTCTTTCTTGCTCCTCTTAAAAATTCTCTCTTTATTTTTAATCTCTAGCATTTTAATTATTGTTTAGAACTATCTGTGTTTCTAGAACGTGGAAGTGTATTTCCTTTCCTTGGTTAAGGAAGCTTTCTGCCACCCCTATAATGCAAATGTTTATTTGCTTAATGTTGTCCAAGAGATCCTTAACCTATCCTATTTTTTAAAAATTCTTTTTCCTTTTTGCTGTTAGCTTAGCTGTTTTCCATCACCATCTTCTAAATTACTGATCTGTTCTTCTGCCTCTGTTTATCTCCTGTTATTCCCTCTAATGTGTTTTTCATTTCCGTTATTATATTCTTCAAAACTGATTTGGTCCTTTTTATATTTTCCATCTCTGTTGAAGTTTTCACTGAGTTCTTCCACTCTTCTCTCCAGTCCACTGAGTATCTTTACAATCATTAGTTAAAACTCTTCATTAGGCATCTTGCTTATCTCTGTTTCATGTAGTTCTTTTTCTGAAGTTTTGTCTTGTTCTTTTGTTTGGAACATATTTCTCTGTTTCCCCATTTTGTTTGACTCTGTGTTTCAGAACAGCTACTTCTCCTAAATTTTAAGGAATGGTCTTATGTATGGTCATCCCCTGTGCAGATTGTGTGTTCCTGGTGACCCCTGCTGGCTGGCATGGGCTGGGGGGTCCCAAGGCACTCTGTGCTGGAGCTGAACTGGGTATGTACTGGGGTGGTCCTGAGATTCTATGTACAGAGGGTATTCTGATAGGACAACTGAAGCTGAAGTATGTACGATCCAGGGGTTCCCAGGGCTCTCCATGCAGAGGACACCCTGGCAGGACAGCTAAAGTAGGTATATGCTGGGGGCCTTTCTGCAGAGGGGGCCCTCCTGGGGTGGCTAGAGCTGAAGTTGGATACAGGCTGGAGAGTCCTGGGGTGCTCCCCATGGGGGGTGGTCCCCTGGTGGAACAGCTGGAACTGAGTCAAGCATGGCCTGGAGGTTCCTGGGGCACTCAGTGCAGGGAGCACCCTAGTGGTGCTCAGTCAGGCATCAGTCAGAAGATCTTGGAGTGGTCTGTGCTGGGCTTGCCCTAGCATGCCGCCTGGAGTGTTTCAGTATGCTTTGTTCCTGTGTAATCGTGGTGTGACGGCTGGAGCTAGAGGAAGCACTGACCAGTGGTGTCCCAGTGTGTACCACCCTGGGGTCATCTTGGTAGGACAGCTGGAGCTGGTGTAATCTATGGAGGCAATAGGCCAGCAAGGGTCCTGCTGTGCTCCATGCTATCAACGTGGAAGGGGAACAGGAGCACCGGGGTGGCTCAGTTGTTAAGCGTCCACCTTCGGGGTGCAGGGATCAAGCCCCACATCAGGCTCCCTGCTCAGTGGGAAGCCTGCTTCTCCCTTTCCCTCCGCATCTCACTCTGTCAAATAAGTAGATAAAATCTTTAAAAAAAGGCGGGGGGTAGAGGGGAACATAAATCATGGCTCTCACTAGACCAGACCACTGACCCAGAGAGTTCCAGCAGCTCCCCAGCCATTTGGCAGTGTTCTGGAGCTGAACCTTTTAGGTACTAGTTGCTCTTTCTGTAGAGGAATCTGTTCTCAGTCCCTCAGCACTATCCCTCATCACTGCTATTCATAGCATTGGGGGTGGAGGTTCCTTTCATTGCTATGTCTCTTGCCATTCTCTTTACCTTTCGTTGTGCTATGCAGTCAGCCTTCGATTCTTCTACGGGAGGAATTGCTTCATAAGCAGTTATAGATTTAGTGGGTCCATGGAAGTGAGTTCAGGATCTTCCTACATCACACCGTCTTGGACCAGATCCAGCATAAGAGACTAATTAAAAGTTATGATATTCACATGGAGCACATAGTTCTGCAAACCAGAGGTCCCATTAGAGACACAGTGTACACTATTTAGAATATCAGAACAATCTAGACACAGGCAAGATACATCCTAGTGGAAAAGCACAGCACAGGATTCTCTGCACCCTTGGTGGGGAGCTTGGGGTGATAGTACAGCTCCAGGTAGTTTGGAGGCTACCTTAAGACAACTGGCCAATGATTGCAAGCACACAGCATCCCCACAAATTGCTAAAGGCAAAGTTCTGGTAAAACCTGATATTTGTTTTTTTCTGACCTGAATATTTAGGTGACCTACAGCATTGATGGCTGCATCAGGAATTTTCAGATGGTGGAGGCCCCTGCTGACCTCGAACAGCCAACCTCCAGCTTCCATGTTGGAACATGTTTTGCTAATGCTCAGAAAGGAACATATTTTGATGGAACAGGTTTTGCCAAAGCAGGTAAGGCACTCCCATTTTCTTCCTGTTGAATATTAAGTATGTACCAATATTAACTTCTTGCTTACAGGGGAAAACAAAAGCCCTGGATTTCTTAAATTAGTATACCTAAACCAGAAATAAAAATGTATTGAAGTAATAAAAATGTCAAACATTAAGGTATCTTATTCTTAGGCAAACTAATAGAAAAAAAAAAGTAAAAGGCTATTTGGAAAGTTCATTTCATCTTCTTCCCTAGAGATCAATATCAAAATAAATTTAATTCTACAAGAAGGTCTATATGTTTACACATGTAATTTATCTACTTTCCAGTTTTCCCTGTCTACATTTCTGAAAATGAGATAGCATTTTTCTTTCTTCCTCTCTTCAATTCTTTGTGAGGCTTCATGTCATAATCACCCACTCATACACCCAATACACACATACTAGTGTCTATGTCTCGTTGATGGGGATGATGGCTGGTCCTTTTCCCCTGACTTTAAGGATCTGCCCCTTCTAGTGAGCATTTCCAGACCAAGTCTGGATCTCTGATATTAAATGCACAATTTGGAAAAAAGGAAAGAAAATAAATTCTATATAATAACAAAAAAAGACATTAACATAGACTATTTAGTCCTAGGGTTACCATAGATACATGCATTTATTTTTAGAAAAGAATTAATGCACACATAATATATAGAAGTTATCATGGGAAATGGAAGTAAATAAGGTATTGTTCCTTCCTTCAAAAATATCCTATCAATAGGTAAGTATTGGTCTGTTCAGAAATCATAAGAAGTCAAATAAAAAATATTTAAAACTATAAAAAACATACAAGCAATTTTCTGTGGATATTTAGAAGAAAAATTAATCTTGGTTGGGGAAATCAGGAATTGACATTTGAGTTAGGCTTTAAAAGTGAGATGAATACTCACATGCAAAAGTTTTCAGAGATGGAGGGGCAGGGCCCTCGAACAAAGAGTAAAAGTGGGACATTTCACCTATAGCAGAAGCAGAAAAGAGATAAACAAAGGATACATTAAACATTAAAACACTGGGGGTAATGATGAGTCCAATATTGCACATGCAGTGAAAATCCAGTCTTCCCCAAGATTTCTGCAAACTCACAGATGGCTGGCATTCTCTTAGTCAAATTTGATGGCAAGTTTCAGCGGTTGATATACAGACTTGCCATTCTGCCTGGGCTCTTTTGGTTCTGGATCAAACTGGACCAGAAAATGAGGCACTTCCCCAATTTCCAACAACTCCTGCCATCCCCTCAACAGACAGTGTAATACAATTTATATAAGACTTGGACAGTTAGAAAAGTTTATGTCACTGGAAAGATACAACTTCAATTAAACCTTTAAAAACTTTTCAGCTACCCGATCACTGTGGCTTTTGCTGTCCACTTCACTTTCTCTGTCTTCAGCTGAACTGCTTCATGTTGTTCCTTACTTCTCCATTTCAGGGATATGTTTTATTTTGCAGAACAATTGCTTCTTTTTCTCTTGAAATCTGCTCCAAATCCACCTGTGCACATTGCAAAGCCATCAAGGTTCTGAGTAGAACAACAAGTTTTTCACATAAGCGACACTACCCCTCACGAGAGACAATTGTGGTTACACACAGCACTTATTTCTTGCCTAATAAGTAGAAGACATGCAGAAAATTTCCATGAGTTCTTCCCTAGCACTCCATGCAGTTCATGTGGTCTACCTGCTCTTAATGAATGATTTTGTTTCTAAGAGGCAGATCTTAAATATTTTCTAAAAGATTAAATAATGTATCAAATATAAGAAATTATAGAAAAATCTTGCCTGTATGAACTGGAAACATCTATTTGTGTCCCAGATTCTAATCCTTCAAAACTGTGCTTGTAATTCCTTTCTTTATTAATAAAATGGGAAGGTTTGAACCCTTTCAGATCACTGTCGCACAGTAATCTTAAGAGTGACCTGGTAAAATCTTACTGAATAATCACTGAAATGCTTGACTTAATCTAACAGTAGGACTTCGAACATAACCATACAGTGCTGTGAGATTCTTTGAGTTAATCTCAGTGTGGGTTCATCCATTTATTTATTCAATAACTATGTATTAAATCTCCCTGTGTGCCAGATACTTTGGTAGGCACAAAAATAAAATTGCCCTCCCAGAACTTACATGCTAGGAGTGAAGGCAGCCAAGAAAATAAGCAATAACTATAAAGTGTGTCATATGATACAGTGGTTGGAAGTATGGGCCATAAGAGAGTCTGAAACTTATTATAATTGACTAACATCTGAACTGAAATCTAAACCATGGCTTTGTACAAATTTGAATTAACAATCCCTAAACTATAATTCATGGTTTTTTAAAAAAAAAAAATCTTCATTTTACAGTTGGTGCATTCAAAGTAGGATTGGACCTTCTTGTAGAATTTGAATTCCGCACAACTAGAACCACTGGCGTTCTTCTGGGAATCAGCAGTCAGAAAATGGATGGAATGGGTATTGAAATGATTGAGGAAAAGGTGAGTGTCAGTTTTCAAACTGTTTCTGATTTCCTCACAACGGTGTTGTTCATATGTAAGAACCTCTTTGTGAAGCCCTACTGTGTTCTTTGTTGGGAGATACTAGATTATATCTTTCCATCCTTCTAGATTATCTCTAATGTGTGTTTTCAGCATACTTACTCTGTAGACCAGTGTAAACTCTTGATGTGCTAATTCTACAGTAAGCCAACTGTGTTAACGAATAATGGGCCAGAGGGTTTTAGATCTCTGGCTCTTACTGTGTTGTTAAAGGTACATGAATACCCTGTATGTAAAACTATAGATTCCAATGGAAAAAAGAGGAGGGGGCCTGGATTGTCTAAAATCAGTCTTTGCCTCTACTAACCCAGTGGGCACTTCTGAGACTTCAAGATGGCCAACTGACATACCACTCTCTCAGTGGTTATTTAAAAGCATCTTGATACCATTTCAAAAAAAGTGCAGATTTATACTCAATTTATATTAGTATAATAAATTTTGTCAATTTGCTTACAATGGGTAAGCTAATTCTAAACACATCTCCAGTCCCTGGCTGCCTCTGAACAGCATCCTGCAATGAAATGACCTGTGTATATACTTTGTACAGGCAGCAGGTAAAGAGGCAGACAAAGCAAGAAGTTACCCAAGTTTTCTATCTGGCTCTTAAATAGGAATCATACTACATCTCTGGTCATATTTCCACTCATACAGTGTTGTGGCCTCCCAAGAAGAAAGACCACATGGTAACCTCAAATATGCTTTCCATTGCCTCCTCTCCCCCTCCTGTCTTTAAACCATCATCAGAGGCGAAAAAGAAAAAGGGGGTGGGGTGAGGCTAATAGCTTTGTAGATTTTCAAACACGTTCACTACATCTTAGAGTAAGCTTCATTTCATCACCTGCTTACAACCACTGTTATTATCAATTTGTTGGGGTAACAAGTTCCAATACAATGCATGTGTATTTCTTACCAAGTCCTGCTATTACAAACTTTACTCAATGTAGTAAAATCTTAATCTTTGCATTACCATTTAATTTACAAACATTTCACCTATTGCAGTTTGTCCTCTTCTCTTTAAAGCCCTTGTGTCTTTCTTTTACCTTGTCAAATGTGTTGCCAGACTGACTGTTTTTAATGTTTCAATATGTTTCTTTGCTTCATCAGCTTCAAAAGAATTCTGTCATCTCAAATTTCAGGGACTGTGCCATGTTACTGAAAACAGATTTTTCTCATTTAGACATGAACTTCCAATCTAAATTTTTCATTGTTAAGAATTTAACTGGCCTCCTGGCTCAAAGTCTTTGGCACTGTGACAGGAAGCCTGCCCAGGGAAAGTAATTGATGTTATTCTCAATCTTGCATATAAAATGGAATCCATGAAGGAAAAAAAGAATATATGCAATTAAAACATCAAAAGCTTACAATTAAAAAAAATAATCCTCTAAAATGAATTTGTAAATCGAATGAATGAATCACTCTAAACATCTTTTAAGAAATTTTGTAAGGTTCATTAAGAACTCTCACACTCTGTAAAGATCTATGGTAGGATTTGTCCCTGTGCATATGAGGTCCTTTTTTTTTGGTCAGCTAGCCTCAAATTATAGGTCACATTTTCTGAAAGCAGAATTATTATGAGTCTCACACATCTTGCCTATTGCTCCCAACAATGCCCAGAAGCAAAAAACATACTTTGTGACTCCTGGTTATTAAATTTTATTTTAACTTTGGTCAACCTTTTTTTTTTTAGTTTTAAAATGCCCCAGATATATTCATTTCTAACTCTTCCGGCTGATGACTCTCCTAGAAACATAACAATTTTTGCTATGTGAATCATCATGATACCTTTCTAATGATACCATCTGTGACTGTTTGATTTCCTACTTTCTAGCTTATGTTTCATGTGGACAATGGCGCCGGCCGATTCACTGCTGTTTATGATGCTGGGATCCCAGGGCATTTGTGTGACGGAAAGTGGCATAAAGTCACAGCCAACAAGATCAAACACCGCATTGAGCTTACAGTAGATGGGAATCAAGTGGAAGCCCAGAGCCCAAACCAAGCCTCTACATCAGCTGATACAAATGACCCTGTGTTTGTTGGTGGTTTCCCAGGTGAGTCTCATCTACTCCAGCAAGAATTTCTTTGCTGTTACTGGATTTAAAATATTTTTCTGTAAATATGTCCAAGAATGTGTGCTTAAGTATACTTCTTAGCTTTAGAATCTACTCCCATAAATAACACCTTACCTGAAATTTCCAGTGCGTAAAATGAGCATATTACTTATATAAACCACATGGGACTGAACTTTACATGATATCCCCCAAAGTTTCATTCATGGGGAGATGGGGGCTAGAGGAAATGAAGTTGGCTTATAAAAGATAAGAGGCATTTAAGAGCAATGAAGGCCAGAGTTGGTGTTCTTTCTGATTTTTTGAAAATTAATATACCAAAGGAATTATAAAATGTAATGGAACTTATTTCCTCAAGTTCTGGAAATCATTGGGTTAAACCAGCTAATTTCCCCCTTAGGTTATTATAGAGTTTATATTACAAAGAAACCCAAGCAATAAATCTGCATTCAAAATCCCTAACCTGCACATGAAGTATAACATCGAAACCACAGAGAGTTACCAAAAGTGCCCATAAACAAGAGTGCCCAACTTGATGAGAAATAACCCAACTGCCTCTTTATAAATACAGCAATAACACATTCTTTGAATGGTCTTTCAGCATTTTGTCAAGAGAAAAATGGTTTCTCTTTATATAAATTCCCATTTATGTAAAGCTCCTCTGCTTAACAAAACAAGCAAAATGTATATTCAGCGGTGGTTAGTGGAGAAAAAGATACCGGAGCAATGGGGACCAGTTCACAACTCCTTTTTCCAAAATTGCTTCTAAGTTTGTAAAGAACCTACTTCCGCTTCAATCAGGATAACCCCGAAATATTATGAAGGAGACAGTGTATTTCTCCATTCATGGTCTATGAAATGGGATCCTAGTTAGCACCTGCAAGGCCTGCTGAAAGAATGGAGTGTCTTCTTAGCAACAAAAACAAAATCTGTGTGAGTTTTCAACCAACTTAACATTTGGGGATGTATTTTTACAATGTAGAAAACTAATAAAGTCACCATTAAAAGCCTATATCAGTAAAGTATTTGGTCAATTGAATTCTTTCATTAAATCCCATAATATGTCACAGCTATAAATTTATTCATTCCAAACCAAATTGCTATCTTAAAATACATAATTTTACATGTCTCCAGATTTCAGAACACATAACTATAGAAATGCTATAGGTTTAACTGTGAGCAAAGCTAAGAACAAAATCACTATAACTTTACCTAAAATGTCCAGTTAACAGCTAACTTTAAAACATTCCCTTAAAAAACTTTCAGGGAAGATGGCAGAAAGGACTCTAAGCTCACCTTGTCCCATGGACACACTAGATAACATACACATCAGTGTAAATAACCCAGAAAATGAACTGAAGACAGGAAGAAAAAACTCCACAACTAAATGTGGAGAAGAGGCCACATTGAAGAGGGTAGGAAGGGCACAACCCCAGTGAGGAGCTGGGTTTGCCATTGGCAGAAGAGAGGGAAAGAGGAGAGAGTAGACTATCACACTGGGGAGACTGCATAGGAAAGACAAATCCTTATAATACCTGGCTTTGAAAATCAGAGAGGCCAAATTTTGTCAGTTCTTAAAAACCACCAGTAGGATGTAAAGCCTGGAATGTTAAAAATCAGCAGACCTGACTCTGGGAGAGCCAGAAGAATGGTAAGAAGTCCCCACCCATAAAGAGAGAGCATAAGAAAGAGCCTGTGGAAAAAGAACAGCAAAGAAGCAGCAATTTACAAAACACCTGGGACATATAGCAGGGAGTTATTTACTGTCCCAGAGAGACAGAGATTGCTACAGACTATTCCAGGAACAAAGAAGCCAGCAGATGCTGTTTCCTTCCCACCACAGACACACTGCCACCAGCAGGAACCAGTGCAGACCCAACATTCATTACCTAACTTGCTTACACCAAGCCCCATACACTCCAGCCTGGCCTGCTCCAGTCTTGGCTCGCTCTGTGACCTCCCTACCTCCAAAGACCAGCACAAACTGCCAACACTGCATCTCCCAATCTCATGCTTTGCAGGGCCTCCATGCCAGCAGCAGTGGCCAGTCACTTCCCACAGAGGGCATATGTGGCATGTTAAAACTGTGCACCCTGCTTACCTGCATTTTGCAGATTGGCCTGGTCACAGCCACAGAGGCACATTCCCTCTGGCAGGTGACCAGCTCTGCCTTGTTAAAAGGGCATACTCACCCACTACTTTTGAGAGCAAGAGACTTAGCCAACTTTCCTAACACAGAGATACAGAGAGTTAGACAAAATAAGGAGACAGAGGGAAATGTCCCAAATGAAAGAACAGGACAAAATTACAGCAAGAGACCTAAGTGAAATATAGATAATATGCCTGATAGAGAATTTACAGTAATGATCATAAAGGTGCTCACTGGACTTAAGAGAAGAGTGGAGAACATCAATGAGACCCTTAACAAAGATAAAAAAAAAAAAAAAGAACCAATCAGACATGAAGAACACAATAATTGAAATTAAAAGTACCCTTTTGTACTTTTATGTAATAAATGTAATAAATAGCAGATTAGCAGAAGCAGAAGAACACATCAGCAACCTGGAGGACCAAGTAATGGAAAGTAATCAACCTAAGCAGGTGAGAGAAAAAAAAAATTATGCAAAATGAGAATAGACTTAGAGAACTCAGTGACTCCATCAAGAGTAAGGACATTTGCATTATAATGATCTCAGAAGAAGAATAGAGATAAAAGGGGGCAGAACACTTATTTTATGAAATAATAGCTGGAAACTTTCCAAACCTGGAAACCTGGGGAAAGAAACAGAAATTCAGACCAGGAAGCATAAAGATCCTCAACAAAATCAACCCAAGGGTTCCACATCAGAACACATAGTGATAAAAAGAGAAATTTAAAAGAAGCATGAGAAAAGAAAATGGTTATATACAAAAGGAAATCCCATAAGGCTATCAGATTTTTTAGCAGGAACTTTGCAAGCCAGAAGGCAGTGAATAATATATTTAACATGCTAAAAGGAAAATCTGCATCTAAGAATTTTCTATCCAGTAAGGCTATTATTCAGAATAGGAGAGAGTTTCCCAGACAAACACAGGTTAAAGGAGTTCCTGACCACAAAATCAGCCTCCAAGAAATGTTAAATGGGACTCTGAGTGGAAGGGAAAGACCATAAATAAGAACAAGAAAAGTAGGAAGTACAAAGCAGTAAAAATACATATATCTATAAAAATCAGTCAAGGGACTCACAAAATAAAAAGATGTGAAGTATGACACCACATGCCTAAAATGTAGGGAGGAGAGGAATAAAAAATGGGTTTAAACTTAAGTGACTATCAATTTAATATAGATTGCCATATGCAGATATTATGTACAAACCTATGGTAATCAAATAAAATACCAGTAATAGATATGCAAAACAAAACAAAAAAAGGAATCCAAGTATATCACTAAAGAAAGCCACCTTATGGTGAGAAAAGAGATCGGAAAGAAATGAACAGAGATCTGCAAAAACAACCACAAAACAAATAACAAAATAGCAATAAATACATACCTATCAGATAATAATTACTTTGAATGTAAATGGACTAAATGCTCCAATAAAAAGACATTGAGTGATAGGATGGATTTAAAAAAAAGATAAAAAGCAAGATAAAAAAAACAATATTTATATGCTGTCTATAAGAAATTCATCTGAAACCTAGAGACACCTGCAGATCAAAAGTAAGAGGATGGGGAAACATTTATCATGCAAATGAATGTGAAAAGAAAGCTAGGGTCACAATACTTATTTCAGACAAAATAGACTTTAAAACAAAGACTGTAACAAGAGACAAAGAAGGGCACTATATGATACTAAAGGGACAATCCAACAATAAGATATAAAAATGGTAAATATTTATACACCCAAATACATTAAAAATTTATAACAAATATAAAGGAAATAATCAATAATAATGCAGTAACAGTGGGGGGACTTTAACATTCCACTTAAAAACATCAATGGACAAGTTGTCTAAGTAGAAAATCAACAAGGAAAAAGTGGCTTTGAATGACATAGGGGACCTGGTGGATTTAACAGATATAATCAGAACACTCCATCCCAGAACAGTAGGATACACATTCTTTTCAAGTGCACATAGAACATTCTCTAGAATAGATCACATATTAGGCCACAAAACAAGTCTCAACAAATTTAGAAAGATCCCAGTCATATCATGCATCTTTTCTGACCAAAATGCACTGAAACTAGAAATCAACCACAAGAAAAAGTCTGAAAAGACCACAAATACATGGAGGTTAAATAGCGTGCTATTAAACAATGAATAGATCAACCAAGAAATTAAACAAGAAATAAAAAAATACATGGAGACAAGTGAAAATGAAAACACAATGGTCCAGAATCTTTGGGATACAGATACAATCTTTGGGTTACAGTGGTCCTAAGAAGGAAGTATATAGCAATATAGTCCTGTCTCAAGAATCAAGAAAAATCTCAAATAAACAACATAACCTTAAACCTAAAGGAACTTGAAAAAGAACAACAAACCCAAAACCAGCAGAAGAAGTGATAAAGATTATCATAGAAATAAATGAAATAGAAACTTAAAAATATATATATAACAGATGAAACCAAGAGCTGGTTCTTTGAAAATTAATAAACCATCAGATTTTTAAAGAAGACTCAAAATCAGAAATGATGTTTATACCACAGAGATACCAAGGATTCTAAGAGAATATTATGAAAAACTATATCCCAACAATTGGACAACCTAGAGGAAATTGATAAATTCCTAGAAACATATAACCTCCCAAAACTGAGTCAGGAAGAAATAGAAAATTTGAACAGACCAATTACTAGGAATAAAATTGAATGAGTAACCAAAAAACTCCCAACAAACAGAAGTCCAGGACCAGATAGCTTCACAAGTGAATTCTACCAAACATTTAAACATTTAAAGAGTTAATGCCTACTCTCCTCAAACTATTCCAAAAAAACAAAAAACAAAAAAACTATTCCAAAAAATAGAACAGGAAGAAAAACTTCCAGTTTCATGCTATGAGGCCAGGATTACCAAAACCAGAATAAGACTCTACCAAAAAAGAGAACTGCAGGCCAGTATTGTTGATGAAAATAGATGAAAAAATCTTCAGCAAAATACTAGAAATCTGAATCCAACAATACATTTTTAAAAAATCACCTCTATCAAGTAGAGTTTATTCCCGGGATGCAATTTTGATGTAATAACCACAAGTCAACTGGTATAATATATTACATCAACAAGAGAAAGGATAAAAACTGTAGAATCATTTCAATAGGTACAGAAAAAGCATTTGACAAAGTACAACATCCATGTATGATAAAAATCCTCAACAAAGAGGTTTAGAGGGAAGATACCGCAACATAATAAAGGCCATATGTAAAAAACCCACAGCTAACATCATGCTCAATGGTGAAAAACTGAGAGCTTTCCACTAAGGTAAAAAACAAGACAAGAATGTCCACTCTCATCGCTTTTATTCAACATGGTACTAAAAGTCCTAGCCATAGCAATCAGGTAAGATAAAAAGAATGAAAGCAATCCAAATTGATAAGGAAGAAGTAAAATTTTCACTATCTGCAGATGACATGATACCTATATATAGAAAACCATAAACTCTGCCAAAAAACTACTAGAATGGATAAGGAATTCAGTAAGGCCACAATACAAAATCAATGTACAGAAATCCGTTGCATTTCTGTACACTAATAATGAAGTGGCCAAAAGAGAAAATGAGAAAACAACCCCATTTATAGTTGCACAAAAAATCAAATACCTAGGAATAAATTTAACCAATGAGGTGAAAGACCTATATTCTGAAAACTACAAAACATTAAGAAATTGAAAATGACATAAACAGATGTAAAGACATGCCATGCTCATAGATTGGAAACACAAATATTGTTAAAATTTCCATAATACCCAAAGCAGTCTTCCCCATCAAAATGCCAACTGCATTTTTCACAGAACTCATACAATCCTCGAATTTATATAAAACCACAAAAGATTCCAAATAGTGAAAGCAATCTTGAAAAAGAAACACAAAGCTGGAGGTATCACAATTTCAGATTTCAAGTCATATTACAAAGTTACAGTAATCCAAACAACATGATACTGGCACCAAAATAGACCCACTGATCAATGGAACAGAATAGAAAGCCTAGAAATAAACCCACCTTTTTATGGTCAATTAATATTTAACAAAGGAGTCCAGAACATGTAATATGTATGTGTGTATATACATATTACATATATATATTACATATATATCATATACACTGGAATATTACTCAGCCATTAAAAAGAACGAAATCCTGCCATTTGCAGCAACATGGATAGATCTAGATAGTATAATGCTAAACAAAATAAGCCAACAAGAGAAAGACGACCATATAATTCCACTCATATGTAGAATTTAAGAAACAAAACAAATGCACAAAAGAAGGGAAAAAAGATAAGTCAAAAAACAAAAATGCAGATTCTTAAATATAGAGAACAAACAGATGGTTATCAGAAAGGAGGTGGGTGGGGGGGATGGGCAAAATAGATGAACAGGATTACGGATACACTTATCTCGATGAGCACCGAGTTATATATGGGATTCTTGAATCACTAGGTTGTACACCTGGAAACAATGCAACACTATATGTTTACACTAGAGATTAAAAATTTTTTAAATTTTTAAATTTTTAAAAAATTCCGTTAACAAAGAGGCACCTGAGTGGCTCAGTCTTTAAGGTTCTCCTTCTGCTCAGGTCATGATCCCAGGGTCCTGGGATGGAGGCCCACATAGAGCTCTGTGCTTGGGAGGGAAGCCTGTTTCTTCCTCTACCCCTCCCCCTCCTCATGTTCTCTCTCTCACTGTGTCTCTCTCTGTCAAATAAAAAAATAAAATCTTTAAAAAAAATACCTTTAACATAGAAGCTACATTTTAAAACTGAGCCCATTTCTCTTTTTTTTCAGATGGCCTCAACCAATTTGGTCTGACAACCAACGTTAGGTTTCGAGGTTGCATCCGATCTCTGAGGCTCACCAAAGGCATGGGCAAGCCACTGGAGGTCAATTTTGCCAAGGCCCTGGAGCTGTGGGGTGTTCAACCTGTATCATGCCCAGTCAACTAGCCAAAAAGTTTAACTCCAAGAAAGGTCCTTTAAGTATATCAAGTAAAACAAATGTACCTTACCTATATGTATTATTAAAACTAATTTGTGCATGTGTATTGAATTCTTTCTGTACTCAGATGGTGCTAATTCAGATCCCAGACTGAATTTAAATTCAGGTTTCCTCAAGCCCATAAATACTAAACCAATTGTTTCATTCTAAATAATTACTTGTTTTGTGTGATTTTAAAAATGAAAGACAAATTAATGAATTTGCAGCATGACTTGGAATCATCTCAAGAAGAGCTCGGATGTTATTTGTGAAGGCAACTTTTTTGTTTGTTTTTACTAACTCCTATTAATACATCTACCATCCTTTTTCATGTACGGCAGTCTTGGCTTTCTGTTCAGGCCACTGAAAACAATAGTGGATTTGGCATGTTTGATTGGGAGGAAATCAGCTCCTTTACTCCCTATGTTTGAGAAGGCATTAGCAAGCCATTTCCCTGAGGCAAGTTCATTAACAGGAGTTTAACTAGCCATATGAGTGAATACTTTTTTATGCTGAGCATATATTTAGAGAATATAGATCAGATTCAGGCCAGAGAGCTTAATTACTTGATTTTCTTGTTTGATAATGATTTATAGGCTTTGGGGAGACCCCAGAACCAAGTTCCAGAATGACAATTAAGCACACATTTGATACTACAGTGTTGACACTCTGGGCTCTTCCAGTTTGCAGTGAATATCACAATATACATAATCACAGAGGAATAATGCTGAAATGCATTTTTACTTACCAGGAAACAATAAACCGAAAATGTAATAGCTGAGTCTTTTTGAGTTGTAATTTAACCTGACAAATTCATTTCCTTAAAAATGTCTTTTTTTGTTCTTCTTTGATCCACTATTTAAATCATCTTCAAAAGGGTCTGTGAGAAGACCACTCTAGATTTTATTCATCAGCTTAAGAAGGAAGTGTTTCGTTTGCCCTCTTCAGTAGAAATAGTTGGAGTCTAACAATGCCGATCCTTTAAAGGAACAGTTCATATGATTGCTTCAGCAAAAGAATAATAATCGTTTCTGACAGTGCTATCTACGAGGCAAAGTTGTTTCTAACGGAGGAGATATCTAACACACTCAGCATTTCATCACTGACCAGTTGCTTGTTACCGTTTGCCTACACAGCCTCATTCTAGAGCAAGTGATTCTCAACCATGGCTCCATTTTGGAATTACCTGGGAAGCTTGATTTGATCTAGGATGTAGCCTGGGCATGAGGATTTTTTAAAGTCTTCCCAGGCAATCCTAAAGTGCCATCAGGAATGAGAACCACTGTTCTAAAGAGGAAAATTATCCACTATGCCTCAAGTTGTAAAGTCATCTGAGAAACCATTGTTGACTTTGTTTTGGCCACTTTTTCACACACAAAAATAATATTGAATCAAGTTAATGCCTTTTGAGCCATCTTTAAACAATAAAACTCTTTGAAAACCAAGGTGTTTTGAAAGTGAAGGTGTTACTTCTGCACTGAACACTGATAAGATTTGGGCTTATCTGGAAAATAAGTGGATAAAAAGAAATAAAGATGCTAAGTTCCTAAATTAAAAGTTAATGCCTTTCTTTTCTGGAGCCTGAACAGAAAGAAATATAACAAATTTGAAATAAAGGTACCTAATTAATACTCCTGTGAGAGTCAAGCCCTGCTAAAGTCAATTTGTATATGAATACCTTAGAATGGTAGAGTCCAGGGGACACCTGGGTGGCACAGTTGATTGGGTGACCAACTCTTGGTTTCAGCTCAGGTAGTGGTCTCAGGATCTTGGAATTGGGGTCTATATCAAGCTTTGCACTCAGCATTGATTCTGCTGGGGTTCTCTCTCCCTCTTCCCCTTCCCCTACCCCCTGCACACTCCTATGCACTTGCACTTTCTTTAAAAAAATAATAATAATAATGGTGGAGTTGGAAGCGCCCTTTGAAATCAATAAATACAGTGATTCTTAACTTTGCTAGACATTGAAATTGCCTTGGGTACATAAGAAAAGAATCCTATCTGGATATCACCCCAGACCTTAAATCTCTGGATAAGGCCTGGTACTGGCATTTTCTAAACATCTCTAGCTGATTCTAATGTGTGAGTAAGGCTGAGAACTCAGGTTTCTACTGCCTCCATATTTTATGGGGAAGAACTGGAGGAAACCTACGGAGAGCTGATGGTGTGCTCAAAGTCCCACATTAGTTAAGTATGCCAAAGCAGTCCTAAGAAAGCTAATCTGGACCCAAGCAGAATTTACGGAATCAGGTTTTGGCTATATGTGTCCCATACAAAATCCCTATTCCAAAATGGATCATGAATTTGTATGGACAAAGTTTGTCCAAATTCTAAGATGAGAAATAAGGAAATTTTAGGAACAGGAAAAATTTCTCTAGCATATTTTAAATAAATTTTCTACTTCAATAATCAGATTCTTAGCCCAAAACAAAATGTTTCTTTCACCCAATCTTATCCCCTCATTAATTTCCTCACCTCCTTCCACCCACAGCAATCATGAAGAGAGCAGAATACTTTTCATTTATTTTTCAAACACCCACTCCTACCGGGTTGCCAGCCTTCTTCTTTAAGAAGGTGCTTTGCACTTCAGAAGAAAAACATTTAGGAGGGGAGTTTTATTGAGGTTACCATGGTGAACACAGCTGACAAAGGAAAATAAGGAACTGAGCAGATTTCAGCCCCAAAGCACTAGAACACTGCCAGACACTTAAAGCTTCAATTAGTGGTTTTAAAAAATCATAACTATTTTCTCCTTCTTTGATTTAGCCTATTATCTCTAACTATAGAACTCTCCTAGATTTTCTGCTTAACAACAGAGGAACAGACTACTTAAGAATGGAAAATCTCAATTTTATGTTAATTATTTGCTGAAATATTTGGGAATGAACTGGTATCTACAATTATTACGGAAACAAAGCAATAGTTTTCACAAGTGCTGAAGATAGTCTTTCACTACCACTTGCCAAAGATATGACTTCTTCTTGATGCAACTTTATCTGTTTTTCAATGTCTTCTAACCTCTGTTGAATCAAGAAAGGTACAAACTTACGTACTGTACTCATTTGCTTGACCGAGATTAGTACATACTTCAGATCCAAAGGGTACCTGAAGGGAAAGAATGCCTCAGGCTGGGCCTGGAATTCTCTTATTTTGGAATCTTGATAATGCACGTTAGTTAGTGAATTTGTGCCAGATACCCAAGTGAGCAGGAAATTTGTGCCCATTGTCAAAATGAGAGTGTTATGACACAGTGAACTGTGGCCCCCCTTCTCCAAACTCATTTGTTGAAGTTCTAGCCCACAGTACCTGAAAATGTGACTATTTTTGCAGGTGGGGCTTTAAAGGGGTCATTAAGGTACAATGAAGTCATGTGGGTGGGCCCTACTCCAACATGACAGATGTCCTTATAAGAAGGGAAGAGACACAGGGAAAAGACCATGTGAAAACACAGAGAGAAGATGGCCCTCTAAGCCCAGAATAGAGGCCTCTAGAAGAAACCAACCCTGCCAACATCTTGAACTCAGATATCTAGCCTCCAGAATTATGAGAAAATAAATGTCCATTGTTGAAGCTCCCCATTTTGTGGTACTTCCTTATGGCAGTCCCAGCAAACTAGCACAGAGCTTTTCTGCATACATACATACATACATACATACAGCATCAGAATATTCTGTTTCCTTCAGAATGACCTGTACATCAGAGAAACCAATTATTTTGAACAGTGACCATTATCATTTACTTACGTAAATGAAAAGAAAAAAAATTGAGACTAAAAAAAAATAAAAGTCACAACATACTTAAACAGAGGAAGTTGTTGTTATATGTGCCTGGGGATATTAGGAATAGCTACATAGTAATTATAAATCAAAGAAATAATGTTCTTCTCAATAACACCACTTATTGAACTTTTCAGCAGAATGGATTCTCTGGAGAGCTTTTCTGGTTTGCATATTCAAGTTTATAGAGAACTACTAATTTACCCTTGGACAAATCAAAGCCCTGCTTTATTTGGGAAAGTTGTCTCTCTGGAGTTCAGCCCCCTGCAGGGACATAGCTAATAATATAAAAGGTGGTAAAAGTGGAGGTGGTGAGAAGTAATTAGATTCTGATATATTTTGAAGATGGATTAGTGTTTCCTGCAGGACTGTCTGTGAAGTATGAGAAAATAAGGTACTGATAAGTTCTGATCATCTGAAAGAATAAAGTAGCCATTATTCAGAGATGGAGGTTGTAGTTGAAGTGGACTTTTTACAGAAAGGAAGACCAGGAGATCAGTGTTAGATATATTCATTTTAAACTATGCACTAGGTATCTTAAGGACATTGTACCATAGGCAGTTGGATAATGAGTCTGGAGTTCAGAAAACAGGTCTGAGCTATAGATAGAACATGGGGGAGTCATCAGAATATTGATGTTATTTGTAGCCACATGACTGAATGAGATCACCAAGGGAGTGAGTGTAGATAGAGGACTATGGACACACCAAAATTATGACTATTAAGAGTATGGGTATCGTAAAAATTACTCAGAACCTAAAAATAGGAAAAAGAAAGTATTGTTCTTTCAGTGCATTACTGGGCTTGACTTTCTATTGACTGGACTATTTTACAACTCTGTCTGGTCAAAGGTATCCTGTAGGTTTTTGTCTCATAGAAATGCAAAGAATTCGGTTGAAGGTAGCAATTTTTTTCTAACTGAGTAACCTTATCCTAATATCCCTTTGTGCGTGTGTGTGTGTGTGTGTGTGTGTGTGTGTGTATAAATTCTCAAATGCTCTTCAGACGTGTTCATCATCTTATTTCTTCCCTCATTGAGTTAAATAAAATCTTTGACATGTGTTCACATTATATTTGCCTGAGAGTCCTAAATATTTAACCTTTTGAAACCTTTACTTTAGCAGGGCAGGGGGAGGAGGAGGAACCAGCTGAATATATCCTGCTTAAATCAAAACCAAAAATCAAGTCACACAATTTGTTCACTTATAAGTGAATTTTCTCAATTCCCTAACCCTATGTTTTCATTGCTCCATTTCTTGGGAAGTAATTACTTTAGAAACTTAAATAATATTAAGAGAGAAAAAAAGCTTAAGAAAAGAATGACAGGGGTCCCTACATGGCTCAGTTGGTTGAGCGTCTGCCTTTGGCTCTGATCCCAGGGGGCAGGGATCGAGCCCCACCTCAGGTTCCCTGCTTCTGCTTCTCCCCCTGCATTTCCTCTGGCTCTCTGGCTCTTTGGCTGTCTGGCGTTCTCTCTCTCGCTCTCTCTGTCAAATAAATAAATAAAATCTTAAAAAAAAAACAAAACAGTTAACATCTTCTTATTTCACTTTTTATTGATAATTTCTCTCTCCTGCTAGTTCAGCCTCTGATTTTTACACACACACACACACACACACACACACACACACACATCCAGTCTTACCTATTTAATAATGTTGGAGCCAGGAAGAGATTCTTTGTGGCCAGATACACTATTGACTTTATTTTTTTTTTTTTTACACTATTGACTTTAAAATTCCTTTATAGAGGCTCTCTGCTCAGCAGCGAGCCTGCGTCCCCTCCCCCACTCTGCCTGCCTCTCTACCTACTTGTGATCTGTCTGTCAAATAAATAAATAAAATCTTAAAAAAATAAAATAAAATTCCTTTCTAGAAGTGTGGCCCAAACTTTTGACACTCAAACTCTTGTATATAACACCTAATCATAAAAACATGCATATAATCTTTTAATCATTTTGCTATTTTTGAACTACGTTAGATAAACACTTAAATTAGATCAGCACATTAAAACCCTTTTATACAATTATACAATATTTTCTAATAAAGCCCATTATCTTACCTATACTAGAAATCAAACTGACCAGTAAAAATCACAAAAGAAGTATTTGAATACACTGACTGGATTTGAAGAGTATGTTTTGAATTAGCTGACTTAAGCTATGCACCAACCCCAGAATTCATCAAAGGTACTCTAATAGGCACTTTAGAGAAATGGGCAAATCAACTCTAAAACTAAAATATCAGGGAGGCCTGGGTGCCTCGGTTGAATGCCCGAATCTAGATTTCGGCTCATGTCATGATCTCAGGGTCCTGGGATCGAGACCTGTGTTGGGTTCTTTGCTCAGTGGGACATCTGCTTGAGATTCTCTCCCTCCCCCTCTGCCTCTGCCCCTGCCCCTTCACCACTCTTATGCTAACAAGCAGGGGGAACAGGAGAGAGAGAAGTAGGCTCTGTGCTAAGCAGAGAGCCCAATGTGGAACTCAATCCCAGGACCACAGGATCATGACCTGAGCTGTAAGCAGATGCTTGACCAACTGAATCACCCAGGTGCCCCCCAAATAAATAAACCTTTTTTTAAAAAAAAAACTGAAATATCAACATTAAAGACTGCTAACTGTAGATGGAGTAAGACATGCCACATATACAAAACAGGATGAATAAGAAAAACACATAATATCAAGTATGAGCCCCAAATCAAAACTGACCAAACGATGCTACAAATTTCAGGTGACAGTATTTCATTGAGCTGTATTTTGCATTGGAAACTCTATATTTTCAGGGTTAAAACTGTCAGGATTTATGTAATTAAATAAATGATGGTCATGAATCTTCTAAGAGGTATCAAATAAACCCAGCCAGCCTTTCTGTATAAACAGATGGAGATGGAAGAAGAGAAGGAGAGAAAAAGAGAAGGACTGAGACTTTTCTCATTTTGAAGGCAATGCCCACTTCAAATATATAGTAAAAGTAAATTTATTGGTAAATTCCTTTTGTTGGATCTTAATACACAGAAATCATATTAATATTTTGATTAAAATTTCAGCAGTGTTGTGTTATCAAAAATGGATCAAAACCATATGCTCTAATATTTGCAATTTTTATATTTTTGTAGTATAAAACATCAATTGGTTCATTTTAACATTTTTCATTTTTTATTTCTCAATTACAATTTAAAAAAGTTTTCCACTACTACATGCAGTCACTTCTTAAAAGTTTAAAAATATTATTACTGCAAATAATTTAGTGCCGGTAAGTAAATAGTTAACTAGACACAATTTAACAATTTATTTTTTCTTACAAATTGGTTTCTAATGTATTAGAGATAATTATGATGTACCATATATAATTTTTTATCAGATGACATAAGTTAAGAATCTGATGAGGAAATTTTGCACAAATAAATTTCATTACAGTCACAACATCAAGGTGCCCAGCATCTCTTTATTGGGTAGTAAACCTACTGAATAATTGAAAACTTGAAGTAGGTATTATCAGAAACAATAATGTGAGGATAATACAGAACTTTTTTCAGGGAGATTAAAATAAATTTATTAAAAATTATGTAATAATCTAAATAATATTGGTTTAAAACAATGTAATGTATGTAATTTCACTGAATTCCTAAACCATGCCAGAATATTATATTTAAAAGTATAGGATAATAAATAGCTTCACAAATGTGATTGTTCTGACTCTACTAGGTACCAATGGGTTCAAGTGTGTCCAGAAGCTCATCTCTGCAAAGGTACGGTAATAATAAAGAAGAGTCATGGGAGAACAAAGTTCTTGAAGAAATAACTGAACAAAAATGCAACAGGAACCAGAGATATCAGGATCCAGATATTAAAATCAAAGGAGTCTCCTTAAATTTAACATTGCCAAAATCCCTTTTCCTTAGAAGACTATGGAGAGTAGACCCCTATAAAATAAAAAGACAAAGAACTATTTGTTTAAATCAACCTTTCAACTAAGAATAAATTATTCTCATGCTCATGGATTGGAAGAATATTGTTAAAATGTCTGTTCTATCCAAAGCAACCTACAGATTTAAAGCAATCCCTATGAAGTTATCAACATCATTTTTCACAGAAATAGAACAAACAGTCCTAAAAATTACTGTATGGAACCACAAAAAAAGCCCAAATAGCCAAGTTATCTTGAGAAAGAACAAAGCTGGAAGCATTCAGATTTCAAGATACACTATAAAGCTGTAGTAATCAAAACAGCATGGTACCAACACAAAAATAGATCAATGGAATAGAACAGAAAACCCAGAAATAAACCCACTCTTACATGGTCAATTAATCTATGACAAAGAAGGTAAGCATATACAATGGGGAAAAGACAATCTCTTAATAAGTGGTGCTGGGAAAACTGGATGGCTACGTGCAAAAGAATGAAACTGGACAGCTTACACAATACACAAAAATAAAGGTGAGTCCTGAGATCATAAAACTCCTAGAAGAAAACATAGGCAGTAATTTCTTTGGCAACATTTTTCTAGTTATGTTTCCTCAGGCAAGGGAAATAAAAGAAAAAAACTACTGGGACTACACCAAAATAAAAGCTTTTGCACAGTGAAGGAAACCATCAAGGAAAAAAAAAAAGGCAACCTACTGAATCAGAGAAAATATTTGCAAATGACATATCAGCAAAGGGTTACTATCCTAGATATATCAAGAACTTCTACAACTTGACACCAGATAAAACCCCAAATAACCCAATTAAAAAATGGTCAGAGGACCCGAATAGACACTCTTCCAAAAAAGCCATACAGATGGCCAACAGACAAATGGAAAGATTCTCAGCACCACTAATCACCAGGGAAACACAAATTAAAATCACAGTGAGATATCACATTATACCCATCAGAATGGCTATAATCAAAAAGAAAAGAAATAACAAGTATTGGTGAGAATGTGGAGAAAAAGGAAACCTTGCGCACTGTTGGTGGGAATGTAAATTTGTGCAGCCACTCTGGAAATTAGTATGGACGTTCCTTAAGAAATTAAAAATAGAACTATCATATGATCCAGTAATTCCACTACTGGGTATTTACTCAAAGAAAAAGAAAGAACTAATTAGAAAAGATATATGTACTTCTATGTTCACTGCAACATTTTTTATAATAACCAAGATATGGTAACAGCCCAACCGGCCATTGATAGAAGAATGGATAAAGAACTTATGGTGTATATATATACAATGAGATATTACTCAGCCATTAAAAAGAATGAGATCTTGCCATCTGTGACAATATGGATGGACCTAAAGGGTATTATGTTAACTGAAATAAGTCAGAGAAAGAAAAATACTATATGATTTCACTTATATGTGGAACCTAAAATACAAAATGAATAAACAAATAAAAAGCAGAAACAGATCCAAATACAGAGAACAAACTGCTGGTTGTCAGTGGGTGGAGGGGTGGGAAGAGAGTAGGGAGATGCAGGTTTCCAGTTATGGAATGACTAAGTCATAGGGATAAAAGGCACAGCAGAGAGAATATAGTCAATGGTATTGTAAGAACATTGTATGGTGACAGATGATGACAGATGATTCTACAGTTGTGGTGAGCGTAACACAGAGTTATCCATTCACTATGTTGTGCCCCTGAAACTAATGTAACGTTATGTCTTAACTATACTTTTATAAAAAAGAAATATTAGGGGCACCTGGGTGGCTCAGTCAATTAAGTATCTGTCTTCAGCTCAGATCATGATCCTTGGGTCCTGGTATCAAGCCCCACATCAGGCTCCCTGCTTAGCAGGGAGTCTGCTTCTCCCTCTCCCTCTGCTGCTCCCCCTGCATGTAATCTCTCTTTCTCTCTCTCTCTCTCTCTCTCCATCAAATAAATAAAAATACGAAAAAAAACTTTTTAAAATAAATAAGAAAAATTTTTTAAAAAAGTAAGTTATTTCTTAGCATCCATTTCACACAATGAGACAAACTAATGAAAGTTTATGCAACAACTGTAAAAGCTCATACGTAACAAAATATTGGGGAAAATAATATTCTATTTTGTGTAGGTTTTTAAAGTCCTTCCAAAGGTAAAAGGAAAGTACATTTATTGAACTTATGGAGCTGTAAAAGGCATGTATTCCAGATTTATTCCCCTTGATTCTGAAAAGAAGTCCCTACATTTCCTTTGGGGGCCTATCCCTTCCACAACCTCTGCATCAGAAACGGGTGCCAGCAATTCAATCAGGAAATCCAATCACATCCTCTGACCTACAGTGACTGGCATACTAAGGGATCCAATTAGAACCAGTGAGTTTTCTGTGAGGCTTGTGTGAAAAGATATACCCCTCTTCCAAGTTAATGCATAGTGTGCATAAGAATGTGACAGCTGGGATGGTTGCGTCCAATTTGCTACTAAGTGAAGAGCGCCCACATCTGCCAAGGGACCTCAGGATGGAACCCAAGGATGAAGCTGTTATTGCAAAAGACAGAGTAGAGAAATCATGTCTTCGGTGAGTTAACTTCAGCTGAAGGCTGTCACAACTCTGGCCTATTCAGTTACGTGCACTAGGTTAATTTTTTTCTTATTATTGTTAAAGCCAATATTAGAGTTTTTCTCTAACTTGGAACATTCAAGTCTTACTGACAGACATGCTAACTATATGCTATCCTATATACACATTCTCCAAGTTAATCCTCTCAACGGCTTTTCTGGCATCACTGTTATCATCCCCATTTTATATATGAAAAAACAGAGGCTTTAAACAATTAAGGGACTTGCCCAAAGTCACCCAGGCAGGAAGTCTGGAACCATGAATTTTAAACTGAAAACATTCACATAAGGCTCAATACTTTCTGAAAGGAAAGTCCTAGATTATTATTTTTCTTACACTTATATTATTTTTAATAAGTGGAATTTGAAGATTAAGTTTAAGAAGTAGTTATTGTGAGCCCAGTGCTCTTCTCTTTGAGAGGAGAGGTAAAGCTATCATTCCTGAATTTCTTCCCACAAATATTTTAAAATCCTAGAATATACAGTCACTATTGAGATGAGAAACATATATCTTTCCCAGCTTTCTCTAGTATATTAAGACTGTCAGTCCAGCCAAATCAGAACAAGGGTATTTATTACCACAATATCAGGGTTTTTCATGGAACGTAAGAACAAAAGCCTGACCTCATAAGGACATGTACCAAGGACAGACAACCATCAGGTTCTACCCCAGCTCTTTCACCTGCATCTGTTTCCCATTATGTTGCTGCTCCAGTCTTCTCTCTCTAAATGGAATCCCCTGTTAGGAGGGCATGTAAATAGACAACTTCCAATTACAAAGTTATTTTCAAGGAACCCACAGAAAAGGACTAGCTGTTCTCCATCCAAATGTTAAATTCCTAAAAAGAAAGCATGATGGGCTGGTCAGGAATAAAGTGTTGACCTCTTGTGATCAAATCAATATGACTATGGAAAGGATTGGTTAGTACAAACATATCTGTGTAGTAACGACACTCCTTAGTGGTCCAGGGGTAGGAGCAATTATGGAGTGTAGGATTACACCAGAAACCCCAAAATCTGTTCCACTATAGTACAGAAGCAAGAGAAAACCAGAAAATGTCAGTGCTAAATTTTGGGTACACAGAAGTTCAGGAGAGAAGGGACTCTGTGGGGCTATCAGGAGAGACTTTGAGTCCCTGACAGGATTTTAAGATTCTCTCATCCCATTTCCGATCATCAACTATGATTCTACACCCAGTTTCAGTGTGTAAGGATTTTTTCCACACCAGCTAACAATTCTCAGCTAACAATGTTCTCCTATGATTTTATGCAATTTTGACTTTGTCTGCCTGGAGATACCACAGGCTAAGGGCTCAGTCCTTAGACAGCAACCTGTCCCTCCAACTTTAGGTGCCAATCGTAAGTACAGGATGTCACCTATGCTTCTGACCAACTGGCTATAGATCAGAGGTTCCAATGACCCTCTCCTTAGGTTTGGTTAACATGCTAGAGTCACTCAGAGAACTTAGGAACATTTTGCTTACTAGATTACTTTTTTATTATGAAAAGATGTAACTCAAGAATATCCAGATGGAAGAGATACATGGGACGAGGTATGGGGTAAGGTTGTGGAGGTTTTATGTCTTCTCTAAGTGGGCCACTCTCCCCCATTCTCCAAGTGATTGCCAACCTGGAAGCTCTCTGAACATGACATTACATAGGCACGGATGATTAATCATCAGTCATCCGTGACTGATTCACCATCCAGCCCCTCACTCCTTTCTGGAAGTCCAGGGATGGGGATGGGTGGGGTTGGGGGACTGAAACTTCCAATCTTCTAAGCACAAGGTTTGGTTTGGTCTCTTGGCAAACAACCCCTCATTAGGTTACCTAAGTGCTTTGAAAGTGCTCATTAACATAATAAAGGACACCTTTCCTGTACTTATCACTTAGGAAATTCCAATGGTTTCAGGAGTTCAGTGCCAGAAATCAGAGGAATACCAAATGTATATTTCTTCTTATAAATCACAATATCACAGATTTTAACTTGGCCATGAGGGATTTGGGATGGAGAAGGAAAAGTAATACTAATAGGGAAACCTGAAACCTATATCACATTTTAATAAAATATTTATCAACAGAAGCTACATTGAAAAGACATGAATTGTCATGTTGAAACTAGAGTTTCTCTGATATTCCCAAAGAGCTTTTTAAGAATTATGTGATGTTTCTTAGAATCTTTCCAGAAGGACAGCTGATAAATGAATTTCTAAACCAGGTACTGGTTTTGAAATGAAAGTTTTATCACTGCAACTAAAAAATATTTAGTCATTGATTAAATGATAATGAGTTTTTTAAATCCTTCTTCTTTCTTCCCCTGCTTCTAAACAACCTCATCTGCTTGATAAATGAATCTAAATTGCTCCATAATTTAAAGGCCTAGTGTCTACTCAAAATGTTTGGTTTCTGTGTTTATTGTAGCCCACATAGTGCAAATATGAAAAAAATCTAATTTTCTTAATAGAAGGGCTATAATTGACTCACCTAATGTATTTCTGAAAGATTAATAAAGGTACTTTTCCTCATGGCAATAACCACAGACATTAAATAAAAATGTTTCTCAAGAACGAATAGTAATCCCAGTGACCTCTTTCTCATTATCTGCAAGCCCTTTATAAACTCACACAAGACACCGGATTCACAGTCATCTCTATTGAACTAAACTAGATTGTTTTCCCTCTCAAATGAAATAAAAGTTGTAAAACTTATATAATGACTTTTATTTATTCTCTCTAAATCCAATATCTCAGAAGTGAGAATTTTCAAATTCTAAAGTGAGATACTAATATTCATAGCCTATTAAGTCATAAAATACCTCATTCCTTTTTATTTTTAACTCTTTTCCCATTTTCTCTGCCTTTCTATGCTCACTCTCCTCAAAAAAAAAAAAAAATCACAGTTTAATGAATGCCAGATTAAGATCAATAGACATGGCTATTAAAAATAAGAAAAAGAAACAAATGAACAACAACAACAAAATGGACAAAAAGCATACTCGTAAAGAACAAACTAATGGTTACCAGTTGGGAGATGGGGGAAATGGGTAAAATAGGTGAAGAGTACACTTTAAGTGATGAGCACTGAGTAATGTAAAAAACTGTCGAATCACTATGTTATACGCCTGAAACTAATATATGTTGTATGTTAATTAGACTGGAACTAAATAAAAGTTTATTATTATTCCTCTTTCATCTAGCACCGAATACTGCATCTTATATGGACTACATTGGCTAGGTGCTAGAGACATGCGGAACAAGACAAGGGGAATCCTTTATCTCTTCCATTCTTGTGGGAAAGAGAGGTAAGTAGGGCAGTAAAATAAATAAATAAACAAACAAACTTTGCAATAAGTGCTGAAAAGGAAACAATAGGTATTCAGGGAAGGCTCTTTTGAGCAGGTGATCCTTATGCTGATATCTAAAAATGTGAAGAGAGAATTATGTAAACTGCATATGCAAATGTATGAGGAGGCAGAGCATCATGTTGAAAGGAAGTCCAAGCAGAAGGACTAGAAAGTGCAAAGATCCTGAGGTAGGTCAGATATCTTCTAGGATGGGAAGCAAATCAGTATGGCAAGAAGATAGCAAGCCAGTAGAATGGTAGCATGAACTGAGTTCAGACAGTGACAGAGCCACATCAAGCAGGGTGTTATAGGCCACGGTTATGAATTTGGATACTGGTTTAGGAATGATGCAAAGTCACTGAGGACATTAAACATAGGGTCTGATTCTATTTCTGCTGCTGTTCTCTGGAGATACGATTAGAGGGGCCCTGGAGTAGACGAAAGAGGATGTTGCAATAACTCTGGCAAAAAGACAATGGTGGTTTGAAGTAAAGTTTGTTTATAGAAACAGAGATGAGGATAAACTCCAAAAAGTTCTGAAGAAGCAGTTGGTCTTACAGATAGACTGGGTACATGGAAGGTGTCTGAGGGAGTAGGAAGGGAGGAAGTATCTAAAGACAGCTTTTAGGTTTCTGATTTGAATGATCATGTAGACAACCATGATGTCATTTCCTAGAATAAGGAAGACTAGGGAGGGTAACAATTAGATTGCTGTTGGCTAAAGAAAACCCAGTAATTTGCTTTAAATCTTATGAAAATGTGTTATCTGATATAACCAAGAAGTAAGCAGGGCAGGATACAGGTGCTGTCCTTTAAAGCTCCAAGTTTACTTCTCTGCGGTCCTCTTAGCTCTCTCCTGTTCCTTACATAGGATCTATCCTCAGCCACAAAATCTGTAGCAGTTTTAGGCATCAGCATTTATAGAGATGGGAGTGGCCATCTCAAACACTGTCTCCTTCCTAGCAGTGAAGAAAGATTTTTCTGGGAGTCTTACAGAAGTCCCTACGCAGGTGTTATCAGCAGAATATGACTACCCAAGCCCAGCTGTATGCAAGGAGAAAGTGATCTCCGTATTGTTTTGTATTGATCAGGATATTTCCCTGAGACTAAGGACAGAATCCTCTCTCCAAATTAAGTGAGGAAGGTGCAAATAATAAAATAAAATCAGAACCTAGTAATTTACCTACATGTGTTGCAAATGTATGTTCACCCAAAACCTACATAAGAATGTTTATACCAGCTTTATTCATAATTGTCAAAAATTACAAGCAATCAAGATATCTTTTGATGAACCAAAAAACTGTGGCATAGTCATATAATGAAATACTATTTGTCAAGGAAGGAAATGGGATCTCAAGCTATGGAAAGACAGGAAGGAATGTAAATGGTTAACATTTCTTAGTGAAAGAAGCCAGTCTGAGTATGGGATCCTAACTATGTGACATTCTGGAAAAGGTAAAACTATATAGACATTAAATAGATCGGTGGTTCTATTTTTAGCTTTTTGAGGAACCTCCATATTGTCTTCCACAGTGGCTGCACTAGTCTGCATTCCCACCAACAGTGCAAGAGCCTTCCCCTTTCCCCACACCCTTTCAACACCTTTTGCTTCTTGTGTTGTTGATTTCTGCCATTCTGTCAGGTATGTGGTGATATGTCATAGTAGTTTTGATTCGTATTTCCCTGATGATCAGTGATGTTGAGCATCTTCTCACATGTCTATTGACTATCAGTACACCTTCTTTGGAAAAATGTCTATTTGTGTCTTCTGCCCATTTTTAAATTGGGTTATTTTTTGTTCAGGTATTAAGTTTTGTAAACTTTTTATTTATTTTGGATACTAACTCTTTATCGGATACGTCATTTGCAAATATCTTTTCCCATTCTGTAGATTGCCTTTTGGTTTTATTGATTGTTTCCTTCACTACACAGAAATTTTATTTTGATGAAGTCTCAATAGTTTATTTTTGCTTTTGTTTCCCTTGCCAAAGGAGACCTATAAAGATTGCTATGGCCAATTTCAACAAGATTACTGCCTGGGTTCTATTTTAGTATTTTTATGGTTTCAGGTCTCCCATTTAGGCCTTTAATCCATTTTGAATTTATTTTTGTGTATGGTGTAATAAAGTGGTCCAGTTTTGTGGAGTTTTTTGTTTTTGTTTTTGTTTTTGTTTTGCATGTTGCTGTCCAGTTTTCCCAACACCATTTATCAAAGAGACTGTCTTTTCACCACTGGATATACTTTCTTGCTTTGTCAAAGCAATACACACACACACACACACACACACACACACACATACACACTGGAATAAAATAGAATGAAATCTTGTCATTTGCAATGACATGGATGGAGCTAAATGAAATAAGTTAGTCAGGGAAAGACAGACACCGTATGATTTCACTCATATGTGGAATTTAAGAAACAAAGCAAATGAGCAAAGGGAAAAAAGAGAGAGAGAGGCAAACCAAGAAACACACTCTTAACTATAGAGAACAAACTAGTGGTTATTAGAGGGGAGGTGGGAAGGGATGGGTTAAATAGGTGCTGGGGATTAAGGGACAAAACACGCTGTGATGAGCACTGGGTATTGTATGGAAGTGTCAAATCACTATATCATTCACCTGAAACTAATATTACACTGTATATTAACTAACTGGAATTTAAATAAAAACTTAAAAAAAAAAAAACCTCAGTGGTTGTCAGGGGGTCAGGGAGGGAGAGATGAATAGGTGGCATGCTAGGGATTTTTAGTGCAGTAAATCTATCATTTGATACCATAATGGTGGATACATGACATTATCCGTTGGCTAAAGCCAACCATGTACTGCACAAATACAAACATTAATGCAAACTATGGACTTCCATTAATAATAACTTATCACTTTTGGTCCAATTATTATAAATGTACCATACTAATGCAAGATCTCAATTGTGGGGAAATACTGTGGGTAAGTGGGGGGCCAAAGAAGGACTGTATGGGAACTCTCTGTACCTGCTTAGTCTTTCACAAAACCTTAAATTACTTGAAAAATCATCTGGTGAAGTAAAATAAAATCGGAGTTTTGCCAGCAACAAATATAGGATGAGCAGAGTTGCACAGGTGGCTAATAGTGTCTATAATGGAGGAGGGAAAGAACTCCTGTTCCTTTTCATACATATTGAATTTGAGATGGGAAGCATCACATGAATATGGTAAGTAGACAGTTGGATGCATGAATCTGACAATGAAAGAGATCTGAGTGAATTATATGAACCTGGGAGGCAAGAACTCAAGAATCCATGGAGATTAGTAAGATCTAAGGAGAGAGAGAGGGTTCCTATGACCAGGTTTAAAGAATCCACCACATTTAGAGGTTGGACATATAGGAGCTGATATCAACAAAGAAGAATGAGAAGGAACAGAAAACGAGATTCTCAGGAAAATGTGATGTGAGAAGAGACAAGATAGGAGAGTGTTTCAAGATACAGGTAGTGTTGATGTGTTTTTCAAAGATAAACTGAGTAGACAACATGGTGACCTTGACAAGTGTTGCTTCTGTAGACTGGTGGAGGAAGAACAGGTTTGAACAGTGAATTGAAAACAAATTAAAGAGAGAATTCTAGTCAATTAATTTTTTCCTATTTTTCTGTAAAGAGATTATTATGTGTCAGCCCTGTGTCTTGCATATAAATTTGTCCCACTCACCAAAGGAGTAAAATGAAATAAGAACATTAAATTATGTGAACATATGTATGTTGACACAATTCTGATAAAAGATGCTGGCACACTGAACAAGCTTATACCACTCCATAAAAGGCACTGGTTCTCAGAGAGGTACAGCTCCAGTATCTGAGGTCAGTTGGAATTATTCAAAAATAAGCATATGTCAGAGATATTTCAGAGTTTCTTTTAGAAGTGAAGGAAACATTACAGCTTGGTGAGATAGAAAAGTAACCTACCTAACATGCTGAAGACCAGAGTTGGCTTTTCACCACTTAGATGTTTGATTTTAGGTAAATCATTTAAACGCTTTGAGCCTCATTTGCCTCATTCACAAATAATAATACCTCTCTTCTGTGCTTGACCCAGAGGGTTTTTTTCACCCTTTCCCTCTTCTTTTCTTATATTATATTGAACAAATACTTTTCCCTAGTGGTTCTTCAATTATACTTCTTATTTTTATTCTTTTATTTTTTTTTAAGATTCTTTTTAAAAAACACTTTTTTTTTTCTTTAAGAGAGAGAGAGAGAAAATGCCCATGTGAACAGGGTTGGGAGGACCAGAGGGAGAAGAAGAGAGAATCTTAAGCAGGTTCCACACCTAGTGCAGAGCCCAATGCAGGGCTTGATCTCACAATCCTGATTAAAGTTAATTATTTAACCTTAAAGATATTCAGCCTCAAGTCTAAATTTGATTTGTTAAAAAAAAAAAATCTAAATGAACTTAGAATGCCTCATCTTTATCTTTTCCATCCTTTTTTTCTTTTTTTAAAGATTGTATTTATTTACTTGACAGAGAGTGAGCATGCACAAGCAGGAGGAATGGGAGCAGTAGAAACAGGCTCCCCACTGAGCAGGGAGCCCGATGAGATGCGCAAGTGGATACCAGGACCCTGGGATCACGACCTGAGAGACGCTTAACCAACTGAGCCACCTAAGCACCCACATCTTTTCCATCTTATATGTTTGGGTTTTTTTTAATAGTGTGTCAGTTCAAAAAACAAAAACAAAACAAAACAAAACAAAATAGTGTGTCAGTTCTACTTTGCTTCCAAACTCACCAAAATTGGGTTTGGGGTGTTTTTTTTTTTAAATTGTTGTTTTGGGGTTTTTTTAATCTTTTATTTATTTATTTTTTTAATTTATTTTAGAGAGGAGAGAGCAAACACACATGTATATGAGTTGGGAGAGGGGCAGAAGGCATCCCAAGCAGAATCCACACTGAGTGTGAAGTCCAACTTGGGGCTGGATCCCCTGCCCCAGCAGATCAGGACCTGAGTTGAAACCAAGAGGCCCACTCTCAACCAACTGAAACACCCAGGCACCTGGGTTGTTTGTTTGTTTTGTTTTGTAATTACTTCAGTTTAAAAACTTTTCTTTGCTTACCATTTCTTCCTGGATTCTACCTCTTCCTTCTGATTTCTTTGGTTTTTCTTGTTGAGCAATATTATTTAAGTAGCTCATTCAGAGAGAGTCAACCTTTTTGTTTTTAAGTTTGCTTCCCTCTTAACATTGAATGCTAGAAGTTTAAGTTAACATTTTTTCCTCAGCACTTTGAAGATACAGTTTCACCATCTTCCTTTATCAATTGTCACTGATTCCAAGTCTACTTTTACTCTGATTGGAATCCTTATACATTTTCTTTCTTTTTTCTCTGGTAGTTTTTAAAATTGTTTCTTTTTTTTATAATAATCTGTAGTTTCACTACAGTATATTTAGTGAAGGTTTTGGTTTTCCTTGTGCTGTTCCTAACTCAAAGTACTGTTAAGGTATTGGAAAATTTTCTTGCAATTTGGGGAAATTCTCTAACATGTATCTTTATTGCCTTTTCCAAATTCTTCTATTCTCTCCATTTGAATTTTACTTATTAAACTATAATCTTCCATTTTATTTTCCATAGTTCAACCTGTCTTTTCTACTTCTATGGAAATATCCAGGCTTTTGAGAACCTACAACTTACAAAATCTGGGAGTTTTTTAAAAGATGGTTGTAAGGGATGTCTGCGTGGCTCAGTGAGTTAAGCATCTGACTCTTGGTTTTGGCTCAGGCCATGATCTCAGGGTGATGGGCTAGAGGCCCACATTGGCTCTGTGCTCAGCAGGGAGTCTGCTCTAAGATTCTCTCCCTCAGTCCCCTCCCCTGCTTGCACTTTCTCTCTCAAATAAATAAATAAATCTTTAAAAGAGTAATAAAGGAAGAATACAAAATATGAATAGAAAATTAGACATGAAATGAATTTTTTGAATGAGAAAGATAAAACACAAATTACAAATTGAAACAAGTATGTTGAAATAAATGCTATAAATAAAACATACTCTAAAAATATATACTTTGTTTATTAACTGATGAAGTACTTCCATAATACCTGTTTTCTCCTTCATTTTTGGGTGCATATTCTTTTATGACAATAATTATATCATATTTTTTTCAGTGGAGGAAATAGATATTTTGGGCTTGAAAGATAGCAATATATCCCACCCCAAAATAGGCCACATCGGTACATTCATTATTCTGAATTAAAGTTATTTAAGAAATAGCCAGTGTAAGAACTGATACTCTGACTCTCCTTTGTTTCCTTAAAAGCAGGAAATAAATCTCCCATGTGAGGGTACCCTCCCTATACCACCAGGGTAAAGGGCATTCTTATCACTAGAGAGAGGGAATCCACGGCTGAAAAAAGTGTATAAACAGAACTGTTGCATCACTAGTTTGCTACCCTAAGCCCAATCCCCATTGTTTTGACAATTTTTTGTAAATGTATTGTTTCTTTGTCCAACAAGTATGAAAGCTGCCTGCTTTGGTCACTTTGGGGAGTCTCGTATTTTTATGGGCTCCTGTATGTATGCAATTAAATTTGGGTTTTTCCCGTTACTCTATTTTTATGTCAATTTAATTATTAGACTGGCCAAAGAACCTAGAAGAGAAGATTTTGTTCCTACTGTTTGTTCTTTAGTTTGAGTCTTATTATTGATAATTTGTCTTTAAAAAGGTATCCTTTAAGGGCCACAACTCATCATTGGTAATATCTGTGTTTATGATCACTATCAAATTTGGGGAAAACCTCTAGGAAGTTACTTTCATATATAAACTATAAGAACACTTTCTGACTCTAGATGTATAAAACCTTTTTTCTTGGTTTGGGGCCTGAGAAGATGCCGGAATAGGAGGACACTAAGTGCATCTTGTCTCATAAATATACCTAGATAACTTCCACAACAATGCAACTAACCCAGGAAATACCCAAAAACTGGCAGAAGAGACTCTCCACATTTAAACCTAGAGAGAAGGCCACATGGAAAATGATAGGAAAGGCAGAAACTCAGGAATCAAACTCCCTGTAAGATTAACCTCAAATAGGAGGAACGCCACAACATGGAGAAGGGAGAGAAACAGACACCATACCAGGCACCCAAGACAATAAGAACCTGCACTGGGAAGACAAGTTCCCATAACTTTGGCTTTGCAAACCAGTGGGCCTTAAGGTCGTGAGTTTTTACAATCAGTGGGGCTTAAATCTGGGTACTTTGAAAATCATCAGGATGGGCTCTGGGAGACTGGAGGGTGATAGGAAACTGAGTCCTTGCCATTAAAGAGGTAGCATAACAAACAACCTCACTGAGATAGAGCACAGAAACCCAGTTTGAGAAGTGCCTGGGGTAAACCAGAAAATTTATTTATTAATCTCAGAATATGCACTGGAGGGGCAATGATCTTTAGGAGACCTTTCCAAGAACAACAGAGTTGATGGTCGACATGTCTCTTCCCCCAACCCCCAACTCCCCATCCCTAGCCTAGATACTAGGACACCTACAGAAACCAGCGAATACTTCCCACCTAGCTTACTAACACCACATCCCCTGCTCAAACACTCTCCTATGGATTTGCCTCATCCAACCTGAACCACTGTTCAGGAGTACCTCCAAAGTGGTGTCTGATGTATCTCATTCTGTAAGCAGCCCCAGTAGTGGCCAGCACCACTCCAAAAGTGACTCTCACCGTGGGGAAAGAGGAAGATAACCACACACACTGGCTCAACTCTATCCCTAACAGTGGTCTGGGGGCACGTATATGATTTGACTGCCAGTCCCACCCACCAACAAAAACCTCACAGGGGAAAGAATAAAGACCCCTGTAGTTTGGATTCACAGACAGACTGAGGACAGACATTGGATCTCACTGTGGGCCCTACCCACCAATGAAGGCCTCTCAAGGAACAATACAGCAAGAGTGCCTTGCAGTTGAGTATAACTGCATTTCCAACAAAGAGACTGAGGGCAGGCATCTGGTCTGACCCAATTAAAAACCAAGGTGGCCCCAGACTGACCCCTTAACAACACAAAAACCAAACCTTGCCCATAAGAAGCAAAGAGGGCCATTGCAGCTGACTGGACTAAAGGCAAGTGCAGGTCAACCACAACAATAGTGTATATGCAACACATGCAGGAGATACCCCTCAAGCTCCAGGGTCCAGTGAACAGGGAACATTGCACTACAGGAGCTCTTCTTCATAAGGCCACTACTATCAAGACCAGGAAACATAGCTGACTTACCCAATACACAGAAAAAAACACAGTGAGCTGGACAAAATAAGGAGACAGAGGAATTATTCCCAACTGAAGAAAGAAAAAAAGACAAAAATCATACTAGAGCTAAATAAACTATATGCCTGATACAGAATTCAAAGTAATGGTCATAAAGGTACTGGGCTTGAGAAAATATTGGAGGATCTCAGTGAAACCTTCAACAAAGAGATAGAAAATATTAAAAAGAACCAATCAGAGATAAAGAATTCAATAACTGAAATTAAAAATATAGTGAAGGGAATAAATAGTAGACTAGAGGAAGCAGAAAAATGGACGAGCTAACTGGGAAGGCAGAGTAATAGAAAGCAACTAAGAGGGGCACCTGGGTGGCTCAGTGGGTTAAGCCTCTACCTTTGGCTCAGGTCATGATCTCAAGGTCCTGGGATCGACCCCTGCATCAGAATCCCTGCTCAGCAGGGAGACTGCTCCCCCCGCCCTGGCTCTTTCTGCCTCTCTGCCTACTTGTGATCTCTGTCTGTCAAATAAATAAATAAAGTCTTTTAAAAAAAGAAAAGAAAAGAAAGCCACTAAGATGAGCTGCAAAAAGAAAAAAGAATAATAGAATAGGTTATGGGAACTCAGAGACATCACCAGGCATAATAACATTTGCATCATAGGGAATCCAGAAAGAAAAGAGAAAAGGTGACAGAAAATTTACTTGAGCAAGTAATAGCTGAAAACTTCCTTAATGTGAGGGGAAAAAAGCAAACACCCAAATCCAAGAAGCACAGAGAGTGTTCAACAAAATTAACCCAAGGAGATTCACACCAAGACATACAGTAATTTAAATGGCAAAAAGTAGTGACAAGCAGAAAATTTTAAAAGCAGTAGGAGAAAATAGTTACAACAGAAACTCCCTAGGCTATCAGCTGATTTCCAGCAGCAACATTGTAGGCTAGGAGGGAATGGCATGATATTTTCAATGTGCTGAAAGGAAAAAACCTCCAACCAACAATGCTATATCCAGCAAGACTATCATTCAGAATAGCAGGAGAGATAAGGAATTTTCCAGACAAACAAAAGTTGGATTTATCACTACCAAACCAGGCTTATATGAAACATTAAAGCGGACTCTTCAGATGAAAATGAAAGGTCATAATCAGGAGCAAAAAAAATTAAGAAAAGCAAAAAAAAATTAAGAAAGGAAAAAAATTCACAGGTACATACAAACATCATAAAAGTAGATTAATCACTTATAAAACTGGTATGGAGAGGCACCTGGATGGTTCAGTCAGTTAACCATCTGACTCTTGACTTTGGCTCGGGTAGTGATCTCAAGGTCATAGATTGAGCCCTGTGTTGGGTTCCCTGCTGGGTGTGGAGCCTGCTTAAGATTCTTTCTCTTCCTCTCCCTCTGCTCCCCACCAATGCTCATGCTCTAAAAAAACAAAACAAAACAAAACAAAAAAATTGGTAAGGTGGTTAAAGCACAAAAGCAGGAAAATCAATTATAATATTCAAGGAATTCACAAAATAAATGGGTATAAAATATGACATCATTGCATACAGTATGGAGGAAGGAGTAAATATTTAGTGCTTTTGGAATTGGTTCAAACTTAAGCACCCATCATCCTAATATAGACTGCTATATGCATGGGATGTTACATATAAGCTTAATGTTAATCACAAAACAAAAACCTTTAATAGGGATGCAAGCAATAAATAGAAAGGAATCTAAGCACATCGCTAAAGAAAGCCATCAAACCACAAGGGAAGAGAGCAAGAGAAGAAAGAAACAGATAAGGAAACAAACAACAAAATGGCAATAACTATATACCTACCAATAATTAATTTGAATGTAAATGGGCTAAATTCTTCAATCAAAAGACATAGGGTGACTGACTGGCTAAAAAGCAAGATCCATGTGTTTTGTTTTGTTTTTAAGATTTTGTTTATTTATTTGAGAGAGAGAGCGAGCATGAGCTGGGAGAGGGGCAAAGAAAGAAGGAGAAGCAGACTCCCTGCTGAGCAAGGAGCCCGACACAGACACAGTGCTCAATCCTAGGACCTCAGATAATGACCTAAGTCAAAGGCAGACACTTAACTGACTGAGCCACCCAGAAGCCCCAAAACTGTTTATATGCTGCCTAGAAAAGATTCATTTCAGACCTAAAGATGCCTGGAGATTGAAAGTGAAGGGATGGAGAGACATTTATCATGCAAATGGAAATGTAAAGAAAGCTGGGATAACAATACTTACATCAGAAAAAAATAGATACTAAAACAAAGATTGTTAACAAGAGACAAAGAAGTAAACTACACAATCATAAAGGGAACAACCCAACAAGAAAATATAGCAATTATAAATATTTATGCACTCGACATATAAACACCCAAATACATAGTGCAACTATTAATACATAAAGGATGAAATCAGCAGTAATACAATAATACTAGAGGACGTTAACAACCCACTTACATCAATGGATAGGTCATCTAGTTAGAAAATCAACAAGGAAACAGTGACTTTGAATGACACATTGGACCAGATGGATCTAAGAAATATATTCAGAACATTTCATCCCAATACATTAGAATACACATTCTTTTCAAGGACACATGGAACAGTCTCCAAAATAGATCATATGTTAGGCCACAAAATAAGTCTCAACAAATTCAAACAGACTGAAATTATGGCATACACCTTTTCCAACCACACTGATAATGAAACTAGAAATCAATCACAAGGCAAAAATCTGGAAATAGCACCAATACATGGAGGTTAAATAACATGCTACCAAACAATGAATGGATCAACCAAGAAATCAAACAGGAAATCAAAAAATACATGGAGACAAATGAAAAATAAAATACAATTGTCCAAAATATTTGGATGCAGCAAAGTCAGTTCTAAGAGAGAAGTTTATAGCAATCAGGTATGAAAAATTATATGACAACAAATTGGACAACCTAGAAAAAAATGGATAAACTCCTAGAAACATAGAGCCTACCAAAACTGAAGCTGGAAGAAATAGAAATTTAAAGACTGATTACAAGCAAAGAAATTGAATCAGTAATCAAAAAGCTCCCAACAAAATAAAGGCTCAGGATCACATGGCTTCACAGGTGAATTGTACCAAACATTTAAAGAAGAGTTAATACTCTTGTTCTCAAACTATTCTAAAAATAAAAAAGGAAGAAAAACTTCTAAATTCATTCTATGAGGCCAGCATTACACTGATACCAAAACCAGATAAAGACACCACAAGAAAAGAGAACTATAGGCCAATACCTCTGATGAATGTAGATACAAAAATCCTCAACAAAATATTAGCAAGCCAAAACCCAAAAAAATTTAAAAAAAATCATTCACCACAATCAAGAGGGATTTGTTACCAGGATGCAGGGTGGTTCAATATTCCCAAATCAATTAACATGGTACATCTCATCCAAGAGAAAAGATAAAAACCATATGATCATTTCAACAGATGCAGAAAAAGCATTTGACAAAGTACAACTCCATTTATGATAAAAATTCTCAACAAAGTAGGTTTAGAGCGAACATACCTCAACATAATAAAGGCCATATATGAAAAACCCACACCTAACAACATACTCAGTGGTGAGAAACTGAGAACTTTCCCACTAAGGACTGGAAGAATGATGTCCATTCTCACCAATTCTGTTCATTCAAAGTAGTACTGGAAGTCCTAGCCACAATAATCAGACAGGAAAGAGGAATAAAAGATATCCAAGTTTATAAGGAAAATGTCAAACTTTCACTATATGTAGATGACATGATACTTCATATAGATAATACTTAAAAAAAAAAAAAAGGAAAGGAAATCCTAAAGACCAACAAAAAGCAGCTGGAACTGATAAAAGAATCCAGTAAAGTTGCAGGATACAAAATCAATGTACATTGCATTTCCGCACTAATAATGAAGCAGCCAAAAGAAAAAGTAAGAAAACAACCCCACTTACAACTGCACCAAAAATAATAAAATGTCTAGGAATAAACTTAACCCAAGAAGGTGAAAGACCTGTATTCCAAAAACTATAAAACAAAGAAATGGAAAGATGTTCCATGCTCATGGGTTGGGAAAAAAAAATACTGTTTAAATATCTCTATTATCCAGAGCAATCTACAGAGTTAAAGCAATCCCTATCAAAATACCAACAGCATTTCCACAGAACTCTGAACAAACAATTCTAAAATTCATATGAAACCACAAAATACCCTGAATAGCCAAAGCAATCTTGAAAAAGAAACATAAAACTGAAGGTATCACAATTCCAGACATACAAAGCTTCAGTAACTAAAAGTCAGAGAAAGATGAATAACATATGATTTCACTCATGTAGAATTTAAGAAACTAACAAAGCAAAAAGAGAAAACAAAAAGAACCCAGACCTTAAATACAGAAAAATGGTTTTCAGGGGAAGGTGGGGTTGGGGAATAGGTGAAGTAGGTGAACGGGGTTGATGAGCCCTGAGTAATGTATAGAATTAGTACATCATTATACAATATACATCTGAAACTAATAAAACATGGTATGTTAATTATGCTTGAATAAGAATACAAGCAACGGGAACCTTGTTTTAGTGCCTCAGTGACAGGGGCTATAGGACATTTTCCTATCATAAAACAACCACTAGCCTTGCCTTTCTGTGACACGATGCCTGGTATTTTGTCCTAGTGGTAGTAAAGTATTCCTAGAAGCTGTTCCTTCCTTAAGATCCTCACAATAACGTAGCAACACAGAGAAGTTACTGTACACCACATAAATACATCCCACCAAACACAAACCAAATACAAACCAAACACAAACAAAGTCAACTTTCCCACAGATATACTTAGCCGTCCCAGTGCTATCCAATGTGCAGAATATGGGACAGGGACGCAGAGGAATGGAAAGACACAACAGTCTTAACCAATTGCAGTTTAAAATCCCACTTTTTTTAATTTTATGCAAACCTGTCACAATGCGAACACATAGCTAAGAAGAGACATATTTCTCCCACGCAAGGAAAGAGCATACAGTACCGTTATTTCATGATAATTTTGGTAAATTAGAGTCTATGTATTTCCCATTTCTTTATCTCCTTCCATCATATTCTAATTTCTTCACTTCTCATTTGCATTTCATCAGTTTTCTTTTTGTTGGAGTTAAGGTACCATTTATCCCATTGCTTCACTTTTTCATTTCAATTTTTCACTTCAATTTTCCATTTCAGTTTTTTTCAATTTTTTCATTTCTAAAATTTCCATTTTGTTGTTCTCATACTTTCTCCTAATTTTTATTTACCTTTTAAGGATTTTATTTATTTATTTATTTATCTGAGAGAGAGAGAAGAGAGAACATGAGAGCAGGGAAAGGGGAACAGGGAGAGAGAGAAAGAGAATCCCAAGCTGACTCCAAGCTCATGGGGTTGCTCTCAGGACCCCCAGATCATGAACTGAGTCAAAACCATGAGTCATATGCTTAACTAAGTCACCCAGGCACCCCATTCCCTTAATTTTTAAAAATCAGTATCCTATGGTCATCTTATACATTCAATTTCTTCTTCTGTATTTCTAAGCATTTAAAGATATTTATACTTTAATTTATTCCAAGTTTCCCTATTATCTATAATTCCTTGAGTGGGAATGCCCCCAACTTCTGTGCCACTTAACAACTTCAGGATGGTAAAGTACCTTAAGTGTTTTTAGTTTTGGACTATGTGCCCATCATGAGAGTCTGATGTGCCCTGGCTTATGGAGGCACCCCCATGAGCCAGTTCTGTTTACCTTTGTGAACAGAGCTCAGAGCTCACTCTACCACATATGCTGCCTGAAGCCTCAGGCCATCTCTGCACTGGTATTGAAACCCACTCTCCTTGTTGCAAATAGATGCGGCACAATTTGATCATTTCAGCAAATAGCAGATTTGGGGGGTAAATGCTGCTATCTTCCTGTAGATGGAGGTAGGTAGCAGTTGATACCACACATGACCGCAAACATACACCACATGTATGTAACCTCAATAACCGATGGTGTATCACCAAGAAAGCAAGTCCTGAACCAAATTCTGCTCACCAGCCCACCCACAAAAAAAGAAGGAAAACATTTATTAGCTAGGAAGTACAAAAATAGTTATATGCTTGTGGTCTTTGCTTTGTAGCACCTTGCATAAAAAGCTTGCTTTAATAGAGAAACAATATTTTCATGGCAAAACCACCTAGACGTATAGTCAGATGAGACGACTAGATCCCATGAACTGTTGGAACTTAAACTGATGGGCTGTAGACCTCAAGGACTACAGTAATTGTAGAAGTCTCCTGAGCTATCTGAAGTTTTATACTTTGAACCTTCACAATGTTCCTAATCAAACACGTCAGTCTTGAATATGGCTCATTTTGCCAATTAAGAAATTATTTCTAACACCGCTTAAACTAATAACCCTTCTGGTAAATAATTTGATAATATTTGAAATGCTAAGCACCCACAGGTAACAGTACGGATTCTTGATGAAGGTACTTCAAATACGGACAAGCCATACCCATCTCTGTATTTGTTGACTTCAGTCTTCATATTGCAGAATAGTACCTGGAAATGGTCATCAGCAGCTCCTATGATCACATTCCAAGAGCACCCTGACCACTTTCAGCCTGAGAATTCCAATGTTCAACACTCCTCTTAAATGTGGTGTAAAGTACCAAGTAACCTGGTGTAAGGCAAACATAATCAAGGAAAACATGACTCTTAAAGCACAGAGATAGACATTCTAATTCTGTTTACATGATTGCAAAGATTTTCAGCAGCTATTTGGTTGATGTTAACACTTTAATCACCCATTGGGTTCTTACACATGTGCACAGTGCTCAAGGTAGGCTTCCTCCATACTGTACTTTTATGATTCATCTTTCATACCTAAATTCCAGGTTTCATGTATTCTTTTTACATTTAATCTTACAACTTTCCCTACATAATATCCATGGAGTTTTGGCTTTTTTTTTTTTTTTTTAGAATATTCATTCTGCCATCTGGGTGAACAGATGGATGGATGGATAAAACATCCAACATTACTCCACTCAGTAGACCATGTTTTACAGTCAGCAATGCTGTCCTAAAATTATTTCAAGCTCTGGATCCTGCTTCTATTATTTCCCTGTCATTGCCCTACTTTCTCTCTTTTTGGATATTAAAAGTAGTCACCACAAGTAGCCAAGAAAATTGCAATGAAGAGAAAAGCTTACCATGAAGAAATAGTAATTTATGAAGTGGTGCCCTAGTAGCCTGGATTATTACAGACTCCCAGGGAACCTACCTCCCTTTGGGGCAGGAGCATATGCAGTAGGAGAAGCTGATTCAATGCATTTCTGATTCTGCATCCTCTCCTGATACAGGGTGTGCTATAACCAACTCTGCTAAGGGATCAAGTTTCATGGAACATGTAATGATATCACAGCAGGACCTGAGCAAACAACAAATATTAGGGGTAGCTAGGGAAAGCAAACAATTATGGAAAGTTAAGGATCAGAGAGAGTTCTTAAGGCAGAAAATTCTTCCTGTTTCAGGCTTGAGTCTAGGGAAACATAAATACAATGGTCTATTGTACAGCTGTCCAACAGTAATGGACTTTGGTCACTACCAGCCTGGGAATATGTGTACCAGGCAATCTTAAAAGTAATTCAGTTGATTATTAGTCCCTGAGCCCATCCTATCATTCTAGGTTAAATAATAATAGTAATAATAATAATAATTTCAAGTCTTGCATGCAGTAAGCTCTTAAAAAATTGGTACACTCTAATTCCTAGAAAAATAAAATGTGATAAGGGATACAGTATCAGATTACTCATCACTCAGAAGCTCTTGAGGGATTAGTGTTATTCTGTTGGGTATCTGAGACCAGTTTATATTAAATGAATTATCTCCCTAGAGATGGGTTTAACAGGTGCTAAAGACTTCATTTTTTTATTCAATGATGTTTTCTCGAAACTTTAAGGTCTCTTGTGTTTGTACTGAAACTCTAAAATTAGTTATATTTCCCTTTATATAATTGCCCTAAATAAAAATTAGCTATAAAACCTACTAGAGTTCTCTTTTTGTTGTCTTTACTCCTATGGATGTCCCGTCCATATCTCCAAAACCTTCCTACTCCAAATTTTCCTTTCATTTTCTTTTCATTTCATATTTACTTTTTCATATAATGAAAATCTGTTTGTTAGCTTTCTGGTGATATTTATTCCATACTTTCTCTTAATAAAGTGAACACTCAGAATGAGAAAAGAAATCACTACAGATTTAAAAAATGCTCATAAAACCAAATGTTGTAAAGAATACAACATTATTATTAACTGGCAATAAGGTTATCATTTCTTTTTTAGTTTTCTTCATTTTTTTTAATATTTGATTTCTTTTTTATTTTATTTATTTTATAAGTCAATTTTTTTAAATTTTATTTTTATAAACATATATATTTTTATCCCCAGGGGTACAGGTCTGTGAATCGCCAGGTTTACACACTTCACAGCACTCACCATAGCACATACCCTCCAGTTTTCTTCATTTTGATTGCCCTTTTCTTTCATAAAATCTATACATAACTTAAAATTGACCATTTGTCTATTGCTACACGCTGACCAACTCCCTCATGGTTCCTAGTTCATGTCTGAAAGATGCTAGTCGAATTCTCTTCTAAGCAAAAAGGAAATCACTTCTTTTGACTTCATTCTGGATTATGTTCTTCATCATCTTTAGGAGTAGTGAAAGCAAAGAAGCTGAAAAAGTCAATCCTTATGTGCAGATCAGAGGAGCCCAAATCAAATAGAACTTGAAGCTTCAGTTCTGATGGCCTTCTTGCCATCCCTCCCAGGATGCTGTGTTACACAGTGAGAACATGAGCCATGGAACCTCCTGCTGTGGCAAACATCTGCACCTGCAGGTTTCTTATCAGGGTAGTAACAACTATAGCTGCACTGTTTTGTGGGAATGGGAATGTATCAGAGCAGGGAACATGGAGGGGGGATCTTTAGCTCAGAAAATGACAGACCAGCCAATCTACCACATCTGCCAAAGAAGAGGTTTCTTTCCTCAGTAGATGATGAAGTATAGCTTCTGATTATATTTCAATTGACTCGAGTCCTATTAAAAAGACTAGATTTCAGTTTTCCTGTGTTAAGACTAAGTGCCTTTTTCTTTTGTGTTGTTAAGAAATATATGCAGAAGACAAATAAATACGAAAACTGTGCTGACCTAAATAACTATTTGCCTCGTCTTCTACAGATGTAATTTGAAGGAGCTGATAAAGAAACTAGAGTCCCTTAGAGGCCTCCGTGTAATTACAAAGGAAACACTCCAGAAAGCTAAAATGGCAAATATATTTAAGGTAATTCCCTGTGAATAGACTTTGGCCGCCACCATCCATTTTATTATTGCTTTTCTAAATTGCTTTCTGCTGTTCTCTACCAGAGCCTCAGATCAATCTCTGGGTATTGTTGTGAGGGCTTGTCCAAAGTAATGTCACCTGGCACAGAGCTGTAATTGTTTTATGTGCAGGGCATGTTAGGCTGTGCACTAAGTCTTTTTCTTCATTAAGAGACTTTGAATCTCATAGTTGGCTCTAAGCACAAAAGAGGGCACCTTGCAGCAAACATTTTAGTTTAAATAGAATTTTCTCCAGAAAGCAGGGAGCACAGGGTCACCCTCATTCAGAGAATGAGAGGTGGTAGGGAGACATCTAGAGCACAGTGTGAGTTATCAATACATTATCTCTCAGCTCCAAATCCACACGTCCTTCCATGTTCTGCAATAACAGAGACGATTTCTGCAAATCTCTCTCCATTGCCAGCTGGCCCAGCATTTGTCAAGAGAGTGATGCTGGATGAGGCAGATGCTTCTCTGCCTGGTTTACAGTACTGAGTTTGTAGGGCGCCTGCAGTGTGTGTGATTTTCTCAGCAACGCCTGTAGGCCAGCAGCAAGTGACCCCTTTACTGGCACAACCCCTCAGACATGTCCATGATAGTTGGTCTCACTGAGGCTGGATTTTCAGCACCTGCCCCTGCCCCACCCAGGCAGTTTCGTAGGGGAGAGCCACTGCTTAGCACCTCTCCAAGAACATTTTCCCCGCACATACCCCTGGATAGACTTCACAGAAGAGGGTTGGCAGACATGGCTTCTCCCCTTAAACAGCTTTCCCAGACCACTACAGTCTACATAGTTCTGAGGCACAGCACCACCGCCATGAGGACGGCTTCTCCCAGCACTCTAGAGAGAATACGTCTAATGAACTTCACATACCCACTGAGCCACAACAACGCCCTCTCCAGGAATGTCTGCATTTCCGCCCTGGGAAACATGGCATTCCCCTGGGGTGCTCCACCTCAATGCCAGGGGTGATGCTACTGCTACCATCTGCTATTCTTATATTTCTTAGCATTCTCTTGGCTCGGGTTTGCCAATCCCCCATTACTGAAATCCCCTGTTAATTCTTTATGTTGAATTTTCTCTATTCAATTTGTTTTCTGTTTCCTGTTGGACACTGGCTGATACAGTCCCTCAGAGGGGCTCTCAGTGTATCAAAGAAAGAAGAGTAGCTTCACCCCTGGCATTGCTGTCCCATGTACCCATCTTCCTAACAACACTCTTGCTTCCATTGGCTGCCCTCAGCAAATGGTGATAACTGGCCTATACCCATAGGCCTATACCCTATACCATTCCCCACATCTCTGCCATCTTAGACATATCTAAGGTGGGTAAGAAGAATCACTTTAATTTCTACATGAAATGTACTAAGATAAAACCTGTACACTGACCTTTAAAAAATTCACAACTTGATATTTTATAGCAGATACTTGAATAGAACTCTGACTTGATCAATATTGCAAATTGCCAAGTTAGTGAAAGTCCTGGGAAATCATGCTGAGAAACAGCAGAAATCTGTTCATAATGTGAAGGTCAGTCAAGAATTTCTGAATTGCATTGGACAGTATCACAATCACAGTAGCCTGATCTTGACACTGTAATCCATCTCTGCCCTCGCACACAGAAAATCAGTGTTCATTATGTCATTTTCCACTGCATGACCAGAGCAGTGACAAATTGACTTCCCATGATGACTATAAATAAAAGAAATGCACAGTAAAACTCTAGTCTAATAGTCTAGAGATAAGTAAGACATTACAGTTAGAGGTTCTGGGAAAACAATACTACGATTATGTCTTTGGTCTGATACCCCTAGTGGCCTTTATCTTCTTGGCCCAAATAAAAATATGCTCTGATTATTCCTATAGTTGTAGGTAACTTTTTTTTTAGCTTCAGGTGTACATCACCGTGATTTGATATTTTTATACATTACAAAATGATTCCCACAATAAGTCTAGTTACCATCGGTCACCATACGTAGTTATTGCATTGTTATTGACTATATTCCCCATGCTGTACATTACATCCCTATGACTTATTTATTTTATGAAGTTTGTAGCTCTTCATCTCCTTTACCCATTTTGTCTGCCTCCCAACCCCTCTCTACTTGGGCAACCGGTAGTTAGTTGCTTGTATCTATGAGTCTGTCTCTGTTTTCTTTTTTTTTTTTAAATTTTCACATTTAAGTGAAATAATAAAGTATTTGTCTTTCTATGTCTCACTTATTTCACTTAGCAAAGTACCCTCCAGGTCCATTTATGTTGTCACAGATAACAAGATTTCATTCTTTTTTATGGCTGAGTAATATTCCACGGTATATGCTGTACCATCTCTTTATCCATTCATCCACCAATATACACTTACGTTACTCCCATATCTAGGCTATTGTAAGTAATGCTGCAATAAACGTGGGGGTGCATGTACACTTCATATTTCAGGTCACTTTAATCTTAGCTAAAAAAGTAATTCATCTGAAAAATTAAAATCTAAGCATAAAATACGAAGTAAACAATGGATTTTTGTCCAAAAGCAGAAATACATGACCAGATTCTGTTCCCCAAGCATGCCACAAAAGGTGCAGAGCAGAGCTGGGTTTTTATATTTGAAATTCATTCATTTAAGAGTATGGCACAAGATCTGGTTCCTGAAGTCTACACAGATACTGTACTGAGGCTTGGCCTTGACAGTGTTTAGAAACACAAGTTTCATCTTTATGTCTGTTATATTCTTATTGATCCCCAATTCAATTCACCTCAGGCACATCGGGCTCTTCACACTTCTCTCCCTGCCCAAGAGCCCACAGGGAGGCATCCCACCTGACACAATTGCGAAGGGCACCATTTATAGAAGATACACTTGAGCGCCCCTGGGTTGGCAGAGGGACTAAAGCAGTCTCGCAGAGGGGATAATGGTAATGAAAGGGAAAGGGGGACAATCTGGAAATCACCCATTCAGACACATATTTCCATGGAAGGGGACAGGTTCCTCCTCCTATTAACCATCTACTTCCCTATATCTAGGACTTCATTTCTACAAATACCTTTGAATAGGGCTGTTCAGTTGGCAAATCTAATCCCCTCTCCTTCCAGACAGCAGTATCGAGAAGCAGCCATTCTGTCATCCTCCCAGCAGAAACCATTTCTACCAGAAGGGAGAAGGAAAAAACTGTGTGAACGGGGGCAGCAACTCACAAAAGCAACAGCCCCTGACCAAAGGAGTACCCGTTCCTGTCTTTGTTCCTTCTCCCTGCTTTCTCAAAAATCTGCCGTCCTTCATACCACAGCTTGCTGGCCCTCTGGTCCAAACAACCCCTTAAAGAGTAACTTCCCATTTCCTCCTCTCCCCAGTCCCTGGCAAGCACCATTCTCCTTTGCTCAAAACATTTGACTATTCTGGGGCTTTTAACTCTTTCAGATTCCACTTCGTACAGGGGGAGGGAGCCAGTGAGTGCTGGTATTTTTGTGGCTGTCTTACCACAGTGCCTTCAGGCTCATCCATGTTGTGTCATGTGTCAGAATCTCCTCTGTTTTTAAGACTGAATAATATTCCCTTTCATATATGTACCATATTTTGTTCATCCATTTATCTATTCATGGACATGTTGTTTGCTTCCACCTTTTGGCTCTTGTCAACAATGCCACTGCGAACACGGGAGCACAGATCTCTCTTCACGACTCTGTTTTTGATTCTTTGGGGTATATGTCTCCAAGTGGCACTGGTGCTTCATAGTGTTTGTTGTATTCTTTGGCAAAACAATAATTATGATGAAATCTCAATCTTCTTTCACTTCCTAATTTAATCCTGTACTCATGCAGCTGTTCCTGATTGCAGAAAAATAATCCCATCAATGTCTCTCAATTCATGACAAAACACTAGCATGAATAACCATCATGGTTTGCTCAGGACTATCCCAGTTTTAGCACTGACAGTCTAGGTCCCAGGAATCCCCTGAGGCCTGGGCACACTGGGACAGTGGATCATCCAACCAGAATGGGACTCATTAGGGACCTTGCGATCCCACAGTACTTCTCTCGTCCATTCACTCTCCTGCTCTGCTGTTGACTATTTCACAACTACACATTCACACTGCCTAAACTTCCAACACTTCCTCTCTCTGCTCACTTTCAACAGATGACCTGGATTCCCACTGCTTCACTAGAACATTTCCTAGGTTCTAGGAAAGAACCTACCATCCAGGAAAGAACTTCCCAGATTCCTACTACCACCACCTTCCCACTGGCTGGCATCTGCACTCACATCCATTAACTTCCTTCCTAGTACTCCCAAAGAACACTTGTTCCTCCATCCATGAACTTCTCCACAGACAGTCCCTCTCCAACTACATCCCATCCCTTCCCATCTAACTGTTTTGTGAACTATATCCCATTCTTTCTGTTGAGAAGATAAACCGAAGCACATTAAAAATTTTAGGAATTTTTGAGCAAACATTGATTCTAGCTGAGCAGTGTCACACTGGCAGTGGAAAGGCACTCTTGAGGAGAGCCAGGGACAAAGATTTTACAGAGAACACAATCAAAGCAAGGAAATTATTTGATTGGTTATAGTTTAAACTACAACATTATTTGGGAAAGCCTGGTTAGCTGCTTGTGAGTGGTTGTTATTCACCCTGAGGCATTTATAGGAAGTGACTCTGGTTTAGGTTTTGGCTTGCTTACATAGGCTACCAAGGTAGTAAAGTTGCCTTGGTCTTATGACCTCTTCATTTGCTTGCTTTAAAACTTCTCAGTTCATTGGTGGAAAATATGTCTCCAACAATTCTGCCCCTACCTGCAACATCAATTTCTCCTTTACTGTTTCCTTTCTGTTATTTCTTGCATGTTTTAAAAACAAAAGAAAAAAATACTTTCTCTTGGCCCACTTCTCTTTCCAGCTATCACCCCATGTCTCTTATCTTCTTTACAAGCAAAACTCTCTGAAAGTATTTTCACATATCTCCTCTAATTCTTCTCCTCTTCATCTCTCTTAAACCCTCTTCAACCCAGCTTTTCTCCCTGCCATGCTATTAAATCTCTTGTCAAGATCACCAACGATCTCCATGTTGATAAGTTCAATGATGAACTGTCAGTTCTCCTGTTACCATTTAATAGGTTACATCTGATAGGGTAACATAGTTGTTACAACTTTTTCATATGGCTTTAGGGTGCCTCTCCCTGAATTTCTTCCATCTGTTTCATTTTTCCTTGACTTCTTAAATGCTGAAGTGTTCTGGGTCTATTTTTGGCTCTCATCTCTTTTCAACCATACTCAATTTGGTGATCACACTCAGTCTCCTGGCTATTAAGATGCTGACGACTCAAATTTACACCTTCAGGCCAGACCTCGCTCCTGAATTTCAGATTCACATGTCTTAACTGCCTAACATCTCCACTTGGAAGATAACAGAAGTCTCAAATATAACATATTCCAAACTCAAACATGATTTCTACCACTTTATTCCCCTACTTTCTCTCCCTGAAGGCTTCCCTGTGTTAAATGATGGCAAATGTATCATCCCCAGATTCCCAAGCCATAATCTTTGGAAGCATTCTTAAATCTTTTATTTCTCTCATGCTTCATATTCAACCCATCAGAAAATCCTGTTTGTTCCACCTTCATAAATATACCCACAGTTGCATTTTGCTTGTGAATTTCTGCCATTCTGTATGTGACAGCTGTAACACTTGCCTGGCACTTCCTCTTGGCAGTTTCTCTCCCTCAGCTTAGTATTTTCAAATAATAGAAAAAGAAAGAAATCTAATAAATAAAAGGGCATGGTGTGGGTGTGAAATTCTAATTGCTTCTTAGAATGTCTTTGTTTTCAAGGAAGTTATGCTTAGAAACACAAACACGTAATAGAAAGAAAAATTAGAAGCAGAGTAAGACAACAGATCTTATACAACGGTTGAATACTGTGTTCTGTACAGAGTCTATCACATTCAATGTTTAATGAATGTTCACTGAAACAAATAATACCCTCTTATATTCATATAGTGCCTTACCATGTGCAGTGCTGTTATATGCATCTCATAAACCTGTTCACTTTTTACAACAACCCTATCATTCAGTCAGCCCTGAAGTCCTTGTGGGCAGAGACCACTTTGTACCCACGAAGGCTAGCACAGGGCCTGGCACATGGTGGTTGCCCAGGAAATGTCTGTTGAGTGGGTGGACTCATTGACATGGGCCAATTATCCTCATGTCACAGATGAAAAAAATAAGATCTGATGACTTGCTCAATATCATGGAACTAATGAGCAGTCTTCTAATTCCTAAATCAGTGTTCTTCCAAATATTAGATTTAAAGTTTCTTAGAATTTTGGTTTCCTGTTCTTTATAACAGAATAAACTTTTTTTCAGAATAAACTTTTAATAGGATTTTTAATTGCCTAGTATTATGTTCTTTCACTACCTTCCAGCTTAATCTAAGTAAATATCAGTTTTCTATTATTTTCAGTCACAGATAAACCTAAGAAAACAATAATACAGGTATAGGCTCCTTGGTGACCCAAAGAGTCATAAAGTGTCCATTTACTGCTCTCAGGAATATTCTACTTTATTTTGGTTGGGCATATTGATTATGCCAAAGCAATAGTATTCTCTGAAAACATATATACTCTGTATATAACTATCTATTTGGGGAGTAGGAGTTAGAATAGGGATCATATAACAATGTTAACTCTGAGTTTCCAAATGCTCCCCCAACCAACTAGCTCACTTCTACCAAATTATTCTCTTTAATGGTTACTCCTAAGTCACCCTGTCACCAAACTCTGACATCTTGTTTCATTCACATGGAAGCATCTAACTAAATATATCTAGATGCTGTGGGTTATGGTATTTCTTCTCCAATTACATATGTATCTTGTTGATAAGCCTCATTTCCAGATCCCCAGCTCCCTCTGATGTCTTCTACGTATTGAGTTCCCAGCCACCAGGCCTAACTTTATTTGTCCTGTCCATTTTGCTCCCCAAAGCCTCCCCTTTCTTTCAGTACTCTAAGGCAGTCTCACTCTTCATCTTCATAAAGCCAAACCTCTCAATGGCAGCAAATATTTAAGTTAGAAACCTACCCCCATGCCAACTTGTTTATAACAGTGGTATCACCCACTTCTAATACTATTACTTCTCCTTCTCACAGTACTCATAAAATCTATCCAAGAATACCTAAAATACTGCTTTTTAATTCACAGTCACATGGTACAGACTTTAGGAAACATAAGAGAAGAGTGACAGGAAATTTCAGACAAAATGGGATAATGAGGATGATTAGCAAGCCCCATTTTAGGGAGCCAGGGCACAGAACTGGTCTTCAGTGGCCATTATATGATGTTTTCTGATTATGACCAATCTAAAGGCAGCTTTGGAATAATCAAGGAACAGTTATGCCCTACAGGATAAGTCATCTTTGCAAGAGAAAAGCACACAAGAACTAAGAAAGTGTAATTTCTAAGAAGAAATTTATAATACCTTAATTTTCTTTAGATTTTATATAATCTTAGACTGCTTTTTAACAGATAGTAGACCACATCTAATAAGCCCAGAAAATGTCTTTTACCTTCTTTCTTAACATGAACTGATATATTTTTTAAAAAACTTAATAATTTAAAGATTTTCATGTATCTTAATGAAGTAGGAAAAGAGCTGGTGGTTCTAAGTTTTTGTCAAGTCCAAAATTTACTAGTGACCGTGAATAAATTACTTTGCCTCTTTAAGCCTAAATTTCCTTATCTATAAATGAGAATAACATTATCTGTTTCCTAAGACTATTGTGAGGAATAAATGAAATCATACATGAAAGGATTTCAAAAAATATGAAGGGGCAAACATCTGATAAATGTTATCATTCAATTCCGCAAAAGAGCAGAGTAGAACAACCTGTCAGATGAGGGAGGAGACAACAACACATACACTTGGGAAACCCATTTCCCAAATGGCAAATTTATTCTTGTTTCTAGTCCCCATACTGATTTTTCACTTTTTTTTTTTTTTAAGATTTTATTTATTTGTCAGAGAGAGAGAGAAAGAGAGAGAGAGATCACAAGTAGGCCGAGAGGCAGGCAGAGGCAGAGGGAGAAGCAGGTTCCCTGCCGAGCAAGGAGCCTGATGTGGGACTCAATCCCAGGACGCTGGGATCATGACCTGAGCCAAAGGCAGCCGCTTAACCAACTGAGCCACCCAGGTGTCCCACTTTTTTTTTTTTTTTTAAAGTAAGCTCTACACCCCATGAGTTCAAACCAAGATCAAAAGCCACATTCTCTACTGACTGACCCAGGCAGGCACCCCTGATTTTTCACTTCTTAAGGAAGAGAGATCTTCAAAGATAATCTGTGGAGATTTATGGGGCTCTGGAAGATGACACTACTGTCATAAGTATAAGAAAAATAAATGCAAATGCTGACACTTAAGTGGACTCCTTATATTGCATTTTGTTAGAGTTAATTAAAGAAAAAAAAAACAGAAAATTTGAGGTAAAAATGTGGGGTTTTTACAGAAAATTAATATCTTCCTCTATGTAAAAATAGGTAACTAATTTTCTTTTTTTAAAAGATTTATTTATTTTATTTTAGAGGGGAGAGGGGCATAGGAAGAGGGAGGGAATCTGAAGCAGACTCTATGCTGAGTGAAGAGCCCGGGGTTTGATCTCATGACCCTGAGATCACAACCTGAGCAAAAACGAAGAGTCAGATGCTTAAGTGACTGCGCCACCCAGGAGCCACTAGACAACTAATTTTCTGAGGTAAACTACATTATATTTTCCTACACATGTTGCAATCATTTCTAACCTAGAGTTCCCAATCACCCGTCATTTTTTGTATTTTAATCTGCATGGGGGAGCTTCTGCATGTCCCCAGCCTGCTTCCGCCCTCTACGCTTTCCATTTGCTTGATCATTTAAATGCCATCACGTGCTGTCAGCTCCAGTCCAGATCTCTCTTGATGGACAGACTTTATTATCCAACTGCCGCTCATGACCCCCACTTGGATGTCTAACAGGACTCAAACTTAACATGTCCCTGATCTTTGCCCTCAGTCATACTCAGTTTTCCCCATCTTTGCTAAAGACTATTCCATTCCCCCTCCGATTACACAAAACATATTGGAGTTGCACTTCCATATCCATTCAGCAGGAAATCTTATTGGCCCCACCTTTTAAAGCATATCCAGAATCTTACCACTGCTCACCAATCCCACAGGTACCATTTTGATATGAGCCAACAATATCTCTTGCCTAGGTTGTTACAACAGCCTTCTCATTTGTGTCTCTACTTTCATCCTTGTTATCCCTATCCCCACCCTAACTCTGGATTTATTTTCAAAACAGCAACAGAGTGATTCTTTCAAAAACCTGCTTCAGTGCATTTTTTAAAAGTAGTCTCCATATCTGGTGTGGAGCTTAATGTGGGACTTGAACTCACACACTGAGATCAAGACCTGAGCTGAGATCCTAAGGTGAAATTAAGAGCCAGTCACCCAACCAACTAGCCACCCAAGTGCCCCTTTAGTACATCTTATGCCTTTGCTCAAAACCCTTCAAGACCTACCCTCTTTATCCAAAGAAATACCTTATAAAATTGGCTCCTCTTATGTCTCTGACCTCATTATCCTACTACTCTGCTCTGGCCTACTTTGCCTCAGCCGTACTGGCTTCTTGGCATTCCACAAACATGCCACGTACATCCCTTTTCATGGTCTTTATAATGGTTTGCCCATCTGCCTGGAGAATGCCCTTTCATATGTCCATATGTCTAACTCCTTCACATTACTCATTTTTTCACTGACTCTCATATTGACCACCTTATTTAAAATTATAATTCTCCCGTTCCTTTTTTCCTCTCTCTAAATACAAAGCACTTATAATTCCAACATGCTATTTACTATTTATTTTCTATCTCCCTCTATTAGAATATAAAGACCATTAAGGGCAATGTCCAAAGTAGGGTGCCCAGTACTCAATAGGTATTTGTTGAATGAATGACTTCTGTTTCTTGGTTATGAAGACTCTTGAAAGTTGAGTGTGTACTGTGTTGGTTTCTTACTGCTATTCTAACAAATTACCATAAACTTAGTTGCAGAAGACAACACACATTTATTCTCTTAGTCAGAAGTCTAAAATCAAGTTGTCAGCACAGATGTGTTCTTCTGGAGGGTTCAGGGAGAAGCTGGTTCCATGCCTTTTTTCTGGCTTCTTGATGTTGCCTATAATCTTTGGCTCCTAGCCCCTTCCTTATCACTCCAACCTCTTGCTTCTGTTGTCACATCTACCACTTGCTTCCATCTCCTGCCTCCAGTCATAAAGACTCTTGTGATACCTTAGGGCAACCCAGATTATCCAGGATAATCTCCCCATCTCAAGATCCTTAATTTAATCACTTCTGCAAAGTCTTTTTTGCTATATAAAGGAATATTCACAAATCCTGAGGATTGGGATTGGACATCAGGTCATACTTCAACCTAGCACACGAGGAAGATGCTTTTCTGGGTTGGTATGTGAAGCAGAGCATTACCAGCCAACAGCTGAAGAGACATGATAAAACTGCTGTATTTCCAGTGTATCAGGCACAATAAGGGATAGTCAAACAGAAGCTCAGGCTCGTTTTCAGATAACTTGAAAGCCAGACAATATGATTTCTACTTGAATAGGCATATGCTAGGGATGCCTGCATGTCTCAGTCATTAAGTGTCTGCCGTCTGCTCAGGTCATGATCCAGGGTCCTGGGATTGAGCCCCATTGGCTCCTTGCTTCTTCCTCTCCCTCTGCCGCTCCCCCTGCTTGTGTTCCCTCTCTTACTGTCTGTCTGTCAAATAAATAAAATCTTAAAAAAAAAAAAAGATTAGGCATATACTAGAGATGGGAAGGCAACCCAGCAGAAGAGGGCTAGAGAAGTTTTGAGTTAAGAGGTAACACACGAGGTTGAGAACTTAGTCAGAGGTGAGACATAACAACTCTCCTAAACCACATTCAGGTTTCTGGACCTGGTTCCAAGGGAAACTGGAGACCCCTCAGGGGACTTACACAAGGAAGTGGCCTGATCAGATTTACATTTTAAAGCCTATCACTCTTGTAATAATGTGAAAAAAGAAAGTGAGAGTGTGAGGACATGCGAAAAGACCAGTTGGGAGAACGTACAATAACAGGTGACAGAGGTTTGCTATTATTCTAAGCTGTAGTCTCTTCTCTGAAAATGAAGATTGTATTATGACCAGCCTCTCCCGTGTCTTGCAATGACCCACTGAGCACACATCTAAAGCAGTGAGCTGGCCGTGCAGACCGTGCTGGCTCCTGGCATTGTAACACTGAGTCAGACTTCAGCTGTCTGTTCCCATCACAAAATTACAAAGAGACTGCTTCAAAGGAAGGAAAGGTACTGATTATATCTAACACAACATATTTAAAAAACAATAAAATATTGACACAAGCACGGTGAGATAGTAGCTAGCCTCTGCACCGTTTATGAGGTCCAGAAGACACATCTGTCCAATACCTCTTGCTAAAGGAGATAACACATGATTACAAGCTCAGAGAGAATGTTGGCTCCTGGATTTCAGTGACAGTGAAACGAGAAACAAAATCGCCACTGAGACTCTTGGCTGCCGAAGACCAAATACTACAAAAATGAACAACGTAGATCGCTCTCCAAAGTGTTTTTCTTCATGTCCCCAAGCAGTGAGCTATCACAGTACTGTGTGTGGAAGCATCAATGTGGGCAGGACACATGGCTTCAGGTCCTGTCTCTGTCACTTACTAGGTTTACCAGTAAGAAAGTCATGTGAACTCTTGAGTCTCAGTGACTTTTTCTGAAAATTGAGATAATTATAGAAATATCTCACCATGGTTTCAGAATTTAAGGAGAAAATGCTTACCAAGGGCTAACATGGTAGATGAACTAGAATAAACACCCAAAGGGCTACTGTTATTACTAATGTTATTTATTGTTCTTTTTTTTTTTTCTTTTTTTATTTATTTGACAGACAGAGATCACAAGTAGGCAGAGAGGCAGGCGGGTGGTGGGGGGGAGCAGGCTCCCTGCCAAGCAGAGAGCCCGAAGCGAAGCGGGGCTCGATCTCAGGACCCTGAGATCATGACCTGAGCTGAAGGCAGAGGCTTTAACCCGCTGAGCCACCCAGGTGCTCCATGTCCTTTTTTTTTTTCTTATATGTTTATCAGTTTGATACCTTTCAAGGAATTGCAAAGAGCACCCTGAAAGGTAAGGGAGGCAGAAAAGAGGCCATCAAGGAAGCAGCACGGGGAATGTTAGGGTCAATACCAAGTCATCTTTATCAAAGACAGAACATACTCGCATGTGACTCAAGCAAGGATGGAGGAATTGTGTTGCAGTCAACGTGTGTTAGCAAAGAGCAGACTGAAAGCAGGCAAAGGTAGATGAAGGCAGGAGCCGAGGGGAGAATGACAGTATTGACGTGCTGAGAGCAGCTCATCTCCTAGAGTGTCTGGCTCCCTGTCACCAGGAATCTGACAGCACACGAGGAGGAGGATAAAAGGGAACACTGGTCATACTCTTGGGGCTGCAGCTGCCCTCTCTGTGAAAACATAGGCACATTCACCCTCCTTAAATGAAACATGGAAAGAAGCTGTCTGCAGCCTTCTCCAGAGGGCATTGTTGGAGTATGAAAAAGAACCACTTAAAAATAACAAGACCGCCATTGTCAACAAATGAAATTCTACAGATAATCTCATTAGATATTATCAAGACCCAGAAAGCCCAGGTTTCAGAGCTTTCCAACAGATTTGGACTGCCACAGCTTTTAAGTCGCACATGATTAGACCCCCTCAAAAAAATAAATACAACAAAATAAAAGATAATCTAATTCTCCAAAAGCAAAGGGTAAGTGTTAAGTCAAGGGTAGGAAAAAGAAACATGTCTACATGACCAAGCCTCGTTGGAATGGAGGGAAAGTGAAGAATCACTTACCTGACATTCTTCCTCTTTGATGCCCCATAAACTCGGGCTGAGCTGAGTGCATTTAATCCTATGGAAAAGAAGTACTTTCGTTTCATCTCAGCAAAGTACATTAAAGGAGGCACTTAGAATGGCTGACATAAGATGAATTTAGCAATTTTCAGAACTAAGAAGGATTAGATGTCTTTGGCAGACTAGACAAGATTCATTACGTGCCACCCTCATACGAAAAAGATTTTACCTCCCCGTTACCCACCCTGATTTTGAAAAACCTCCCCTTTCTCTGCTCAGTTCCCACGATGGGATAAGGAAACCCTAAGTGACCCAAATACAATCCCAGTTAGGTGTGGAGACTAACAAGAGGATGCTTGCTCTAAATTCTAAAGTCCCAGGAAAAGAACAAAACAAAACTGTCCATCTCAAATCAAGTGTCCATTCTTGGTCCAATTAGACATGGTAAGTCTCATACCACAAACATGCCTCAGGGAAGGGAAACTGGAGATTCAAGAGGGATCCTAAAGTGTGTCCAACTTACCTTTTCCTTCTCTCTCTCTCTTGTTCCCTACCCGTGGCCACAACACACCACTTGCTGTTCATTCTGCTTCCTTTCTCTGGGATTCCTCATGATTTCCTCAGAATGGAATGCCCTTTTTCTAAGATCTACCTGTTGGAAAAAGAAATCAGACACAGGCCCCAAGAACTTGATTTGGGAGCTGGTCAGAATACATGCTCAGACTCCCAGATCTTAAATTAGATTTTAGTATGGGAAGCTGAAAGGACATGGATCTTAGTAAAGGTTACAAGATGATGTCCGCTTGGGGATGTTCAGAGTGGGGCTTCTCTGGTATGTGTTGGTTCCTTACCTGAAAACACATGTGGATGTTGACATATGTGTCATGGAAGCCTGGCATTAGGGTAGTTTGAGTCTTTTAAATTCCAGCCAGGCATTTGGAAATCATAGCATTACTGCCTTAAAAAGATGGCCAGTGCTATATCGTTGAATTAGTCCCAGCTGACATAATATCTCATAAATAGAGTCACAGAATGCTTGCTGGCTGTGAACGATCTCTTATCTCCAGAGCTATAAGCCCTTGAAGGTACTAAGCATGACAGTCTTGGCCTGCCAGGCACCATCTCATGAGGATGTCTCTTCTCTCTCCTCTGAAGTGACATAGGACTTAAATACTCTGGTTTTACCTCCCAGATTGGTTTGTAAACATTATGCCCTACGTTGAGTGGTATGTGCTCTGTCATCAGTTTCAATCCCAATGCAGCTGCTTCACTGAACTTGCTGGAGAAAGCTCCTCACTGACAAAACTGGGGACAAAAATATCACCCTCTTAGAGGTACTGTGAAAATTAAATAGCAACGTATATAAAACACCTGACACATGGCCTGGTATGAAGGAAGTACCCAACAAGTGCTAATCACATCGTTACTTCTTGCAGGAGCAGTCTGTATCTTATTGACATTTGAGTATGTTGTCTGTATCTATGTACAAAAACAATAAATGAATTAAATAGAAAAATGGTTACATGAGGACAATGCCTCCCATCACCTGACCCAGAATCCTGCCAAATGCATAATGGGGTGACACGGACCTCTTCCCTGAAGACAACTTTAAATACGACAAAGATACCAGCTCCTTTAAGCTAATTATGCCTTGGTTGTGGCTAAACCTCCCTGTCTTCTTTGAAGCCTTTTCAGTATCCTACCTACATTACATGTGCATAAACTCGAGGTGTTTATGAGCCCCCAACATTGACTGATCACCTGCCATTTGCCAATTACTGCATTAAACACTGCAGATACCAGATGAGCAAAAGAAGCCTGTGTTCTAACGTGCTGACAGTCTCATTCCTGGATGCATTATTTACTTTAACACTTAGCTTAATGCTTGCCGCACGTTCACCAATCCACAACTCATACAACATAATGACTTGTAAGGTTTTCACCTCTTGGTCTTCACATTCTCGAGCTGGAGAATCATGATCTCTTCCACGGGGCATGCTACCACTACACACCCAAGTGCAGACTTGCTCTGCTTACATTAAAACAGCATCTTCCCCACTGCCATCGACATAGCTGATGTTCACTAGATAATGTGTACAATTTACACGGTGCCTTCACAGAAATGGTCACACTTAGTGTACCTGGACTTCACCTAAGAGTGGGTTTACCAAAGCTCCATGGAGTATAGTCTCTGCTGGGTTTTGGGGTTTTTTCTGTATTTGATAAGCCTACCTTTTGCTCAGTTTGCTTTTTGGCCACAAAAAGATCTCTGGGTCTTTGTCTTCATGGAACAGTCTTCAGAGAATCTGCCAAGTTTCCACTGTAGGTTCAGACCCGAGCAATATATTTTACTTTTTAAATGTGAATTAATGTTTCTCCTAAATCTTTGTTTTTGTACTTACCATCCTTGGAGGTCATCTGCTACCCTTGCACCCACTCAGAGATATGCAAGTTCTTACGGATTGAGGTCAGATGCCAAAGGATCCTCAATCTGGAATGATTGTATTCGTATATTGTCCTTATGACTGAGATGGTTTTTTGGTGCTTTTTGTTTGTTTTACTATTTTTTTATTTTCTAACCACATATCTCTGGAATCTTAGTCATTTTATTTCTCTACCTAGAAAAGCTCATTTTCCTTATTCTTTATTATTACCTCCATAATTCCCTAACCAAATGGACAGTTCCATAAAAATTGCATTCAGATATACCCCACATTTAAATACATGTTGTTTTTTATAAGTTTGAGAAACCACATTTACATCTCAAATATATACACTACTCTCCAAATATTCAAGTGCTTCTTAACCCACATTTGGCCTAATTTTCAGGTGATATACACCAGTCCAGTGCAAAATCAGGTCTGCAGTGAAATACCATATCCATTCTGCTTTGTCAGTGCCCATGCCACACTGGTGATTAAAATTTGAGAATCGCTCCTATGCCCATGAGTTTATTTGTATGTATTTCTGATATAGGATGTCCCAGTTTTAAATATTGTGTAACTTTATAGAAAATGACAGATAGTCAGGAAACCTCAAGTTGAATGCAAAATAGCTGAAAAGGAATTCCTAAAAAAGGAAATCCTCTTTAGCAATTCCTACACTCAAATCAAATTAAAGGAGATGGAGAGGATCATCATTATTCTAAACACTATCTTCCCAAGGATGGACAATCTACATTTCTAAGGAAGCCATCTTTATTAGATAATGGCCTCTCAGTTCAAAAGAACTCAAGAACACCTCGATAAACAATATGAAAAAAACAGGAAGATTTCTTGTTTTAAAAAAATCAAATTATTCAAACCCAAACTAAGGAAAACATTTCCCACTGGTGATAATGATGACGCTGATGCCAATGACATTTATATTACTTACTATGGGTCAGGTGTCCTTCTATATTTACATTAAATATTTACTACACATTTATTTTCATTTAATACAAAATATGATAAATCTAAGTATCCTATGTAAATAGGTTAAATATTATAGATACACATACCTATTTCTATAATAGAGAAACAAAGACTATATAGAGCTACCTTTCCTGATTTTGCGAATTCCTAATATATGACACATAATTAGATATAATTACCCACAAAATGTAAATTAAAGCAGTGAAATACAACTTCTTCAACCATGAAATTAATGAAAGTTAAAGAAAATAGTGGTAGGGAGAAGACATTGAGATTATCACTTGACTGCCATTGATAGAAGTATATAAATAAGTACAACTTTCCTAAAAATCTATTTGACAATATATACAAGAACCTCAAATATTTTTATACTCTTTTCTCAGTAATCATTTTCTGGCATACTTCTCAGAAATTGACAAAATGAATTACTGTAACAACTGAGCTAATAAATCTGTATATGAGTCAAATTGTTCCAAATCGTTTGCTTTCAACAATTATGAAGAAGGACCAATTAGCTGGTAGATCACAAATAATTTTGGTAAAGATTACAGTGATTTTTTAGCATGTAATGAACTTTAAAGGAGTTTAAAAAACTGTATCACTGCTATAACTAAGTTTTAAAATTCTGATTTACACATGTATGTTAACTTTCTCAATGCCTACATATTTATATATGCCATATATATACACATAAATAAAATTTAAAAATAGAATTGAGCTAAATTTATTAGGAGTAAGTTATATCTACCTATTGACAGTTAAGAAAAAATAAGAACCTTTTCTCACTAAGAACCCCATTTTCAATAAAATTGAAATTTTGTATTTATTAACTCTATCAAGATTTGTAATAATTTTTTTATTTGATCAACTATTACTTCAATATATACTTACTGTGCTGCAGAGAAATGTAATTAATCTATGCCACAGAATATATTACATTAGGATAAATTTCTAAGGAGGAAGTACAATGGAAATAGGAAAAAAGCAATGATGCAGAATTTCTTGCTATTAATGAAGAGGTTTTATGTATTTTTTTTTTAAAACAGATAATTGTATCAAATCACTACGGCACTAAATTTTACCTGAGACATGTTAAAGTATTAGAATTCCTTCACAGTTATTTAAGCTTATGATAGAAATTTTAGTTTCCTATGTAAAAATATGTAGTACTTTGTAAAAATCATTTTAGAGGGTGAGTAAAAACTTGAACAGAATTATATATCACTTCAACACATTCTGTTTCTCAAAAATTAAGATTTGGAAATGAAGCTTATAACACTTGTCTTCATCTTGTTTCAGATAGCATCATGTTTTCCAATTTATCTAACATATATTTCCCAGGTTTTGCTCTACAGATTATAGTGGGCAGAGCAATGACTCTTATTACATGCAGCAATGCAGAAAAGCAGTGAGAGAATGATCTCTTCCAACCAAGGGTATTTTCAAAGAGCTGCTAACATGGGACAGACTCAGTATATCAAATCATCAGCCTCTTGGACACCAGCTTCCAAACAAGCTTATTTTAAAAGCACCTGCTTTAAAGAATCAGACCTATAGATACAGAAAACAAACTGTTGGCTGCTGGGGGGGTGGTGGTGGAGGTGGGAGAGGGACACAATGGGGGAGGGTGAGTGGGAGACCCAGGCTTCCACTGTTGAAATGAATAACTCATAGGAATAAAAGGTACAGCATAGAGAATACGGTCAGTGATACAATAACAGCATTCAGTGGTGACAGATGTTAGCAACAGCTATGGTAAGCATAGCATAAGGTGTAGAGATGTGGAATCCCTATGTTGTACACATGCAACAAATGTAACATTACGTATCAACTATATAAAAAAAATGAAGTAACGTTAAAACAATCATTGCCTTCCAATTTAGGAAAGAGCCTTAAATTTAAAAATCACAAAAACAATATTAATGGCATCTCTTAAGGACAAACAACGTTCTTGGGGATTTTTTCACATTTATCATGGTCAGTTTTCTTCAAAAGTTACTCAATTATTTTGAGTATTATTTTAGATAATAGGAGGCAAGATGTTCTTGAATTAACTATAGAAAGAAATATGTAATATCAAGTATCAGGAATTATGTGTGAAAACTATTTTATGATCAAGGCCCTCCCCTCCACTCCGCCCAGACAAAATATGAAAGAAAAAAAAAAAGAAAAGAAAAGAAAACCACAATAAACCTTATTGTTTGGTCCTTCCCCAACAATCCCAAATAAATTCATAGCTTCTGGTTCCTATGTACATCTTGGCCTATTGCAATGGGCTTCTGTCTTCCCATCATTCCAAAACCACTTGCTTTCTAGGTCAGCCAGCCCTGCACATGTAAACTTCAGCTTTAATGGTTTCTACTTGGTCTTCATTTGGTTCACGTCTCTCAATTATTTGACATAACTGACCATTTCTTACTTGTTAAATCTGTTGTCTTCCCTGACTTCTAATTTTTCCTCTTCTGGATTGAACCATCCCTTTTAAGTCATCTCTTCTATTTAGCATCCCTGAAGTAGTAGGATACTTCAAAGTTGTTCTTAGCCCTCTCATGGCCCTACATGTTCAGGGGATGATTCCTTCTGCTCCAATGACTTTAACCATCACCCCCAAGCAAATATATTTTAAATATATATCTCTCAGAGAAATATTTCTTAAAAGAGACCTCATTTCTCTTTAAGCTTTTCATACATCTCAAGTTCAACATATCTTCATTATCTCTCCCTACCACACTCATAATACTCCTTTCTCTCTTGCCCCAATCCCTTCATTCCAAACCAGTACTTCCCATTCTGGGGTACAATGCAAAACACTATCATCTTCTCCCAAGAGTCTTTTTTTTTTTTCTTTTAAATATTTTATTCATTTGAGAGAGAGAAAGAACATGAGAGCACAAGCAGGGAGAGAGGCTGAGGAAGAAGGAGAAGCAGACTCCTGAATTTGCTGAAAATATATTCCCTATCACCAGCCCCTATTAATGGTATCCACAAATCTAAATCTGGTGTTCTGTGGTCATGCATCAGATGATTGATTTTTACATCACTGAAATATAAACCACAGTGTAGCAGATAGCAAGCACTGATATGTTTGGAAAGAAAAGGAGGAAATGGGGAACCAATGGAGAACCATTTTTTTTTTTTCTGAACCTTTGAAATATTCCTTATAATAACATTTTCTAAGGAACTCACAGTATATTAAGGCATTATCTAATAATGCCTCATAATTTAAGAATAAAGAATGTTAATCCCTTCCCCATTTTTAACCTGAAGACAAGCTTGAAGATGAAAGAGGCATGTCCTAGAATGTGTTTCCAGGTTCATGGACAAAAGGTGATGCATAATCTCTCAATAGTTAATTCTTCCTATTCTCAGAATTTTCTCTTGCCTAATATAAACTGGGTGATACAAGCAACCAAAGCTAAGATGCCCTAAGAATTCTCATATTGAAATGAAGAGTTTTAAAGACACGTGCAATGATTAAATCACTTCCTTTTTGTGAAAGACTACTGTCAGGTGAAAGATAGAAAACATTAACTGATCTGTTCAGAACTGGGCCACTCTCTGCAACTGTCCTTATGCCCTTCAGTGCAGGGTTAAGTTCTTTGTTCACTTTGGCCCTGGCTGAAGGGGAATGGGACTTAAGGTAGAGATTACACGAAAGTCACCATTTTGTAAAAGCTATCAGAGATGCCATAAGAACGGAGATGTTCACTTGCAACAAGGGGTGAACATCAAAAGAAGAGTAAAGACAGTGGAAAGTAGACTGCTTTCTCTGAAGCTTATCGGAGTTCCTTTGGTTGAGAAATCAAGACTTGAAATCTCAAGATAAAAAGCTCGCTTTTGACAAAGTCAGTGAGTACTGGCTTTCGCTGGAAATACCAGATAAGTGGCTTTTCTGGCAACCAATCTGTTTTTCTCATTACCGTAGGCAGCTATGTGTGAAAATAGCTCATGAAACCCTTCTCAGAAATCTTAAGGAGTTTAAGAAATAGATACATGGAGGGAGGGGAATTCTAATGTTTTATATAATACCCTTTGTATCAGAGACAAGTTACCCCATGTAATGCTTCAGGTTAGAAGTGAAAAAGAGGCTGGATGCCAAGTCCAGATTCTAAGATGTCAGGCCAAGTGAAATGGAAGGAAAATTACTATTGCTAGATTTATTAAAAATAAAATTTGAGAAATCACAAACCCAGAAAAAGCAAGACAGTGGAGTGGGACCTCTGTCAGCAGGAGCAGCTAACACCAACCGCAGAGGCCCAGGATTATCCTTTGGGCAAGCAAGCTATCAGGTAAGAAAAGAAACTGGGTAGGAATGTATTTTCTTCTGGGACCTGGCCTAAGCGGACAGGATTCTCTCTGCATCTCAAACCAGTTTGTTTTCCTCTTGGACTTCCTGGTCTGAGATGCAGAGAGAATTCGGTCTCCCAGACCAGGTTACTTTAAATGAAACAAGTCCTGTTTAAAATTGCTTTCACCTTGAACTAAAGAAAACTTATTATGGAATTATTTCTTTGCCCTTTACAGTATCACAGATACCCTGACAAAGTATTACAGCCAGTGATTTCTAGGTGGAAAAGTAATATGGCTTTGAAGCCAACATCCCCAAATAAGATAGCAAATTATATTGTATCTGATAATACTGATTGTTATACTCCTAATAAAACTAGTCAAGTTTATTGAATACCATCAGGCAGATATGCTGCTGAGTCCACTGGGCCCTTTTTATGAATTGATTCTGTAAGCTGCCAAGAAGTAAATACTCCTATTATTTTCATCATACAAAGTAGAAAATGAGACCTAAGTGACTTATCTTAGGTCACATTAGCTAACCCAGGTGGTCTGGCTCCAGTACCCATATCACCTCTTAATGTATTATATAATTGCATAAATCCCAAAAACTATTTAGCCCAGCATTCAAGGCCCTCAGTACACCTCCTACTTCCTCTGCTAGCTAATGTCTCATTTATTTGCTTCCTTGCATCACAGAATTTTAAGATTTGTCCAATACTCACACTTGGATTTCTCTCTCATTCTCTCTCAACCTGGCTATAATCTGTCTTCCACCCTATCACTTTACTGAAACTGCTCATAAAGTTGGCAATGACCTCCACATAGTGAATCCAGGGGGTCAATTCCCGGCCATCTGTTCAGGTCAGTTGTAAGTAGGATCTGACATGATAATTTCTCTCCTCTGTTTGGTTGCCTTTCTTCTCTTGGTCACTGGTACCTCACAATCTCTTCATTATCTCAAAGGTCATTTCTTTTCAGTGTCTTTGCTGGTTCCTTCTCCTCTTCCTAACCTCTAACATCAGACATCTCCAAGGCTCACCTCTTGGTGATTTTCTCTACTATATCCACATTCTCTCCCTTGGTGATCTCAGGCAGGCTCATGGTTAAAGTTAAAAGTCCATGTAGATGCCACTGACCCCAGCCCAGAACACTTTCCTACCATCTGCACAAATAACTGCTTATTCAACATTGCCACTTGGATGCCCAATAGGCACCTCAAATTCAACACACCCACCATGGAACTCCTGAATCCTGACTCCCTCAGAATACCCAATTTGCCTTCATCTTCCCTATTTCTGTTGTTGGAAGCTCCATACTTCCAATTGCTCAAGTAAAAAATGTGATTTGTCTTGATTAACAATGCATTTTCTTTCTCTCATACCAGAAACCCTATGGACTCGACCTTTAAAACTATATCCAGAATCTGACCACTTCTTATCACTCCATAGCTACTACCCTTACCAATGGTGCCCAGTTTCATTCTCAACAATGTCTTAAACAATGAATTATAGTTGTCCTAGTACAAGGCCTTGATCTCATCACCCATCCCTATCCCAGTGTTACCTCTCTGATCTTATCCATTAATCTTCCCTGCTTCACTCCACGCCCTACTGGTACCCTTGCTAACCTTCGGTAAGCCAAGCAGATGACTGCTTTGGGGCCTTTGTTCTAGTTATTCCCTCTGTCTGGAATGCTCTTCTCCCAGATCGCCACATGACCATTTTCTCACTTCCTTCAAGACTTTATTAGAGGTTCAATGAGAAACTGTTTACTCCAACAGGGAACCTTTCCCTCCACTTGGAATCTCTCTGCATCTCAAACCAGTTTGTTTTCATCTGTTCATCTCTTGTCTGTATCGACTCCACTTATATCCTTCCAACATATTAGATAATTCTACCTATTAATTCATTTTTACTTATTATTTTGTTCACTGATGTATCTCAAGGGTAGAACATACCTGGCACATATCTGTAAATGCCCAGCAAATGCTTGTTGAATGAAGAAACAACCACATATACACTAACGACAGATGTCATTATGCCTTCTTAGACAGTCTTTTTTTTCTTTCCCGGTTCACTGTCTTTCCTCTTGTCTTGATCCTTCTGCTTGAGATAGACATTATCAAAATGTCTCATCTTTGGTTCAAAAAAACCCCATCACCTCTCTCCCTCCCCATTCACAGGTTAAGAATAGAAGCAGACTAATAAATGAAACAAAGAAACTCTGAAATTAATTATTACTTACAATTTTCCAAAAACAGTGATTAAAGTGAGAGATCCATGGTGTTCTTACCGAACTGCCTTTAAATGCCTGGCACTGAGTCTCAACCACTTACCTCTGAACTCAGGTTCACTTTTAAACTTCCCATAGTTTAGACACAAAGGAATCCCTGACTAATACTGCCACCTACCGATCAAGAGGATGAGCAATCAGTATGAGAGAGAAAATGAAATCCAGTTTAACAAAAATTAGAAAAAGAAAATAATGAAAAAGTTCATGAAGTCAGTAAAATAAATTGCTTTTCCCGAAGAGTGCTAGCAGGGAGTCTATGTTGAACTCTACAGTGAATAAAGATTGCAAATAATTATAACCCATTTCAGAAAAGAGGAAACATCTTTGAGATATTAACAGGGCAACACGTCTTCTATCATAAACGAGCTCTTCAACTTTTCAACAGTAACTCTCTTAAGAATTAAGATGTCTGAAACTCTTAACAAACATATTTGTTGCTTTTATGGTCCCTCACATATAAACAAAAGTTAATCCACCACAAGATTTAAAGTTCATTAAGAAAAAAAAAAATTACAGAAAAAACATTTGGGTTAATTCCAGGCCATTTATATTTGAGGCTCTACACTAATAAGTTTCTCCTCTTTAGAAGTGTAGAGAGAACTCTTTCTTGATTGTGTAAAAACAATATTGTTCAAGATCAAGGATTATGGGTCATGAGGTCTAGGGACTCAAAATGCAATGGCATCTTTGTATTTATTTACCAAGATCTGGCATTCTTTTCATCATCAAAAGCCTCTTGTGTCTGCCCCCACCACACCACTGCCACCACCAACACACATACTGGGGGAATAGTAAATGTTCGGTAAAAAGTTAGTTGACATATGCTTTAGAAAGCCATTTATCTAAATCATTATATTCACTCATTTTTTTTTAAGTTGTTCAACAATGTATTAAGCAGTCAATTTCAAGTTTATATCATTAATTGCTTTCATTAACTTAAACTATTACTAAAACATTTTAGGAAATTAATATATATTGTCAAAATCAAAAACAGAAGACAATGTGTTTTTGAAAAATCCTAAAGAACGTAAGTTTGCCTAAGGAAAAAACTAAGGAGGGAAACAGTTTTTTATCTTGCACATGTCTTCCCAATTTAAACATTACACAGGAGCAACAGGAACAATAAAAGAAGTGGCTTTTAACAAAAACACAAATACAAACAAAAATGTAATACATTCATAAACATAGAGGATTAAAAGTAATAATTCCAAGAGAAGATACTTTAGAAAAATGCATTTAATTATAAAAATTTTTTAAATAAAAAAGCAATGGCACAAATCACAACAATGTTATTTAAGTGATCATATCCACAGGCTGCTCCTATAATTACAGGCTAAAAATTTACGACTGTTCTCATTAACAGCATTTTCCCTCCTAACTGGAATGACATCAAGAGCTTCAGAGAATGTGTAATTTTCCCTAAAATACTACTAAAAGTATCATAAACACAGTGTGTGCAACACTCATTTACATCACCTTTTATTTACTACACGCTAAACTCATAAAATATTGAACATTTCTCACTTCTTTTCTCTTATTTATGGTTCAGAGGCTCATCTCTTGTCACAATATGGTTTGTGCATTAAACTCCCTGGGAATAGTACTTTCCACAGCATTTTAATAAATTTACTCTGATTATCTAAAGTACACAAACAAAAACTTGTTCATATGACTGTGTCATACCCAGAAAAAAATAATGCTTCCTGCAGCCTTCTTTAGGAATTAAAAAGAAAAAATAATCCCTCTTTCAGTAGAATGCATTCTTAATCATTACCGGATTATACTATCATGCATATTTATACTAGTATGACCATAGGTAAAGCCAGCTAAGTCTTCATAAATTTCACTTAGGAGAATACAGCATACATGAAGTGATTTGGCTTTCACTCTTTTGTTACCCATAATCCAGTTATTCCACATGGATATATTTTATTTATTCTTAATATATAAGTATTTAAGAGTTCAGTAATAATGGGCGGTTTCTGACAGTTTTATTTGCTTAATCGCAGATACGGTTCTGCACACATATGTCAGATGAACTGAAAACAATGCAAATCACTTCATGTGATACAGCGGGGAGAAGTGGGATGTTATTGTTTGAACAAATGATTCAAAGGGAGGAATATTAATATTCGATGGTGACAGGAATACTGTTGAATTCAGTCTATTTTAAGATGCATTGTCTTCACGACTTGCCAAATACCTGGTATTTGTGATCTTTTCGGTTAAAAAGCAAACCTCGTTGGGGAAAGGCAGACATGAGGAGGAGAAAAAGGAGAGGAAGCACGCATTACCATGTATATGATTTTAGAGAAAAAAAAGTGAGAGGAAGAGAGTATGTTTTCACATAAAACAAACTGTCACATCCGGGCACCTTTCACAGAGTCTAAGAGCTGCCAAGCTAATTAACCCCTTTTCCTCTGACTCTAGAGATCTTTTGTTTGCTCATCGTATTATTAATGAACATAATTCTGGCAGCAGCACAAATCTGTAACTTTTTAAGGCTTCAGAGTGTCACTATTCATAAGTTGGGTACATGTGAACAATAGAAGAGTCCTGCCGTTTCTTTTATTTGCTCTCTTGCTCCAGCAAGGAGCCTCGGGAGGTCCTCAGGGTTCTCTGCAGCTTCAGTCTCCTACGACAGCTTAGACTTGATGACCCACTCGGCATTGGGGTTGAGCTGATACAAGTCCTTCATGTAAGTGTCGTCGTCAAGGCAGCGCTCTCCTATCAAAGAGACACTGGATGAGGCAGAAACGGTGCAGAGGCTCGGATGCAATATTAAACTTACTCCTCATGGCTTAACTCTGAAATCCTAGACTTCAAAATATGTCTCATCCTTTCCCATCTCCCAGAACATTATAAGACTTGGCCAAAATACTGCAAAAGTCAGTTTCGTAGGCCTTCTCTAAAGGAATGGGTTTCGAATTAATTTAGGAAGTTGAAAATACTTTGTGTGAAGGGCTCTGCAATGGCTCATTAAAAGCTTATGCACCTTTATTAAGAGCGGCAACAGTCTGGGGTCTATCTAAGTAAGAAACAATACTTCATTCCCAATATCTAAGAGTAAAATGCAAGATCAAATATATATATATATATATATATATATATTTAAATAAACTTTGCTAACAGAGTTGACATTTCCAGGCTTCTAACAGAGTTGCAGTTTATTTTTTTTTTTTTATTAACATATAATGTATTATTAGCCCCAGGGGTGCAGGTCTGTGAATCGCCAGGTTTACTTCACAGCACTCACCAGCAGTTTATTTTAAGAATAAGCCTTCATATGCCCGTGTTCAAGTTTCAGTATTTACTAACACTTTTGTGTCCCAGGAAACAACTCCACAAAACTTAAAATCTTAAAATATTTTCAATTATTATTTTGAATTAAACACTATTTCATTGATTTGTTTCACCTATACCATTTTTGAGGCCCAAAATAAAGAGAAAATATTACTTTAAATTTTAATAGAGGTGAGTACAACAGACTGGTAACTGGAAATGGGCATCTAAAATACAAGGCATGGTAAGAATCAATCCATTCATTCTATTTCTATTCCCTAAATTACCAATATGCTTGTATTCATATGTGTGTATATCTGTGTTGGTCTGTGTGTGCGAGTGTGCATTATTTAGAAGGCAATCAACAGTGGCAAAAATAACTTCTGCTTTCACTAAAAATATCTAGTACTGAGCCATAATAAAAATGTAATCCTAGCCTTAAATAAGCTCAGCTACTTCCTTTATTAAGATGTGATGTAAGCATACAAAAAAGAAAGAAGTTTTGAAAAAGTTCATTACCATTCTAGAAGCTGCTACTATTTTAAGGCAATTTGCCCTTGCTGAGGTTTAACACAGATGGGCATTTGTATGAAGGAGCTCAAATAGAGTCTGAAAAGTCGGACCACTGAACAAATCCACAAAATTCATCAACTATCTAAAGCATACTATATTTAACTTCTGATTTTTTTTCTCTTCAAAGATATAAATAATAACCATTGGCAATGTCAAATCAGCATATGTAACACAGAGAGAAACAAAATGTGCTTACCAATATTTCCTCCAATTTCATACAAAAAAACTTCTCCTTTCTTAAGAGTCTGGGCAATCCCACTATTAGGGACAAAACAAACTGATTAGTTGTATCATCAAACAGCTTGCAAGTAAATCACTTTAATGTGCTTGGGGAATTCTGGCTTGTATGGGAAATTCATAACTTAGACACATTGTAATTATCTAACATTTGTATTTTCCCATCTGTTAAGTGTGCCAAATAGGTAATAAAAATGTCACACCTGTAAATTAAAATAAACAAATGGACTCATACATCTGAGGGCAAAATAATACATCAGCATCTAAATTTGTAAAATCAAAAAGAAAAGTAACATAATGTTGTAGCTGCCAATCAAATTCTCAATTTGATCAACTACTTTGCATAGGGGCCAGAAAAGCCTCCTGAAACTACAAAAAGAAATATTTCCACCTCGGTTTTCACATTGCATTTATTCAATAAGTATTTATCATGTGTTTGCTGACAACTGCCCCAGTATACAAGATGAATGTAAAGAACAGGACATGCTTCATAACCCTTCCTGTGCTGGCCATTCAGATACAGGGGTTACACACACTCAAAGTAGGAAGCAAATAGTCATTTTGAAGGTTTCACAAGGAAGAGATGCATTTACAGAGTTATGATCTTCAAAGAATAAACTCTTCTAGAACTTTGGGTTCAAATAATAAAAACCAGTAAAATTCAGTGGTTTTCAAAATGCTGTATACAAATTACCTCAGAAACCTGCTAAAAATTCAGACCCGGAGCTCTAGAAACTGATTTTGTAGGTCTAGATCAAGCCAAAGAATCAGTTTTTCAAATGCTCCCAGGTAGACTGTGATGCACAGAAGGGTTTGTGAACCACTTCTGTAAGGCCCCGAAGACATGCTCCCTGAAACTGTGAAGGGAAAAGCAGATCTGACTTTTATGCAAAGCATTACATATGGCACAGTAGAAGCTCTCCTAACCCACCGATCCCATGACTCATCCGGGTTATCCAACTCAACTACTCTGCTGTCTGGAACATGATAGACACTTGGGGCTGCATACGCCCCCATAGTTAAAAGCCACCTGCCGAGTTGTATGCTAACCAAGAGACAGCTCACTTTATTCCAAACTGGTGTATGCTTTTTTTTTTAATTAAATAATAATTACTTTATTTGTAATATAGCACATAATGCGATAAACTTTGAGTATAAAAAGAGTCATTATTTCTATGAAAAGTAAGCTGAATGTTTTGGGAGACTTGTGTGGGGGGTGGGAATGAATTAGATATTGCTCTCAGATTGTTTCTCCAATATCTGTGCTCTTGTTCTACTTTAAACACACACACACACACACACACAAAACTGGATTTCCTGGGAAATACAAGCTTTGCATAATGCTAATGAACAAATCCATAATTAAAGAAATGGCAATAGCCTTTATCAAAACTGGTGAGTAAATGTGAAATTTATTGTATATTCACTTTATGTCATTCATGTGTTCTTGTCTTTGGTGGAGAAAGTAGGGGAGGGAGAGGATGGGGGAGGGAGGGTTTCCAACTGCCCCTGGGCTGATGGAATGCAAGTGAGGGGAAGAGGAGAACGTGGTGGAAGAGAACATATATATAAACACTTATGGAGAACTTCACTTATATGGCCCAAATAGATAGTGCTAATGCGCTTCATGGTCATTTTCCTGGTTCATTATCACAAGATTATAATGCAAGTCCTGTTATGGTCTACTCTTACAAATAAAAAACTTGAGACTTAAAGAGATTATAAATCTAGCTTAAAAAGAACCAGAAAAAGCTGGGGCGCCTGGGTGGCTCAGTGGGTTAAGCCTCTGCCTTCAGGTCAGGTCACGATCTCAGAGTCCTGGGATCGAGCCCCGCATCGGGCTCTCTGCTCAGAAGCGAGCCTGCTTCCCTTCCTCTCTCTCTGCCTGCCTCTCTGCCTACTTGTGATCTCTGTCAAATAAATAATAAATAAAATCTTAAAAAAAAAAAAAAAAGAAAAAAGAAAGAAAGAAAGAAACAGGAAAAGCTGACATCTAGAAAAGCTGGATCCAGATCCTCTGCCTTCAGCATCCTCAAGCATGGAGAAAGGAGCTGAGGAATGTTTGGGGGTGGGGGGGGTAAGCAATGGACAGAGAGGTTTACCAGATGTCCCTCTGGGTAGAGCAGGATAGGGCAAAGGGAGGAGGTAGAGAAACAGACTCCATTCCAGGGGGGCAGCAAATGCTTACTTAATAACAGCACCTTGAGCAGAAAATCTAAATATGCAGAGGACAATTGTCACAAATCGGTGCTTTCTACAGCAATCATGTTATACCCTAAATATTATAGTCACAGTTGACTCCATAGTCACCTCTTCCATCATCCACAAGGACAGCAACAAATGTAGACTCAACTGAACACTTGGGTCCTTAGAGTAAATACTGTGTAAATTAACTATATCTAGGCTGAAAGACCTGCTTAGGCATCTGAAGTCTGGCCAGACGATCTTCAGGTAAGAAGATCTGGGAGAAGATGGGCAGTCATCCCTGGTGAGCATATTGGCAAGAGTTGGTATCTACTAGATCACAGCAGGAAGCAGAGAGGAAGTGGATTGATTTCATGAAGCAGAGACACCCTTTAGGGAGCAAAGACACATAACTGCTTCAGGGCTTAATTTCCTAAAATTCCATCTCTTCTGAGACTCTGCTCCAATGGCCCCAGATCTGTGACGGTTGCTAGACCCTAGCTTGTAAGAAGGGTGTTTAAAGGGCAGCCTTTGGTAATGGAAACCACCACACATTTGGAATTTAGCATCACCACCTATCAAATGCATGACCTTGCAAAGTCTCGGTTTTCTTCTCCATAAAACAGGAGCAGTACTAGTGCTTACTTCGCAGTCCTGTTGAGAGGGGAGTTGGTGCTGGCTTACCGAAAGCACAGATACGACCAATAAGCTTCTCTTCTATTTCCCCACCATCTGTTACTGCTCAGGCTCATCTCTTCTCCCAATTTAAAAACCCTGAGGGAAGAGACTTTAAAATACATCTTTATACCCCTTCTGACATCGAGCAGAGGGCCTTAAACAGAGCAGAGGCATATTAAATACTCGTGGTACTGTATTCACACTGGAGAGGTTTTGGCAGAAAACTTCACTGATGCCCTTGAACGTTACAATGCAGACATGACATTCTATCGAAGACTAAGACGGAGAATTCATAAGCTAAGAGGCCAGTGCCCCAGATATCCCTTTTGAAAAGTTTAGATTAATTTTCAATGAGCAGAAATGAGGGAAGAAATCATTAAAATAATAACTTCAGTTTAAAAAAATAAGAATTACTAGTTTCCGATGTAGCATAACACTCAGTGCTCCATGCAATATGCACTGTATGGAGACTAACATAACATGATAAAAAAAAATTAAAAAATAAGAATTAGAAGGATAAAAACTGAAAACCCAATATACTTGTTAAACCTCTAAAATTTAAGAAAAGCTATTTTAAGACGTCAAAGAAAGCGTATGCTCTAATATCATCAGAGGGATGCCAAAGGCTACCAGAAGACTCCTCCTACCCCAGCAACACCGGAACAGACGAGAAGGCTCGGTTGTCCCTAACAGGGACCGTGTGCTCTGTGTCCAGAAGACCTCAAAGCTCCAGGGACTGCCTGTCCTCTCTCAATTCTTCAGACCTTGCTTTTCAATTTCAGCATCTCTTTCTATTCATTATATTTCAGAAAAAGTTGTATTTTGTTTGTTTGTTTTAATCCCACTGTATCTTATTTAGTGATTTGCCTAACAGTCCCCACAGAGTACTTAACCTCCAGTCCACACATTCTGGAAAGAATATCGAGTGCTCTCGTGTGCCGAGCCCATTGCAGGCACAGTGAAGGCAAGCTCGGACAGCCTGCGCCCAACAGGCTCAACTTGCCCACCAACTACCTCACATGAACCCAGCTCGTTCCAACTGTCTAATTACTAAGTCTGTTCTTCTTTTCTGTGGGGAAGACAAAACAGTGAAGCACCTCCCATCACCCCTAGTTGTGTGTGTGTGTGCATGCGCGTGTGCATATGCATGTGTGTGTTAGAGGAGGAAGGGAGACCGCGCGTGTGAGCGTGTGAGTTATACTATGCAATGATTAAAACAAAACAGGCCTCTACCTTTCTTGGCTGAGAAACCTGGCAAGAACATCACTGGCTTTCAGTTCTTCTGTTAGCTGTATTGCCATGGAAACTTTCGAAAGATGGGGAGCTTGCACTCGAATCACTCCCTCAGGAACGTCAGCCTGCAAAGCAATGATGGCACTGGAACAAAGCTGGCAGCAGCTGGGACATGTAGGTCTGTACAAGGCATTATATGGGAAGTGTGCTTAACTGCTACGCATTTCACTTCACTACATAAAAACCTTAACTACTGTATAATGCAATTTGCTAAATTACATCAAACCTCAAATATCCTCTTAATGGTGATAGGGGAACTTTATAATGCCTATGCAGTAATGCTTAATTATTTTTAAAGATGTAAAGAATGACAGCAATAACCATTACTGCCATATTAAGTGCTGATTTCTGAGTATTATCTACTAGAGAGTGCTTCTTCATGTAGCAATTTATGAAATTGAATCAGAAAGAAGTTACTTTGTGTGCTACTGCAATGTATGCATTAAAAAAAAAAAATCTTCCCATGCACTGACCAAATCTCACAGAAATTTTTGTTCCTGAGCATCCTTGAAAAAAACATAACATGCTTTTCTATCCATCTGTAGCATGTCTGCTTCTGGCTTGGCTGTGAGGATTACACTGTGACCACACACTTTGAACTTCAGGTGACCAATTACAAATCTTGTGCCTATAGATGTTAAGAACTGTTGAGGTGTTTGGTGAGATGTCCATGAAAGACTTTGAGGACTGCAATATCAAAATATCATCTAGGGCATTTGAAATATCAGGTTTAATTAATTCCTAATCATCCCACTACAATATATAGTAATTTATTATTTACAACTATATGTCATGAACAGACCTTAGGACAAAGAGCATGCACAAATCCTGCCTAAAGTGAATAATAATATAAAACTGTTTCATTAAACTGAAATTTACCAAGTACTGACTGAGAACCAAGCATTGGGCTAGGTCTACTTACCTGGGAGATAAGTAAGACCGAAGTCTTTTAGTACCCACTATTTTTTTGTGCTCACAATATTTTTTTTTGTAATGTACATGATCTTGAATTGCTTTTATCCCCACCCCAACATCCATAAGGCATGGATATACCATGAATGGAATTAAGGTGATTTCTCTCGAAGTTCAATAAGAATAACATGGCTTTAGAATCAGACTAAAATTAGACTAAAAAATCTAATAGACTAGATTAGAAATCTAATTAGACTAGAAATCTAGTCTAAAAATCAGACTAGAAAGAGTTATACTTTCTTCTCAGTAACCTGTGGAATGTAGTGCAAGAGTAACAAAGAAGTGATACTCATCCAAGACCACACAAGGAAGCGTGGGATCGTGTAAAACCATGGCTTTGCTCCCCAAAGTGCACAAGCACCTCTTAAATCTGTGGAGACATGGCAGAGGGCCTCACACCCATGTGTGAGACTCTGCTGTCCTCACCTGAGCCCTCAGGGAAGGGCCACAGGAGTATTCCCTCCAGCCAAAGACCAACAATGCTTCCAGGGATGCCCGCTGGCAATCCTGGTGGAAGAGGGACCATGCTCCTAATGTCCTTTAACTTCCCTTCCTGGGGGTTACGTGCTCAACCCTATCCCTGAAGGATGTCCCAATCCCAGCCCATTCCCAGACCCCTCAACACCTGTTTCCCTCCCATTCAGCCCGGCCCCTGGGCTTGCTTTGCTGACTTTCCATTTTGGGGGCATATATCTTGGTCTCATAACAGTCTAGTCTCTCACCTCTGCCTCTCCCCTAAGATGCAAATCTAACTTCCCTTTTTCTTTGATTCTGTGACAATTTATTTTCATTTCTAACACTGAAAAATTAGCTGTTTCTTACAATGGATGGGGCACTTTCAGGTGGTTGTGTGCCTTTTTTTTTTTCTTTCACAAGCCAATATTAAATCAATGGTGTATCTTCTAACTCAGGGATCACACTCCATGCCCTGTTGCTTTGGGTTCCATCACTAACCTAGATCCCACTGTGCTCATTCTACCTGCTGGCCTGGTCTCACCTGTCTGTTTCCTCCTAGGAGGTGGAAAACAATAAGCTGGCAGAAAACATGAATGTTGGAGTAGAATTGTGATACCAACAGTTGAAGCACCAAGTCTGTGTCCATAAAACCCTAATCCACCTTGCCCACTCAATTAAGATACAATTATTGGTATTTTGGATCCTATTAGTCTATTATTACATTATGGAGGGCCCTGAATGGCAGGCTAGGGTTTGCAGACACCCAAGTACTTCACAATCATTTAAGAATGAGAACTACTCAAGTCATAGAACCAGGTATCCTTACATACACATTTTCTTTGGCCAAAAAAAAAAAAAGTGACCAAAACTGTCTCCCATAATTACATCTTCTCCAGCCCTAAATATCAAAAAGGCAGGCAACTCTAGGTTGACATTTAAAGTGAAGTAAGAGTTGGAGCGCCTGGGTGGTTCAGTCATTAGGCATCTGCCTTAGGCTCAGGTCATGATGCCAGGATCCTGGGATCGAGCCCTGCATCGGGCTTTCTGCTCAGTGGGAAGCCTGCCTCTCCCTTTTCCACTTCCCCTGCTTGTGTTCTTTCTCTCACTGTCTTTCTCTCTGTCAAATAAATAAAAATTTTAAAAATCTTAAAAAAAATAAAGTGAAGTAAGAGGATAATAATTAAGTTTTTACATTTAGAAGGTCCCCAAGAAATGAGTTACAAAACCCAACTGATCTGGAAAAAATACACTGCCAGAGAGTTCAGAGACATGATAACCTATCTCTGCTCCCTGCCTACCCCCACCACACTGTTCCTGCGCTACGTTCTATGGTTTGGGTTAAAAAGGCCAACTGAAATTTGCTACAAACCCCCAGGCTTTCCTATCTTTATGTATGTTCTACTCCTCTCCTGTGATGTCTTCTAGCCCAACTCAAATATATCAAACTCCATACAACCTGCCACGATCCACGGAGTCAAAAAGAATTTCCTCCTTCCCCTGAAACTCGCTTAGGATGGGATTCTACTACACGACACCTGCATGCTAGTTACACACCACACAGCTGAGTCACAGTCGGAGCCAGCCAGCAAACATTTATCAATTAGATGTATTTCTCAAGAATACCTCTAAGATGGCGATGCTAACACGGTAGTTATTTCTCTAGAATAAAATAACATACACCAATGTGTATCTCCTAAACAGCAAAAAAGGCCACCTTAGGAACATTTTCTAAAAGAAACAAGTAGCCTCCATCTATCGCATGGTATTTCCTCTCCTACTGAGAAAAGAGAGGAAGGAAGGAATTAAAGGTGTTACAAGAAATACTTCAGTCACATACTCCCACCCGCGGGGAGTCACCAGTCACCTGCTTGAGGATGCTGCCACTTTTCCCACAAGGCCCCCATGAAGAACTGAAGGCCTCCAGGACTGTGGCCGTGGCCTACAGCTTCTACGTGAGTTCAGAGATCGTGCTTGAGGGAGCACGGCCATGCTTCTCCCTAAAACACCACACTGAGGTCAGCATAGTGTTGGGGGTTATACCCACATGTAGTCCACATGACCCAGGAATCCAGAGTCTCTCTGATAGGGTTTGGAAGGAAGACGTTCAGGGACAAGCTTCTGAGGACACTCAAGAGTTCTCATGGGTGTGTGATGCGTCACGAGATCGCTGTATCGTGGCTCTTGCCAGCAGATGGGGTAAGGCATGGGGGCCAAGTTCCTTCTGGTTATGAAACTACACTTTCTCACACCTTCCCCTCAGTGAGTAGGGGGTGAATCTAGGCCAGTTCTGGATCAGCTTTAGCCCTTCCTGAACTATTAACTATACTGCTATTTTGACTCCTTTCCCATAGAACTGGAGTATCAGTGCCTGTGGAAACCTTCCCCCCGGGCCAACAATGGCAGAGTGCCTTTCCAGGTTGACTGGCCACATTCCCTGATGACTAAGGAGAGACTGTTCTAGTGGAGAAGGTGTGTGTGTACGATTATGTGTATATGTGGATTCATGTGAGCTTACAGACCGGAATGATTCTTGAGTGTTCATTTCTGTGGTAACGCTATCCTATCCAAATTCTCGCAATAGTGCACACATAGAAGGATGTGACTCACTTTGAATCTGCCATGCCCTTCACTGTTGGAGAATTGTGTCTAACTGACAGGATGATTAAAGACGGAGAGTTTAGAAGTTGTTTCTGGAAAATTTTCCAGAAATCTTGACAAGGGTGGCCAAATGATATTTGCTAAAGACAATAAACAAGAAATGATGCCAAAGCTCCAATTTAAATGGTGTATGACAACCACCATTAAGTATCAGAATCATGCTGTATCAAATACTCTAGCTATTAGTATACTGATTACACTGAGCTGCCAAGCTTTGAAGAGAAACAACATGCTTGATCATTAAGCCACTCTGTTCTTGAGCTATAGTAATAACTGACTCTGTAAGTAGTATAATTTTTGTAACCTTCCTATTTCATTTTTTTTTTTTTTTTTTTTTTTTTTTACTTAACAGCTGTGACTCTCTTATTTTTTTAATGTATTTATTTTTGGTGTGCTGGTGAGCTGAAGTTAAGTGATATACAGCAAGACTGGAGAAGAGAAATATTTCACTAACACACCATCAAAATTAGTTACAAAGGATTTTACAACTTGCAAAATAATAATCTCTTATGCATACAAAAACTGTTATAATGGAGAAAATAATCTCATAGGGTCCTCCAATGTTTTATATATTGAACTAAAGTATATTTTTAAAATGAGATTTTATTTCTTATTATTTGGTCAAATAGAAAATGATTTTAGTATTTCTTTGTAACATGTAGATGAAACACCACGTTGCTTGTATTTTTGCACTCTAGATTAGAAATTCGAGGTCAGACCTTTAAAAGTGATATTATTTCTTCTTTTTGTCATTAAAAGCTAAGTTAAATGTAAAGCTGACATTTTTAACGCTACAGAAAAATCTTTTATCATCAAAAGGGCCAACTGGAAATACAACTTTCTTAAGACAAAGAATATAACACATATTTTAGGAAATTAAACAAGGACATTTTAGCAAGGTATCTTAAACTAAAATGGCATATTCATCACCTTAGGCTGATTGGAGATGGAAATATCAAAGGCATTCTCCACTATCTTGAACTGCCTAAGTCCTGATTATAACTGGCTCTTTATCATTCAAATGCTTAAACTTTTATCCAACTCAGATTCAAAGACTTTTAAAGAAGAACCTGAAATAACTTCTATAGTAAGATGCATTTAATTTACAACAAAATTCAGTTGATATTTTTTCTCTTTTAACTGGTATTTTTTGCACTATTAAAAAAAATCACAGAATGTCTTAAAAAGAAACAAGATTTTGTGCTTGATATTATAATTTGATTTTCCATATGAGTCCCCAAGGAGATCCAGACACTGTTTCCAGACCTAAAGCAGATGCTTTAAACAATACCTACAATGATGCTCTGGGTCAGAGCCGTTAAGTGAAAGCAGAGATGGAATTCTAGACAGAGTTTTGACCAAAGCCATGCACCTCTAGCTATAAACAACACAGACTCAACATTACACGGCTGCCAACTCTGGGATTCTTCTGGAGAAGAATGGCAGAAAGCAACAGCAACAGATTTCTTTTCTATGCCCGAAGCCCTAAATGTTAAAATGCTATAAGATCATCTTGGACCTTTTAGCAAGTCATGTAAGCTCTCTAAAAATTGAGCTCCTCAACAGTAAATTAAGGGTGTGACATGAGATCATCCTGGGTTAAAACTGAAGTTGACCACAGAGAGAACATTCCCTCCACAAATGAAGGAAAATGTGAGAAACTCGGTTTATTTTGTAAAATCTCTTTCTCATAAATGCACAGCTTCCCAGGGTGCCTGGGTGGTACATCAGTTGAGTGCCCAGCTCTTGGTTTGGGCTCAAGGTCACGATCTTGATCTCATGGTGGTGAGATCAAGCCCTGTGTCCTGCTCTGTGCTGGGTGCAGTCTGCTTGGGATTCTCTCTTCCTCTCCCTCTGACCCTCCTGGTCATGCTCTCTCTCTCTCTCTCTCTCAAATAAATAAATGAACCTTTAAAAAGGTACCACTTCCCTTTACTTTGAAAGGTGAGCCTGAATGACGGAATGACGATAGAAAAATCATACAGATCGAAGTCCACAATGAACGTGAAACCTGCATGATTCAGCAATTTATAACCAGATGCTCATCAAAGCTGCCCTAGACCCTTATTGGGCAGAGATGCGGTTTGAGGTAATTATGGGGGAAATGATGGAATGTCTGTGATTTCCTTAAAAATACTAAAAGGAAACAAGTTATGGGAGACAGAATGGGATGAGATTAGAAAAACAGGTTTGATCATTGGTGATGGGTTTATGGGGATCATATACTACTCTGTTTTCATGTATAGGTAAGAAAAATTCCATGATACAATTAAATATATGTTTATACACACATACATACCAAATTGTGGGGGATCATACATACAGTTTTTATACAAGGTCCTGCTCTGAGAGATTCTGACTCAATGGGTTCAGGGAGTGGCCCAGTCATGTTTTATAAAAAATACTTCTACTGATGATTCTATAGCAAACTTTGGATGAGACAGCATTAATCTGCTCTTACCCCTCATTTTATAGAGGAAAGAAAGGCCCAGAGAGATACAATGATTTGTCATTAATGTCTCACTGATGGCAGAGCTAGAACCAGAGCCTCAAGCCACATGACTTCTGTAGATGATAGGGTGTGTATGCATGGGTACATGGGCTTGTGTGTGTGTTTGTGTGTGTAATAGCAATCCCAACTGCAAGTCGAAGGCTATCACAAAATGGTTATTTTTTTGTTGTTTTCACCAAGTGTTTCCTCCTGCTGCAATTGATGTGTCTTTAGTACTCAAGAAAGTCACATTTGTATCAAGCAATTAATACACTGTAGTCATTAAAAACATTTGTCTTATTAAGTAGATTATATCCCTTTCAACCTGGTTCAAACTGTTAATTTTTATCTAGTCAAGCATGTCTCAAAAGCATGAATCCTGATTACATAGAGTTAGGAATAACAGCATGCAGAATGCTTTAAAAAATACTACCTTGGTGAATTTTCATGATCTACAGTCTCTTGTTTTCAATGCCTGGCAATCTGGCTTCTTCCATCAATAGTTACTTACAATGCTTTGGAGAAAGTCAGAAGTGACCTTCAAATGCAAAATTCACTGGACCTCTGTCCAGTGTTTACCTTCCTCCAACCTCTCTCTGGCATGGGGTACTACTAACCAAACTCATTTACCTCCCCGGTCTCCCACCCTGGGCTTCTAAAGACGCTATAATCTTCCACTTCCTCTGACTTCCTACTATGTCTTGCCTCTTGCCTCTATGCTCCTCTCCCATGGCCCACCACTAAAATATTGGTGTCTGTGGCTTCAAGAACAATCTCTCCGATAAGTCCCAAAAGCACACCTCCAGCTCCAGCTGCCTTCTGAGCTTCAGGCCCATGTAGCCAAAGTACTTTCACACAGGCAAGTCAATTACAAATGTCCCAAACTGACTTTCTCATCAAAGCCCGTTCCTTTTCCTTAATGCTTTCTCTCAAGGATAAAATCACCCAAGGTAAAATCAGCGAGTCATTCTAGATTTCTCCCCATTCTACATTCCTCATATCCAATTCGTTTCCACATCTGGTGGGTCCTCGTGGCTCGCATTTAAAACTGCCTTCCAGTGCCATTGCTGGGTGTTGGCAGGGCCTTGAACTGTTTCAAGCTATCTGTTAAACACGTTAGTAATGGCAGAATACATGTTTACTCTATTACTCCACACTAGCCCAGGACTGGGGTATATACCCTTTTCAGAGTTTTTCTGTCCCACATAATGAAATAGAGGATAAGAGTAAAGAGACCAGATTTAAGGTCCTCCAGATTTGGTTTCAAATTCCAGCTCCCCACTTCTTATCCAGATAACCTTCAGTAAGTTATTTAAGATTGCTGAACCTCACTTTCCTCATCTATAAAAAATGAGACAATAATACCGTATACTTCAATTAAACTGCTGTAAATATTAAATGAGACGATGTTTGCAAAATGCTTAGCATCGTGCCTGACCTCATGACAATTATTACCCCTTACGAATATGGCAATATTCATGGATTTGTAGCTTTTCTTTAACATACTAGAAATATCTTCCAATGTCAATATATACATTTATATTTCTGTGATATTTCACTACACAGACATGCTATAAAATATGTAACTGATCGTATCCTTTTGGGACTATTTCTAATTCTGGCCGGAATAAAGAATATGGCAGTGAACTTAAGCATAACTCTTTGCACATCGTATTATTCCCTTCGAAGGGATTTTTGGATACAACGAGGAGCACGGTTTTCAGGCCTTGGCCACATGCTAACTGCTCTCCAGAGGGATCCTACCAATTTATGCACTCCCATCAGCAATGAAATTAGCTGGCATCTCCCATGTAACCTCCTATTTTTCACTGCTCCAAACTTTCCTTCAGCTGACAGCACAGCAATTTTTAAATTTTAAAATGCATATATGGGGCGCCTGGATGGCTCAGTCGGTTAAGCGCCTGCCTTCAGCTCATGTCATGACCCAAGGTCCGGGGATCAAGTCCTGCATCAGGTGCCCTGCTCAGGAGGAGCCTGTTTCTCCCCCTGCCTGCTGCTCCCCCTGCTTCTGTGCTTGCTCTTTCTCTCTCTCTCTCTCTCCCTCTCTGACAAATAAATAAATAAAACCCTTAAAAATGAAGAAATAATCCTGTAGCTCCTAGGGTCAAGTCTTTCCTCAGCATAGAAGCCTGCCTCACCCTAGAGACCCACTCTGGCCTTCTTTCTGCCCCTGCCCCTCCATGCACCTCAATGGCCCCTATGACCTCATTTTCCCACCAAACACCTTCAAACATCCCTACTTTCTTTTCTAACACAAATCTCACACTCAACACACCCTAACTGAAAACCGTGATTTTCCCCATTGAAGGAGCAACTCTGTCCTTCCAATTTCTTGAGCCAAAAACCTTGGAGCCACTTTTTACTTCTTTCTCTTACAACTCATATCATTTCGACTTGAAGGAATTCCAATGGCTCCAACTTCAAAAGACAAAGACCCTGAACACGTTGCCTCCACTGCTAATATCCTGGTGTCTCACTTGGTTTAAGACATTAAGAATATCCTGGTCTCTCCTCTTTTATGGTCTCCCCATCTATGCTGGCTCTCCTAGAGTCTATTTTCAACCCAGTAGTCCAAGGGAGCATTTTAAAACATAGATTTTCAAGCCTTTGCTCAAATCTTGCAATGGTCCCACTTCGCTCAGGATAAATTCAAATTCCTAAAAGATGCCCTACAAACACTACATCCCTATGTAATTTATTGGTCCATGGTCCCTGTGATTTCATCTCATACTCCCATCCCCCTTGCCAGCTCCACTCGGGTCACAGAGCACTCCTTGCTGGTCCTCAAATACCCCAAGCAAGTTTCTGCCAAAAGGCTTTTGACAGACTACTCCTTCTGTGCTTCCTGAGAAAAACATCTAGCACAGCTCTCTGTCCCTCCTTCATGTCTTCATACAAATGATACCTAGAACACCCAACTGAATATTGCAAGGGGCTCCTTCCCTCAATCCTCTTTGTCTGTGCTATCTTTATTATTTTAGAACACTTACCACATACTAACATACTAGGTAATTTACTCATTAATTCTTACAGAATTTAAGCTGCACAAGAACAGCAATATTCTATTTAGTTTAATAACATCTTTTAGGTGCCTAGAGCAGTGCCTGGCACATGATAGCCATACACTAAATAGTTGTTTAGAAAATGAATAAAATATCCCAGGAAGTCTTGTGCTCCATAATCTCATGCTACACATTCAAAGGATTTGGGGGACAGCGGGAGTAAGGAAACACAAACTACCAAGACCGAATGGGATTGGGCAGCTAATCAACAAAGTAGATGGCCCATCTTCCATCCAATAACATCGTTGTTCTATAATCGCTTTCTGTGCATTGTTATTCTCCCTAATAAAATGACAGTACCTTGAACAAAATTCTGGCAAGTGACTAAAATTTTTCAACCAAAATGACAGGTCCAATGAACCATCATCACGGGTCATGATTACCTAGGGGATACCATTCTGTCAGGAGGCCTCCTCGGCCAGTGAGACTTCTCTATTCAATTTGCTGCCTACATAATACCTACATGTTCTTCACATCTCAGCTCTGCTTCCCAGGGAAGCCTCTCTCATGCCCACTTCCTGTTTTGTAGTCCAGGCTACCCCGGGCTACAGGATTTACTCCCTGAGTAATACTTAATACATGAGTAAATCCAGGTTTAAATTCCAGGCCTTAAAATGGCAATGTGGCTTCTAACTAGTACAGAAATAATTCTCAGACCAAGTCTCATCTAATTAACTCGAAGTACAAACTAATGAAATCCAAGTTAACACAAATTCTCTGTAAATAACAAAATCATGTCAACATCTCATCTCCAAAATACAACTTTTAAATTATTTTGTCTATGGTCTCATTATTTAAAAGTACAGCAGCATAAATGTTTCCTCAGATAGATAATGTACCTCAGAGAATCATGTTATAAAAGACAGGGCTATAAAGTCACCTAAGTTAATATGAATAAGCAGAGCTACAAAGCAAGATGACACATATTTATAATGGTTTTAGAGGAAATAAACTGTTCTAAGTTAAACAAAAGTGGCACACCAAAAATCCTTTCTAACCCATGACAATACCAAGCCCTTTCTCAAAAAAATATAACACAATTTACAATTCCCCTTTATTAAACTTTATGTTCTTAAAGATACTTAAAATGAACCAAAAATATTCATGCCAAAAATACATTATTTTGTAATGGTGAGAGCCATAATATAGAATATGTAGATATATAAGATACATATCTATCCATATTTATAGAATATGTATTTATAGATATAGATATATAGATATACTTATATTTATATTCTATATTTATAGAATGTATATATTTTTAAGTTATAAATTATTTTATATATATATATATATATATATATATATATATATATATATTTTACAATGACTAGTTTTCTAAGTAGGTCAAAGCTCAAAAACCCCAAAAAACAAAAAACAAAAACCAAAAGCTGATAATTGCACTTCCACATTATTCCACAAGATGTCAGCATGTAACCGAATAACCTCAATGGTGGTGTGGCTAGAGGGGGTTGTCTCCACCATAAACAGAACAATAGAAACCCTTTCATTTCAGGATCTTAAGTTAGAGCTTTGATAAATGTGTTCCATAAATGTGTTTTCACACATATTTTATTATTTTAAACCTATTCCTTATATTCTTACAGCAGGTTGTAAATGGTGGATTTAGGTATTTCTTTTTAAAACATCTTAATTTTCTTCATTCCAACATAAATCTCACCAAATTCTTCACATGATCCGATGAGGAACCATTTCCATACTTACTGAAACCCACGAAGGATGCTAGGCATAACCAACCACTGACCTATATGCTGATCTGAGTTTGTTATTTTTCCCCATTTTACAGATGAGAAAATGGAAGAAAAAAGATCAGTGGTTCACACAGGGACTCTTTACTGCATAGAGAATACAGATTCGGTGGGCAGCTGGAGTCTCCACAGAGTCCTTTGTGTGTGTGGGGGGGGCGGTGTCGAGACACTCTGGTCTTGTTATTTTCCTTTGTTCCCCATTAACAGCTCTTATGCTGAGTCACCAACACCTGAGCAACTGTTACTACTGATTGTTCATAGGAGCACAGTTACCCTTATTGAGGCCTTTAACTTAGCATTAGCAAAGGGCCCAGTAAGTGTGTAGAAAGTCCTCCTACTACAGAAACATACGAAACTCTTTCTCGTGCACATGATCGTAAAAACAATACTGAAATCTGCATAAATACATATCTTCAAGTTTTTCTTACATCGCTTGTATTCTTATCTTGCTTTTCGTATTTCTCTCGGTCATAAGCCATTTTCTTCAGCAATTTCTTCATGGCTTTTTTGTCTTTTCTATGATTTTCACTGTTTTGCTTCCTCACTTGGTTGACAATAAACTTGGGAATCTATGGAGAAATAAAATTAAGTTTGGGGAGAAAAGAGAAGTGGTTCCATTATGAACTACGGAAATAATTATCTTTATGTTTTAAATGTGGAGAGAAGTTAAGGTTTTGTCCAGATCATAAGACTAGGCTATTTTACATGCACAGTTCATAAAATATGCAAAAAAAAATGCATCGTATTATTCATTCACTATGAGTACAGAGCATATACATGAAGTAATTTACCTCCCATTGTGTAAGTGAGGTTCAAAAAGAGGCTTGGTAAAGTTCAAGGACGCAGTGGCCACCTTCTATTCCTTATATGCCAAGATTAGAGACTGCCTGAGGTGACTGGCGTTAGGGACCACCACCTTGGCGGCTGGTCCGTTTAGCAGCCACCTGCCAACAACCCAGCTTTTAGCCTGCCTGCACCCCTTCTCCAAACCAGCTAGCCTCACCTCAAAAGAGAAAGAAAAACTCACCAATAAAAGCTAATGGGGTTCTAGCAATAATCTAGGAAAAACTGATCCTCAGAAATTACGTTAGCAAAAATAAAACATTTTAGAAATTAGCAAATTGAAACAATGAAATAATACTGTTATTTTAAAAACTGAGATTTAATAAGTGGGCATTATTTTAATTCCAATGTCATTAACTTACAGTGTTATATTCATTTCCGGTACATGGACATCCTTTTTTTTTTTTTTTTTTAATGACACTTGAAATCACCTCTATTGGCTTGTTTTAGAAAATCTAAACCTAAAATGACTTTAGAAACTAGATATCATCACTCATTAACAGAACTTAAAAATATATACTCACTGTCCACAGAACTTGTTGACACTTAATCAATAAGTGCATGATATTAGCTGTCCCAGCTGCCATGACAAATTCTCGCTGTTCGTTGGACTTCAAACCCAGTGTGTGACACATGAAGAGATTCGGGGCCATGACCATGGCTACATTCATGGTTGTCATCTTATTTTTCTCTCTATTGTCTATTACTCTTTGGAGAAATTCAAGCAGGGCCTGAAACAGAAATGACTCTTCTAGATTTGTGTTTTCATGAAGATAAGAGATTGAAACACTGTAGTGTATGGGATTTTTTACTTAGTTAAAAACAATGGGGCGCCTGGGTGGCTCAGTGGGTTAAAGCCTCTGCCTTCGGCTCAGGTCATGATCCCAGAGTCCTGGGATCGAGCCCCACATCGGGCTCTCTGCTTGGCAGGGAGCCTGCTTCTCCGTCTCTCTCTGCCTGCCTCTCTGCCTACTTGTGATCTCTGTCTTGTCAAATAAATAAATAAAATCTTAAAAAAAAAAACAAAAACAAGTAAGTTGTGCATAATAACCACAGTCGGCTAGCTATGTTCAATGGGCCTCAGCATTAAAGCTTCTCCATTTGGTTAGCACCCTGAGGTGGTGTTTTGTTCTGTGAAAGGGCTATGACACAGGGGAATGAGGCAGACAGGACACCCATCTGAACTAGGCAGTGGGGAGAGGAATGGAGAAGCGTCAAACATAGGGCCTACAGGAGCCACGGAGCACTGAAAAGCAGTTTCAAATATCCTACAAATATTCACTTGCTTCAGGAAGTGCTTCACTTTTATCTTTAGGGGTTAAAAAAATCCCCTTAGAAAGGCTCATTTAACCTCAGTTTCATTTGCTTTAAAGTACTCAATAGCTAGCTGACAAGAAATCTAAAAAGAATGGAGACTGCCATGTAGAGGGATGAGGGGGTGAACAGAGACCAAGGAAGAGTTTTTTAAAAACTGAATGTGTAAATAAAAAGGAACTTTTCACCAGAACAGGCTGCTTTATGCTCATTTTGATACCACCCACCTCCCACCTCTATTGCCAACACTCCTGGGTCCTCTGAGCCTGCCCTCCGTAATAGCCACAGGCAACTTAGATCATCATCCTCCTGACAGGACTTAGGGCTTTAAGTTCTTCTTTTGCCTTCTTCCTTGAATTAACTTTGGTCTAGACTAGTAACAACAACAATATAAGTATTCAATGTTCCCTATGGGTGAGGCATGGTTTTAAGCATATCATAGACATCATCTCACTTAATCCTTACTGGAGAGAGAAGCTATAATTATCTCCCTTTTACAGATGAGGAAACAAGTTGTAAGTGAATTTAAGTAATGTACCAGAGATCATAGAGCTGGCAAATGGTGGAGAAGGTCTCTCTGGCTTTTGCTTCTGAACTGGGAACTACAAAAAGAATCGGGGCTCCTGGGTGGCTCAGTGGGTTAAGCCTCTGTCTTCAGCTCAGGCCATGATCTCAGGGTCCTGGGATCGAGTCCCGCATCAGGTCTCTGCTGATGAGGGAGTCTGCTTCCCCCTCTCTCTCTGCTTGCCTCTCTGCCTACTTGTGATCTCTGTCAAATAAATAAAATCTTAAAAAAAAAAAAAACTACAAAAAGAATCATGTTTTCATATTTAGCTTAAAATCCCAATCAGAAAGAGGTCAAATAAATGATACCGAAGTGGAAAAAGAAAGGAACAAAAAGAAGCTGTTCATTGCTCCCAAGATTTGGGGGGGGGGAGGTGAAATTCCTATGTTAACAAGTGGATCTTTAAATCAAGTTTAGCTGCTATACAGACTTCAAAAATTTGAAACAAACTAAAGGCACAACCTCAATATCTAACCATAAGATTTATGTATCTAATATCTGGTACAGCTCTCAGAAAGTTACACTGTAATCCAAGCATAAGGTTATATAGTAACAATACCTTCTCAAATGAGGACAAAAGATTAATTGGTGAGGGTTGGAGAAAAAAATTTAATTTTGTTCCAGAGACCAGAATAATTATTCAGGGAGCAGTGTATCTCTTTCTTTACAAAGCATAAATTATAGAGATTAGGTAATAAACCACCTTAATTGTGGTGCACATATACAGTAAGATTATTTAAACCATTACCATCAGAATATTTGAATGTGTGTATTTCTGTGTATGTAGATTACGAAATTTAAAAAATGTTAACCTTGCCCTTACTGACAGCACTTCATCGTCAGATATATTTTCTCTTTACCTGAAATAGAAGAACTGACCTTTTTCAAAAAATATCCGGGTACATGGGTAGCTCAGTCAGTTAAGCGTCCGACTCCTGACTTCAGCTCAAGGTTATGAGATTGAGCCCCACATTGGGCTCCACAAGGGGGCATGGAGCCTAGTTTATGATTCTCTCTCTCCCTCTTAAAAAAAAAAAAGTATCACTAGTCTGCTATTACTTAAGTCTCACTGGACCTATTCCCTGAAAACCAGTTTGATTCCCAACACAGTCATTTATTAGCTAGGTGAGATCTTAGGGTAAACTTCTGACATCTCTGTCCTTTAAATTCTTCCTACTCATAAAACAGTAATACTAATCTTCCAGCCTGCCAGGACTGAGCAAGACAATGTGTACAGCTATCTTCCTAAAAATATAAATAAATAAATAAATAAACAAACAAACAAACAAACACCAATAATTATATTAACGCAGATCTCCTGCTGATACTGGTCTTCATTGTTCCTCCAAGTAAAAAGTATCCCAATATACAATAATCCAAGGTCAAAAAGATCCCCCCCAAGCAGTTTGTCTAGACATCTGTCTCTTTAGGCTTAAAGTAGGACATGGTGCCTCCTAACCCTTCAGTGTGCTGTAGTTACAGTCTACAAAGTTTATACACCTGATCCCGTTCCTCCAAACAGCAAATGCGAGAGTTGCACTAGGCTGGTAAAAACTGGAGAAGTTTGCATTAAGCTTCCTGAAATTATCTTGTGACAGAGTTTTCCTTCACTTTGAACTAAATGTAAGTGGTTTATTTTCTTGTACATATGGCATTCCCATTTCAATGGTTCTATTATTAGAGTTCTTGTTTGAAACATCCATCAAGGCTAGCTAATTAAGCTCTTAAATAAAGGTTAATTATTAAATTTACTTTTTTTGCATTTTCCAATATTTTATTCTAAAAGAGTATTTCCCTCTTGATGCATACAATTATAGTCCTAGCAACCTTATATGAAAAAATTAAAGCTATTCTAAAATTTTTAAAAGTATCTCTTTCAACAGAATTTTCAAAAGAGTGTGCCGGGGACTCTGAAGGCAAATTCCAAAACTGAGTTGTAGACCAGCCTTGCCCCATTAGAAACCATATTGGAATAAGTGTTTCCTCTCACAAATATTTGAACTCATTTGAATGCAGACACGTTTTAAGTAAATCATGTGTCTTTCAATGCCTGCCTTATACTGGTCATTCATAGAGCCATCACAGACAGGTACCTCTATGTGAATAAGAGAAAGATGGATTACATTTCTCTTTCAGGGCTCTGTGTCAGGGCATAGTTGACAAGAAGACTGGAAATCAGTCCCCACGCTGTCCTATTTCAGCCACAATCTACCCTTACACAGCCAACTCTGGTCACACAATGTTCAAATGTAACCCTTTCTGGTGCTGGCCTCTCTCTTCAAAACACCTCCACCTAATGCACAGCCTTCTCAGCATGTAACAATCGGTGAAGCAAAAGACCTTTTTTTTCCCCTGACTTAGTAAAGGGAATAACTCTTTGGAAGTTCTCCTGTAGAGATGCAGGGATTTTACTCCAGTAATCCTCATAAACTCTTTCATCCAGGAAAGTTCAGTATTAACATTCAATTCCTTGGGCACGAAAGAACTATCACCTAGTTTCAGTTCAAGGAGTCTTAATGAGGTATAGGAAAAACTTCCAAGATTTATCAACTGGCTTTGTTTTCTCGACATGAAATTTCTTGGCATGATTTCTCATTTTAAATAGAAAGAAATATAGAGGGTAGAGGGGCAAGGGTTCTGCCATTGGCTATATAAAAGCAATTTTTTGAGGCAATGACAACTTAAGGTAACTACTCTTTCTAAATTATATTTTAGAAGTTTCCTTTTTCTTTTGTAAGTTTATAACTAAACCTTTACAACTACTCTGTAAACTTTTGCTGTTAAGAAAATAAATATGGAACAATCCACTGATTATTATAAAAGCCTCCAACAATGCTTATAATAAATGGTATTAAATCATATAGACCAAATCACTTTAAAATGCTGATGTAAATCAAAAACTCAGGGTAAGCCATTAGAGAAAGTACTAGAATTTGTTTGAGTCAGTCTATCTTTTGGCTAACCAAACATTTCAAAAATCATCATTATGACTTATTTCAAACTCTACTGCTTAGCACTACAAATGTAACATCTTTAGGCAACAGGTTTTATTTGATGAGCCTTACAACTTTCTTTTTAAACATCCATTTCTAACTAACTACATGTTCATTAAATTAAATTTGGAAGACATAGAAAAATAAAAAGAAACCAAAAGCACCCAAATTTCCATCAAAAAAAAAAAAATGAACCTCACTCATTGGTTCCAGTAGAGGCGTTACAGCAAAAATTAAACACCTGATAATACTATTAACATGACTAGTCTAGTACATACACTAGTGAAGAGTTAAAAACTTCCACCATTTATCTTTAAAAGTCAGTCTTTCCTTTAGAGACTTAACTAGGAACATTTCCATGAAAACTTCACCCTGTTTTACCACAAATAATGAGAAATTACTCCTCTGAGTTCTGAGGGATATTTAACGTAAATGAATCCGCTGACCTTAAGTGTGTCTCTGTTTGCATCAGGCAGGAGGATGACAAGAAGGTTCAAAGCTTGTAGTTGTTGCTTCCTGGTTGGAAGATCTGCAGACAGATTAAATAAATCGGAACTCTTTTCTTTACCAAACATTTTTTTTTTACTTCCTTTTTTCATTTTGTAAGAAAAAAGTTATTTGGCATAAACATCCCTGTGAAATTTAAGACACAACAACTGAGCAGCGAGCATTCTTGAGAGTGTGTTTAAGAGAGATCAGGAGAAGCAGCTGCTGCGTTAGAGCTTCCTCTCAGAATGCTCACTTCCAACTGTGATCATATGACGAGCGGCCTTATGTTTGCAGACACACAACAGTGCTTTGGAAATAATTTTAACTTCTGCGTGATAATTATTCCCCAATGAAGAGACACAGAAAGTTAGCCCTTCCACGGTATGGTGTGAGAGTGCCTCTGTAACAGTGAAGGTTGTTTCTTCACTGGTGAGTGGATAAATCACATGCTAAGAGTCCACTGATTCCAAAAGGAAGAAGTAAAATGGAGCCTGGAACACAGTAAGTGGTAGATAAATGTCTATGGAATGAATTAGAAAACCAACCAGTGATGACTGAGTCAAAGAGGTACACGATGATCATTGATAGTTATCACTTTTAGTAACCCTCGACCCATGGAAGTAATACTCATGGATATTTGGAATTGTTCTGGTACTTTGTTCCTAAGGAGTGGATTTGTCCTTGAATCCATATCCAAAGAATGTATGCAAAAGAGCATAACTTAACCATTACAAATATTTTAAACACAGATGATTTTAGTCATGTCTCCCCTAAGAAATTGTGAAGAAATGTCATGAGAAGACACATGAGAATCATCTTAATATCACATGCTTTAAGATAAACAATGGAGTATTACTCAGAATATGCTGGAAATAATGGAATATTACTAAGTCATAAAAATAGAAATCTTGCCATTTGAGACAACATGAATGGATCTTGAGAGCATTATACTAAGTAAAACAAGACAAAGACAAATATATGATTTCACTTATATGTGGGACTGTAGAAAAACAACAACAAAATCAGCTTATAGATACAGGACAATTAGTGGAAGCTACGGTTGGGAGGGGTGTGGGCAAAATAGGTGAAGGGCGTCAAAAGGTACAAATTTCCAGTTACAAAACAGTGAAGTCATGGGGACATAAGGTACAGCATGGCGACTACAGTTGACAATATATTGCATATTTGAAAGTTGCTAAGAGAGTAGATCTTAAAAATTCTCATCACAAGAGAAAAAAATTCTGTAAATATATGTTGTGATGGATGTTAACCAGACTTACGGTGATGATCACTACACAATACATAAAAATATTGAACCATTATGTTGTACAGAATGTTGTAGGTCAATTATATCTCAATAAAAAAAAAAAATTGGAATGACCCAGAAGAGTTCTGGTGGACACTGTAGCTCACCGTAATCATCAATAGTGGCACCTTTTCCCTCTCAAGGTGTCCCAGTTGGGAAGTTAAAGATATGGTCATTAGAATGTAGCGATGGCATTTTTCCTTTTTTGATGGCCTCTGGGACTAAAAGGAATAATTACACCAGTATGCAAACCTTACAAGATCTCTGTGTTCACTGGAAAAGAATCAAGAACTATTCGATACATTAAATTGGAGCTTGCGCAATACCACAAAATGGCAAGGTAGAAGAAGTCTGTAACCTTCCTCCAACGAGGCAGCCAAATAATTTGTTCCACGTTTCTGCATGACAATTTCAGAACTTCATTTTTCAGGAAATAATCACAGACTCTGCTCATCTCCTTGTGAGTTTATGATAACTGTTAATCCACAGCTTCTCCAGTAAGTGTTGCTTTTAACACTTGGCAAGAAAAATGTATCAGAACTTACGTGACTCATTCTATTATACAAGAAATGCGAAGTTCCAGGTTTTAACAAGAAAATATAGTGCAGGGCTCAATGGGCATGCAATTAATCTGTCCCTGAGGAGAACATCCTGTCATCTGTTTACTCAGAGATGTTTATTTGTAAAGGAAAAGGACAACAATGTATGGCATTTGAGCTGCCGCTGACAGAGAGTCAATATGTCTCTCCGAATATAACCAGTTATATTTTCTGTGAGGCAAAGTGTCATTAAAACAATCAACATGGATGGCACCAGCACATGGGCTGCCTCAAAGAGAGAAGGCACTTACTCTGGACGGCCTGAAAGGCTTTGAGATATTCTACACTGAGCAGCGGCTGGGGCAGCTCCCGGATGAAGAACTTCAGCAGGCTGGCGGCATCATGCTGCTTGACACTTTCCCAATTAAAAGTCCCTTCATAAAACTTTGCTTCCAGTTCTTGGCAAAGATTCTGAAAGGCAGAAGGAAAAAAAAAAAAAAAAGGCAAGAAAGAAAAGCTACCAGTAAGTGCATTTTTTTTCCCTGCTGAGAGTGTGATACACTTCCCACTTTCCAAGAGATTCTACTCTTTAGAAAAGAATCCGAAAGTACCAAAGGCCAACACTTCTCTGTCACTCAAAAATACTACTCAGCCAAGGACACTTTTTCCGTGACAAACGATAGCCAAGGCCACAGAATTCAAAAACTGCATACATTTTCCTGCATCTGCAACAGACCTTAAGAGGTCAAGGTTTAATCAGGAAAAGATAAGTTAAAATCGTCATTCTGTGTGGGGGCTTTACTTCAGATGCTCTAAGTTTTCCTTTGATTTTAAAAATCCTCTTTTAGGGGCGCCTGGGTGGCTCAGTGGGTTAAAGCCTCTGCCTTCGGCTCAGGTCATGATCCCAGGGTCCTGGGATCGAGCCCCGCATCGGGCTCTCTGCTGGGCGGGGAGCCTGCTTCCCCCTCTCCCTTTCTGCCTGCCTCTCTGCCTATTTGTGATCTCTATCAAATAAATAAATAAAATCTTTGAAAAAATAAAAATCATCTTTTTAAAAGTCTGTTTTAAATTATTTAGAAGTACATTACATAACAAAATACATAATCAATCTCTGGGCCTAAAGTAGGGGGCTACCTCTTGATTAGTCACCTCTGGGAAATGGAAAACCAAATTCTAAAGCAAATGAGGCCTGAAAATACATCAGTACCCCTGTCTCGGGTGCCTGAGCCATAAGTGGCACAGCCATCCGGCCACCAGCGGCAGAGAACAGTGTGAGCCCACACAGAATCAGAAATACCTAGTTTGTCTACCTCAAGGACTCTACAAGATCTGCCAGACAAATTATTAGTAATCAATTTAGTTTCACAATGACTATTTTCCAGGGACCTTTTCACTGTGGCTTAAACCCTATTAGGTGAGAAATCCTTTCAAGTTTCCGTCACTTCCTTATGTTGAACTCTTCTCCCAAAGACTGTTCTTTGTTTTTCTTGTGAGATGAATTTATTACACTTTCTCTTCCCTACACAACTCCATCCCTCTCCTCCAGTTATTTCTGTAATTGGTGAAATCCACAAAGGGG